>NC_069688.1:60490149-60803430 GCF_023699985.2 Odocoileus virginianus
GTATTTTCATCCTTTTCCTGAATACTAAACTATACAATTTGAAAATGTTATTACAGGATATAAAAGAATTCTCCCAACTTCAATGAATGTAGAGAGCAGCACAGAGCTTAGTTCATAATAGATGTTCAACACGGGTGCATTAAATTGGATCTAAGTTTTCAAATATTTAGTTTTGAGCGAAAATAACTGAATTATAAATGAATTAGCTCTGTTTATGCAGAATTCTAAAACGCAACTTCAAACAAAGTATTCAGCTGGAAAATTCTCTACTGTGAGTATATTTGCCTCATCTGAATACTAGAGGCAAAATCAGAAGATACAGTAAAGTTCTTTTTTGTCTCTTGATAAAAATGAGAGAACTCTCCAACTTCAATGGTGTGCCATAAAATTCTACTTTTCTCAGGTACTATGTAGGCAACAGATATCTCTGTTCCAAGCAACAACACACAAAACTTAGTAACAAATCTGAAGAGAATGGATGGAGGCAAAAGTGGACCTCCATGGCTATCGACGTTTCTTGAAGCCAGTCACTGCCTTCCCAGGGATCCCTTGTACCCACGGCCTAAATTTTGCCAATCAAATACACCATATGGAGTTGAGTTTGCAATTTAGTAATATAAGATGGAGACTATACTCTGGGAAATTGATCTGGCAAGTGAGGCGGCAAAGGCAAGTGAGGTGGGGAGCTTCTTAAAGAATGACGCATATGCATGGTATTCACCAGGTGGTTTTCCCTGGAGGCAGGTTGTAACACAGCATCAGTAATAGAGATTCTGGTGTCCAGTCCCAACTGTCACATGCAATATGCAGCAAGAGCAGCAGCATCTTCCTTACAGAAGTCTACAGGTTGGGCACTCATGGCTACCAAGCTACCCTGCTTCCTCCGTGACCGCCGGAGAGATGCTATGAGCTGTGTTGTTGTTGTCGAAGTGTTTAAGTCACGTTCGACTCTTAGTGACCTCATGGTCTGTAGCCTGCCAGGCTCTTCTGTCCGTAGAATTTCCCAGGTAGGCAAGAATACTGGAATGGGCTGCCATTTCCTTCTCCAGGAAATCTTCCTGACCCAGGGATGAAACCCACGTCTCCTGCCTGGGCAGGCAGATTCTTTACCACCGAGCCACCAGGGAAACCCATGAGCTACATAAGCTCTATTAATAAATTCCTTCTCTGCTTAAACTGACCGGAAAGAATTCCATCTCCTGTAGTCTTTACTGAAAATGCCAGACTCTATGTATCAAAAAGTTGTAGTTTTTGTTTAGGCTTTGACACTCACTAGCTGTGTGACTGAAGGAAGTCAGTTGAATTAGCAATGAGAAACACATTTTAGATGTTTCCAAGATTTAAACCTTTTTAAACAATTAAGTCACTAACATTTTAGAAAAAAATTTAAGTGCATGTATTTACAACTTTGATGAGAATAATTTTCTAAGGATAAGACATAATCCATGTATTAAAATTATACAATTAATCACTTAAATTACAGATTTTTTAATTTATAGCCAATAAATACCTTAGCCAAAGAAAAGTGGATGAAAGTGTGCAATACATATGATAGATAAAATAATTTGTAATATTTAAACGGTCCATATTTATAAGAACAAAAGGTAGTATGAATATAATACTCCCTTCCCACCCTCAAGTAAAAAGAAATTTTAAAAGGTCAATACACTTATAGAAAAATGTTCAGCCTCACTCATATATAAATAAATTGAAACAATAAAGAGATACTATTTTTCATCAATTAGACTAGTAAAATTGTTAAAGTTTTACGATACCAAGTACAGACCAAGATGTGAGAACCAAGGCACTTTCATTCACTATTAAGAATGTAAATTAGCACAGCCTTTGGAGAGGCAATTAGACAATATATATCACAAACTTAAAAGAACATATATTTGACTCACCAATTCCATTTCAAAGGATTTACCTCAAGGATAATATTACAAAATTCCATGAAAATATCTAAAAGACTAGTCTTTTCTCTGGTAGCAAAAGTATTGGAATAATCTAACTTTCCTTGAGTATTAAAGTAGTTTTAAGAATAAAAGTAGATACACGGAACATCTGAATGCAATTGACTGCCCTGAAATCATTAGAAAAAGTGAATTTGATCTATAATTAACATGGGAGAGATTTCCAAGATTAAATATTAAAGGAAAAGATGCACAGTGCATAGCATTGTCCCTTTGATAAGCTTTTTAAAGGATGACATATGAATGTAATATTCAGTAGCTGGTTGCCTCTGGTGGCAAATTATATTTAATATTTTAGACAATACCAAGTTAACCAAAACTTCAGAAAGAGAAACTTGATTAAAGTAAAGAGGCATTGATTTCAGTGTTGTTAGGACTGCAGCCCAGGAGATACAAATTCAAGAAACCTTTAAATTGTGTTCCATTGGACTAAAAATGGAGAAAACTTATAAAGGCAAAAACCACAAGGTCAGAGTTAGTTATGAGCTGTTTATCAAGAGTTATAACTGGAGCTGGCAAAGAGTAACAGTGTTTGTTAAGCAGAACTTGGTTGAGGTCCAAAATGGCTGAATAATTACAAAGGAGAACTACCTTCAGGCCACAAAGTTGTATGTAGCAGATGCTGTTTTTAAAATGGCTGGTGTCCTTGGGTTTGGTATAGTTCACAAAGTTCAAGTTCTCAGCGGTGCAAGGACATGCCTGTGACCTGATCCCCGGTAGCAGCCCAATTCCACTTCGTATGCCTAAACAGGCATTATTCCATTATGATTTCAAATTCTCATCATTTCCCCTTTTGGTTAAAACCTTCCCTCCCGAAAGCATTGATGAACAAGCCTTTGTAACAATTAGGTGTTTTGTCCCACAGAGCTGAAATGGACTTGTCGCAGGAAGTTTACCTTAGGGTTAAAGGCGCAAGAGAAGAGAGTTTCATGCTTGGGTTGTGTTTGAGTAACAAGGGGTCAGGGCTAACGTCTCAGATTCTGAACCTAGTTGACCTCTTTGGGATACAATGGCAAGTGATGAGGCAAAGACTCGATGGATCATCTCCAATCTCTGATCCACTGTTATTCTAGTAGATTCAGGAGATTTCAAATATTTTGGAAATAATAATGCTATTAGTTTGCACAACAATCAAACTAACAGATAGGGTTAAGATAACAATTAGTGATGCAAATGATAGTCCATGTCTTAAAGGGTAGCTTAATCTGGAAGGCAACAAACTAAATAGGTCCATCCAACATCCAGAGATTTCATGGACTTTTTTTAAGATATCAACATGAGCCTTTAATATTTCTAATTATTAGACTACCTTTATGATTTATTTATTAAAAAACAACATTCTTCTCTAAGGAGAGCTCACAAGTTTCCACTTATTAGGTGGTTAAAGATGAAGAAACAATAAATTTATGAGGATTGACAGGACAGAGAAACTTAGGCTTTTGGGTGCTCAGTTGATGAAGACTTGAAACAAAACTTGAACAGGACAGTAAAAAAAGAAGTAACAAGGTTTGTTTATACAGGCTTCTTGGCCCAAATCTCTACCATTGGCAGTGAAGGCGTTCTTCTACCCCAAAATGCAGGGAATGTACATTTCGCAAGGGAGATTCACTTCCTGTTTTCAGGAAAACAAAAAGGAGGGTCCGCGTGTTCCTCTCACATTGATTGCTTCTTAAGTAACTTTAATTCAAAATAATTAACGCACCTCGTTGAGGCACATTTTTGACTGGCCCACTCTAAACCTCAACAGTTACCCCCTCTGAAACTTACCTGGAAGTTTCATATGTTGAAAGCTGAGTTGGTAACTGTGGAGAGAGAAAATGGGTTACTAGAGTCCTTCATTTCATGGAAACATCTCCTGAGTTTTGAGAACAAACCGGTCATTTTGGTTAAATGGACTGTGTCTCAGTTCAGGATGCGGTGACCCAGGTAGCCTCCCCAAGTTAGGCCTACGATATAAACAATTAGGTGTTTGATAAGAGGCACTTCTATGTCAACAAACAAAACAATCCAACAAATGTTAACGATTGGACCAGGTTATAAAACAGACTCTTAGCCCAGGCAGCAGTCAGTCATTGAAGCATCTTTTGCAGTTTGAAATGTCTCTGATGATGTCCTCAGGAGTTCAAGTAAATTTTCTGTATGGTTTCTACAGAATCAGGCATGATTGTTTATATGTGAGGTTTAAATATGACCTACGGTGGCATCTTCTTCATAGTTTATATCAAGTCATCTAATTTCAGTTCGCAGGGCTTCAGGAAAAGGGCAGTTTTAGTCTGAGAGTTTCTGAATTCTGGAGGGATCATGTAGGGAGAAAAAGATGAATGTTTCAATTCTGCTTACAGAGATATTACCAAATGACTGTAAGTTTTGGGAAAAAAAGTCCCCTATATTTTGGAAAACAAAAGATTAAAAACCAGTAGCATTTTAGACAAATGACAAAACTTATAATAGTATTTATCAGTTCATTCAATCCCCTATCATTAATTCTCAATCTGCTTAAGTCCAGTTTATCCATTAGCTCTGACAGTCTTGCCTGATGATTGAGAGTGACTGTGACAGTGATAATTTCAAGAAGCTTGAAAAGTTTTTGGTTTCCCCATTGTAATGGCTGCCTTGATCCCTGGAGATTTTGTGGAGGATATCCCTCAGGCGGAAAACACATTTTGAACAGTTTGTTTTTCTTTGTGAGGGCACGCGCCTTGCAGCAAGAGAAGGAATCCAGAAAACATATACACAATAACAAGAATATTTTGGTAACCCATACCATGTGTCATTTGCCGGTGTTCAAAGACTCCAGAGGGAGAGAGGTGAGACCTCTGAGGAGAAAAACAATTTTCTTCAGGGTTATGGTGCTGAAAGGTGAGACATCCTGGTAGAATATTTTCACAGTTTTATAGAAATCTTCCCACAATGTCTATTTACCACTTGAATTATAGGAAAAGCACTGTGCTACGTGAAGAAATGCTGTGAAAAATGAGGTTTGCCAGGAAGCCAGGAATCACTGAGGGGCCATCTTGGATTTCCCACAGCACGTCGAAGACTTGTGTACTCACCCCAACTCATTTCATTTAGGAGCAGACAGTTGCCAAGTTAAAAGGACATCAACAGAGCAGAAGCCGGGCAATCAGGGGCCAATTTTCTTATTGAAGTAGAATTGATTTACAACACTTTATTAGTTTCAAGCATACAATATAGAGATTCAATATTTTATGTTATACTACATTTAAAGTTATCATAAAATATTGACTATATTCCTTGTTCTGTATAATATGTCCTTGCAGCTTGTTTGTTTTATACAAAGTATTTGTGCCTCTGAATCCTCTTTACCTATCTTGCTCCTCCCCACTTCTCTCCCACTGATAACCTCTAGTTTAGTCTCTGTATCTGTTTTTGTTTTGTTATATAAATTGGTTTCTTTTTTTTTTTTTTTTTAGATTTCACATTTAAGCAATAACACACATTATGTCTTTATTTGACTATTTCAATATCCTTGAGGGCCATCCACATTGTTACAGATGAGAAAAATTTATTCTTTTTTGTGGCTGAGTATTTCTAGGCAGTGTATTACAAAGCAGAGGCATCATTTTGCCAACAAATGTCCATACAGTCAAAGCTATGGTTTTCCAGTAGTCATGTGTGGATGTGAGAGTTGGACCAAAAGAAGGCTGAGGGCCAAAGAATTGATGCTTCTGAACTGTGGTGTTGGAGAAGACTCTTGAGAGTCCCTTAGACTGCAAGGAGATCCAACCAGTCAATCAAAAAGGAAATCAATGCTGCATACTCATTGGAAGGGCTGATGCTGAAGCTGAAGTCCCAATCCTTTGGCCACCTGAAGTGAAGAGCTGACTCATTCAAAAAGATTCTGATGCTGGAAAAGATTTAAGGCATAAGGAGAAAGGAGAAGCAGAGGATGAGGTGGTTAGATAGCATCACTGACTCAATGGACATGAATCTGAGCAAATTCCAGGAGACAGTGGAGAACAGAGGAGCCTGGCATGCTGCAGTCCATGGGGCCTTAAAGAGTCAGACATGATTTAGCAACTGAACAGCAACAGATTATCCCATTACAACAACAAATTATCCTATTGTATATATATGCCTTTATCCATTCATTTGTTGATGAACACTTAGGTTGCTTCATATTTAGGTTATTATTGTCAACCATGTAGCAATAAACATCAGGGTCCATATGTCTTTCTTAATTAGTGTTTTGATTTTCTTTGGACATATACCAAGGAGGGGAATTGCTGAATCACATAGTAGTTTATTTTTCAATTTGAGGATTCTCCATGCTGTTGCTATAGGAACTGCACCAATTTACATTCCTACTAACAGGATACTAGGCTTTGCTTTTCTCCATATAACTGCCAACATTTGTTATTTTGATAGCATTTTGATGATAGTCATTCTGACAGGTATGAGATGATATCTCATGGTGGTTTTAATTTGCATTTCTCGGATAATTGGTGATGCTGAGGATCTTTCCACTTGCCTGTATGTCTTCTTGGAAAATGATTTTTCAGGTCTTCTGTCCATTATTTAATTGGGTTATTACTTTTCTAATATTGAGTTATATAAGCTGTGTATATATTTTGGATAAAGGTGTCAATCATATCATCACAAATACTTTCTCCCATTCAATAGCTTGTCTTTTCATTTTTCAGTGGTTTCTTTTGATGTACAAAAGATTTTAAGTTTAATTAGATTCTATTTGTTTCTTCTTCCTGTTGTTTTCTTTGCTTTAAAAGACACCTTAGGAAACAGATTCAAAAAAATATTGCTGCAATTTATTTTAAAAGGTGTTAAGTAAATTTTTTCTTTAGGAGTTTTATGGTTTCTGGTCCTACATTTAGGTCTTTAATCCATTTTGAATTTATGTTTGCACACAATGTGAGAAAATATTCTAATTTCATTCTTATATATATATATATCTGTTCAACTTGCCCAGCATCACTGATCAAAAAGACTATCTTTTCTTCATTTGTTTTTGTTCAGTAGCTCAGTCATATCTGAATCTTTGTGACCCCATGACCTTCAGCATGCCAGACTTCCCTGTCCACCACTATCTCCCAGAGTCCCAGTTCAAACTCATGACCATTGAGTCAGTGATGCCATCCAGCCATCTCATCCTCTGTCGTCCCCTTCTCCTCCTGCCCTCAATCCTTCCCAGCATCCAGGCCTTTTCCATTGAGTTGGCTCTTTGCATCAGGTGGCTAAAGTATTAGAGCTTCAGCTTCAACATCAATCCTTTCAATGAATATTCAGGGTTGATTTCCTTTAAGATTGACTGGTTTGCTCTCCTTGCAGTCCAATGGACTTTCAAGAGTCTTCTCCAGCACCAAAGTTTGATGTGTCAGTTCTTCAGTGTTCAGCCTTCTTTATGGTCCAACTCTCACACCTACACATGACTACTGGATACACCATCCATTCATGCTCAATCACTTCAGTCGTGTCTGACTCTTTGTGACTCAATGGACTGTAGCCTGCCAAGCTCCTCTGTCCATGGGATTCTCCAGGCAAGAATTACTGGAGTGGGTTGCCATGCCCTTCTTCTGTGGGGGATCTTCCAGACACAGGGATTGAACCCGGGACTCCTGCATTGCAGGCAGATTCTTTACCACTGAGATACAGGGGAAGCCCTAGAAAAACCACAGCTCTGATAATACAGACCTTTGCTGGCAAAGTAATGTCTCTGATTTTTAATAGGCTGTAGAGTTTGTCATTCCTTTTCTTCCAAGGAGCAAGTGTCTTTTAATTTCATGGCTGCAGTCACCATATCCAGTGATTTTGGACCACAAGAAAGTAAAGTCTGTCACTGTTTCCATTTTTTCCCCATCTATTTACCATGAAGTGATAGGACCAGATGCCATGATCTTCATTTTCTGAAGGCAAAGTTTTAAGCCAGAATTTTCGTTCTCCTCATTTACCTTCAACAAGAGGCTCTTTAGTTCCTCTTCACTTTCTGCCATTAAGGTGCTGTCATCTGCATATCTGAGGTTATTGATATTTTTCCTAGCAATCTTGATTCCAGCTTGTGCTTCATCCAGCCCACCATTTCCATGATGTACTCTGGATATAAGCTAAATAAGCCAAATGACAATATACAGACTCCTTTCCCAATTTGGAACCAGTCTGTTTTTCCATGTCCAGCTCTAACTCTTGCTTCTGGTGTTCCCTTCTCTTTAAGAATTTTCCACACTTTGATGAGATCCACAAGGTCAAAGGCTTTAGTGTAGTCAATGAAGCAGAAGTAGATGTTTCTCTGGGATTCCTTTGCTTTATTATGATCCAATGGATGTTGACAATTTGATCTCTTGTGTCTCTGACTTTTCTAAATCCAGCTTGTACATTGGAGGTTCTCGGTTCAGGTATCACTGAAGCCTAGCTTGAAGGATTTTGAGCATTACCTTGCCAGCATGGGAAATGAGTGCAATTGTGTGGTAGTTTGAGCGTTCTTTGTCATTGCCCTTTTTTGGGATTGGAATGAAAACTGACCTTTTTCATTACTGTGGCCACTGCTGAGTTTTCCAAATTTGCTGGCATATTGAGCACAGCACTTTAATAGCATCATCTTTTAGGATTTGAAATAGTTCTACTGGAATTCTATCACTTCCACTAGCTTTGTTCAGAGTAATGCTTCCTAATGCCCACTTGACTGCAAAAATAAGTGATTTTTCCCAAAGACACAAAGTTCCCTATTAGTTGGCTACAGGATATCTCATTACCACTTTCCTATAGATCAGCATCAATATTCCTCATCAGACACAGGTCACACAATTCCTTATAGTGATCTTTATATGTATTTATTCACATTCAGGTGAGAGATAGACAAGCAGACAGATTATCACTTTGATAACTGATGAATATATTAGTAGCTTTGGGTAAGAATGCAGCTACAGAGGACGAAGCTGAATATTTCAGGCCAGAGACTAATAATTCAAAATCCTTATCAATGTGATAGAAAACAAACAACAATTGAGATCTTTTAAGAGCTGTGACAGACATTTCAACGAAGCAGTGTATCTAAATCAGCCTGTATTTAGTTGTGAGTTGGAAACAATTCCTGGCTAAGTGATATATGCCCAGTTTAGAATTATGTGTTTCAGCTCCAGGGAGAGCATATCACAAGAAAGTTTTATCATACCCATCGTCAGAATGTATGTAAAAATGAAATCTGGGGAAACTGCACAGATGCCGATGAAGAGACAACAGCATGAAGGCATATTCAGTCTCTGTCTCTTCATCTCCTGAAAGACGATCCACAGTATGCCTTATTTCCTACCAAAGTCCTTGAAAGAGTTGTGAGTTTGTCATCTCAGGAACAATTCTTTGTTTCATGAAAACATTTTCCTGTAGTTGGTGATAACTAATACCTTCCTTATATAGAGTGCTATAAACTCTTGCACAATATACAAGAGTTATGCACAGTTTCATAAAAGCCCAGGCCATATGCGAAACTGACTTGAACATACTAATTTACTTGATCTTGTTCTGATTCACCACATGTTGTTGTTTGCGTCAAAATTCATAAATCTTGCTTCACTTTGGCAAAGATGATTCATAGACAAGTCTCAACTGACTGGATGAAAAATTAGCTTGTATACAATAGAGTAAAAAAAATGAAAATGCATATGATTTGGGGATATACATTTTCTTTTGATGGCCATAAACTACTACAGATGGATTTTCATGTTTCAACTTAATAAATTCCAGTAGCTCATTATTGTGTAAATTAAAACAAGGCCACTGTGAAGTAGCAATTTAGGGCTATGTTATGAAACAGCCCCATGTTTTCAAGACCCCAAACCTTGTTTGTACTAAGTTTAAATTCAGGAGAGTAATATTTGCCTATCTCTAACTTTGAAACCCAGAAAATTTTAATTTTCCTGAGACTTAGGTAATATATACAATCAATATGAAGCAAACCAAAGTCCCCTGACATATACTGAGCATGTACTTTTAAGAAAGTCGCTGATATGGAACATCTAATTATGATCTAAACAAACTATTAATACTTGCCACAAAATTTTCCTCTCGTGATTGGCCATTATTTCATACTTTGGTTATGATTAGATCCCATCTGTTTGACTATCCTGTTTCTATTCCTACAATCCTCTCAATAATTGAAATATTGTTAATAACCAAGTATCTTGAATTAGGCTGGGTTCTCCAAAGTGAGGAGTACATTATCTGTGTCAAGTATAAGGGAATTCTAATGTTAAATAGAGAAAATTCTAAAATTTTAATGCCATTAAAGTCAGGCTATAAGATTATAGAAAGGAATTTTCCATACAGGTTTAAACATATGTGATGATACTGGACAGATGTTTAAATGTTACTCTGCTTCCTTGAGCAGATGCATCATTCACTGTTCTATTTCAGTAAGCAGGGAACATCATAATGAAATAGACACATTTGGCAATAAGAGATCATCACTTTTATGAATTGCATTTTTTGAAGGTGGGATGTTTTAAAGGATTTTGCTACAATATATCATCATACCTGGTGTAAATTTATGATGTCCCTCTTTTCAAAGTTGACTAAATCAAATCAAGTTTCAATGAGATGAAATGAACTGATAAAAAGCTGTTTCTGAATCTTTGAAGTGGTTTGGGCTTTCTTATCAAGGCAAGTCTGTCTTGCAGCATGTTAATGTAAATTATGGTAGTGAATGTCAAATCTCCATCTGCTCCACCAATCTGTTAAAATATACAATTCTCTTCTATGGAAAAGACTTTATAATCTTTTAGAATATTGTCATAAGTACTCCCTTGAATAAACTGAGTCTTGGGAAAATCTATTCTTCACCAATGACTTAATTCCTTCCTCTGGCAGAATATTTTGGTGATGTTACCAGAAGCTTATATATTTTTCTCTGTTCCTAGAAAGGGTTTTATGAGCTCTTGATAACATTCTCTAGACTGTGTGCATCCATCCACATCAGTGCTGCAGACACTGCATTTAGAGATCTTCATGGGAGCTAGAAGTTCTTCACAACAGAACATTCACTTTGGAAAAGAGGGAAAAGAACTCAAAAGGGAAAAAACAGCATTTTCAACCACAGGAAGGTGGATTTAGAGTATCCCCTGGGTTCAGTTTCCCAAAGCACTAGCAATGGCTTGGTGGAAAGAGCCTGTTGCTGAAATAAAAAGGCTCAGCGGCTCCTCTGCTTTCTACAGCAGGAGGCTGTGCAAGTTACTTAACGTTCAAAGACTCACTTTCTTCATCTCTAAAGATTAAGATCTATGAGCAAATGAAATCCTTCTGTGAAAGATTTAAAAGAATATATTTTACCAAAAATTTATAATCATTTTGCATAAGCCACTGCATGCTGTCATGAGAACATACACAGAGATTTAGGTAATTGTAACAGAAAGCTTTTACTCAGAAAACCTGATAGATCTGCACTGTTGAGAACCAATGTGTCAGTAAGCATTAGGAGACACTCTCAGAGATTTGCTGCACATAGAGCACATTTAAGAAGAAAAGCTTTCTGGCAATACATTATCAATCTTCTCCCAGAGTTGTGAAGTCTTCAGAAACAGAATTGCTTTTTGATCTTCACCCAAAAGAAGTGCATTGTGAGTTCTATGCCCCCAAATTCACCAGACTTACATAATAAACCTGCTCTCATTTGTAGAAAGCAAAAGATATTCTTACTTAAAATCTTTTCAAAAAAAAATTAGATTGGTTCATTCCAATGTGACATTTAAGTTTTAAAAAAAAAATGTATATCGGGTTTTTGCTTAAGCTTGAATATAAACTTTATTTTTAAACTTCACTAATTAAAGACTCAGGAAAATACAAGACAAAAGAAATCAGAAGGTCTACATCCAAAACAACAGAATTTGAATCAACCATGGCTAAATGCCGAAGTGAGAAAAAAGAGAAGAATTATTGTGTTCTTCTCCATGTTCAGAAGAAGTTCTTGAAAGAATATTTTAGTTAAAGTCAGAGGAAGTCTGAAAACTGCGGCCTAACCACAGAAAACCTGTCTTCAATTCCTTAAAATGTGTCAATGGAGCTGATGACTACATAGGGGCTAGTCTTCCTTGCTTAGACACATATGGAGGGGAAAGGAACTTCAGCATGACAGAGAATCACTCGCTTTGAGCAGACCTCTATCGACAAAGTCAAAATTTCAAAGTCGGCATTTATGTTGTTTGCAGTAATTGCTATTTAGGAGTTGAATATATGCTCAAGATTCATAACTAAAACAAAAAAAGTCTCTTTGGATTACATAGTTTTATGGAATTAAGAAGATATGAACAGACTGCGTTCTTTAAAAACAAGGCCTGATTCATTACAGTTTTACAGAAATGACCCAAATTACCTCAGATGGCAGTTGGGAACAGTTGTTCCCACCATGGATTGTGGATGTAAAAATGTAAGGGCTTCCTAAGATATTTTCTTATTCCAAAATCCCCAGGTTTCCTGATGAACAGAAATTAAAAATGCTACTCAAAATCATCTAAATTTTCCATTCCAAAAATGTATATAATAAATTATTTTATGTTGCCTAAGCAGAGGATAGCTACTAAAAGACGACAAACTATATGCAAAGATTCAATCATCATTTAATAGACAGATAGAAAAACAGGTAGGTATATATATCACTCATGAATTTAAACTTTTAAAATATATAAAAATATTAAAAATCATCTGGTGGGATATGAACATTCATTTTGTTTTTAATGGAAACTTAACTGTTTTAGTTTTTCTTTGCTCTATCACGTTAGAAGAAGAGAATACAATTATTTCCCCTTGCTTTCTGACAGTTGGAAGGTTTTGCCCTTCTTGACCTCTTGTTTTCATTTGCTAATAATTCACATTAATGATCTTCAGTAACTACTAAGAAAAAATAAAAAGGAAGTAGAAAGATCAGAGTAACAAGGAACTGGGGGAAGAAGCAGAGTGATCAAGAAGACGTGAGGAAAAGAATCTGAAAAGAAGAGTGAGTTTAGGGGCTTTGTCAGTGGGGCACCACAAATCACAGAACTCATTCCAAAGAAATTGCCGTAAAAGGAAGAAGACCCACTACCAAGAAGAGTCTAGTACACTAAGAAACAGTCACCATATTCAATTGCTCAGTTTTTATCAACACTGTGCATGACAAAACATCCTTAAGAAAATGATGGAATTTAAATTGGGTCTTAAAGAATAGATAGTATCTGAAGAAAGTAGAGGGAAGGAAAGGCTAGTATGATTAGGAAATGGTAAGTATAAGGTTGGATCATCATGAATGTGGACTGCATACATTGGAAAATATCTCTCAATAAAGACTTCAAATAGCAAGTCAAACTGTACATCAGTCAGTTCAGCCGCACAGTTGTGTCCAACTCTTTGCAACCCCATGGACCACAGCACACCAGTCCTCCCTATCCATCACCAACTCCAGGAGTTTACCCAACTCATGTTCATCAAGTCGGTGATGCCATCCAACCATCTCATCCTCTGTTGTCCCCTTGTCCTCCCACCTTCAATCTTTCCCAAAATCAGGGTCTTTTCCAATGAGTCAGCTCTTTGCATCAGGTGGCCAAACTATTGGAGTTTCAGCTTCAGCATCAGTCCTTCCAATGAACACCAAGGACTGATCTCCTTTAGGATGGACTGGTTGGATCTCCTTGCAGTCCAAGGGACTCTCAAGAGTCTTCTCCAACACCACAGTTCAAAAGCATAAATTCTTCAGCACTCAGCTTTCCTTATAGTCCAACTCCCACATCCTTACATGACTACTGGAAAAACCATAGCCTTGACTAGACGGACCTTTGTTGGCAAAGTAATGTTTCTGTTTTTTAATATGCTGTCTAGGTTGGCCATAACTTTCCTTCCAAGGAGTAAGCGTCTTTTAATTTCATGTCATGATTTGCAGTGATTTTGGAGCCCCCCCCCCAATAAAGTCAGCCACTGTTTCCAGTTTCTCCATATATTTGCCATAAAGTGATGGGACCAGATGCCATGATCTTAGTTTTCTGAATGTTGAGCTTTAAGCCAACTTTTTCACTCTCTTCTTTCACTTTCATTAAGAGGCTTTTTAGTTCCTCTTCACTTTCTGCCGTAAGGGTGGTGTCATCTGCATATCTGAGGTTATTGATATTTCTCCCAGTGATGATTCCAGCTTGTGCTTCATCCAGCCCAGCGTTTCTCATAATGTACTCTGCATATAAGTTAAATAAGTTAAGTAAGGGTGACAATATACAGCCTTGACGTACTCCTTTTCCTATTTGGAACCAGTCTGTTGTTCCATGTCCAGCTCTAACTATTGCTTCCTGACCTGCATACAGGTTTCTCAAGAGGCAGGTCAGGTAGTCTGGTATTCCCATCTCCTTCAGAATTTTCCATAGTTTATTGTGATCCACATATTCAAATGCTTTGGCATAGTCAATAAAGCAGAAATAGATGTTTTTCTGGAACTCTCTCACTTTTTTGATGATCCAGCAGATGGCAATTTGATCTCTGGTTCCTCTGCCTTTTCTAAATCCAGCTTGAACATCTGGAAGTTCACAGTTCACTTATTGCTGAAGCCTGGCTTGGAGAATTTTGAGCATTAATTTACTAGTGTGTGAGAGGAGTGCAATTGTGTGGTAGTTTGAACATTCTTTGGCATTGCCATTCTTAGAGATTGGAATGAAAACTGACATTTTCCAATCCTGTGGCCACTGCTGAGTTTTCCAAATTTGTTGGCATATTGAGTGCAGCCCTTTCACAGCATCATCTTTTAGGATTTGAAATAGCTCAACTGGAATTCCATCACCTCCACTAGCTTTGTTTGTAGTGATGCTTCCTAAGGCCCACTTGACTTCACATTCCAGGATGTCTGGCTCTAGGTGAGTGATCACACCATCGTGATTATCTGGGTCATGAAGATATTTTTTGTGTAGTTCTTCTGTGTATTCTTGCCACCTCTTCTTAATATCTTCTGCTTCTGTTAGGTCCATGCCTTCTCTGTATGGACTGTACATAACTGTACATCAAGTGACGTGAAATGACTCTCATGAACAAATAATGAGTCATAATTGATAATCTACTGTAGGTAGACATCATAAAGGCTCCTAATTTTTTCCAAGTGCTGTCTTCATCACTCAGGGTTTAACTGTGAGAAAAATAGTTGTATTTCCACCTCTGACATTGAGGGTAACAGATTTAATCAAAGATACCCTCCAGTTCATATGACAGAGAAAATTTAATATCCTGTAATGCCAATAGCGGACAGAACAGAGAGCATATTAATTCAGTACTGGGTAACCCAAAGCTCATGTTCACAGTAGAAAAGTGATTGTACTTAATGTGACAGAGGAGGAAAGAGTGATTCCAAGGATTTAAGTAACAGAGACACAAGTTTTTGTTCAATAGTTTCTGTAACAATTACAAATGTCCCGAATTAGACTGGCCTGCTCTTCAGATGGAATTTAATCAAAGGTTGAATTACTGCCTGCATCGAGTATTGTGAAGAGGATTGTTGCACTGGATAACCTCTAACTTTCTTTTAACTTTCTGAGTCAGTTAAATCTTGACTTTCCTCTGTACGTTTTGATTATTGAACTAACAAAAACTGTCAAAGGTCCCTGCACAAAAATATGTGTAATAAAATAATTCCAAAAGATAACAAATAATATGACCTCTACTCTAAAATAATTGGATGTTCATCAAATGTCGTTGGTCTTTTCACTGATCATACTATACCTAAATTCTTCCTATCAGTTCTTACCTGAAAACTCCTTTGTCGATTATTCCACTTCGATGTTATCAAATCAAGGGGAAATTTGAAACATTTGGCTTTCTTAAACATCTTCTAAATGTTCAGCATAGTCTATACCAAATTAGTATTCACATCATTTCTTCAAAACCTTACATTAAGACTTGATTTTAATTACCTCTCAATTACATCTTGCACTGTGAGTTAGCATTTTGAAGAGAAGGGAAGCTGCTGGAAAAAAGTTAGATTTTAAAATGCAATATGACAAGTTTAGATTTAGCTTCCATTGCAGCTATGAAATGATTTTCCAAAACAAGATGCTTTCATATAATTTTTTAAATTATATACTTCTCATTGCCTCAAATGTCCACATGTATCTATACCTTTTTCAAAAACATTGCACAGAATATAATAAGGAAGCCCTGGGTTTCAGATATAAGCACTAGAACTAGACAGAGTATGAAGTGCAGGACCTCTGCATTATTGCTCATGCAGAGTTGTGAAGACTGAAATAGTCCCAAAAAGACTCATAAAAATTAACCATTTAGAATATTATGAATTTAAAATTTGGTCACTTCCTCCTTAATTGGCTTCAAAAGTTTTCCTAGTGAACAGAGGTTACTATAATTATTTAAACTCATTTTGAATTAAAAAGGGCTTCCCTTGTGGCTCAACCCCTGGGTCAGGAAGATCCCCTGGAGAAAGACAGAGCAACCCACTCCAGTATTCTTGCCTGGAGAATCCCAAGGACAGAGGAGCCTGGTGAGCTGCAGTTCATGGGGTTGAAAAGAGTCAGACTTGGCTGAGCTATTAATACTTTCACTTTTAATGAAAAAAAGCATGCATAACAATAGTGAAAATAATGATGTGATAAGAGCTACATTTATCAAATATCCATTATGTTCAGACACAATTATAAGCACATTGTATGTATTAGGTAATGTATTGTATGAAAAATTATATGAAAAATACTGCTGTTTTTTTAAACCATTTTATATATGAGGACACTAAGTTACCTGCATATTTCTGTATTTCATAGCCAGTGACAAATAGGGCCCAATTTCTCATCACAGTAATGGGGTCTCAAAACATGTATTAAAGCCATTATGTTAATAGTGATATTATTAATTTCTGCTTCTGCCTTAGAATCAGATGATCCCTCACACTATTATTCCAACCTTGAACAAAGAGGACTAATTGCTTTAAAATACAACACTGTGCATACATTAATGGTTAACAAATGCAGACAACTAATCATGGTACCATATTTACAGAAAATAAAGCAAGATATTTAGGTAAGCAAGATGCACAGTGAAAATGAGACTTCTGATTTTAAAACAGTGCTGACCCCTTGTAGATCAGGAATTACTCAAAACGAGGAGAAAACCCTGAAATGCAAACCCTACTTATGTCGCAGTGTAGGAGATAACCAGAGGGTAAGAAGAAGAAAGTGCACAGGCTTGCCGCGGAAGCATCTCCAAAGTGGCTTGTCATTAAACAACGGCTGGCAGCAGAGATGGATGGAGGAATCATGCAGGCAGACAGCATCGTCAGGAAGCAGTCTGTTGGCGAGACAGGTTGGAAAAAAGAGACCGAATCATTGATAGCTCTAGAACTGCCCATCTTAGACGACTGGGAGGAAGTAGACTATAAACATTTCGGTCACATACATGCTGTGTTATAACGAGAACTTCTACTAGCTTAAAAGATTGCCTTGATCTATCAAGGAAGACGTATGGTCCAGCTAGAACCCACCTCGTCCAACAAATGAGTAATAGTATGCAAGGACATTGTACAAGTCTTTACTAACACACCAAAAGAAAATAACAGGAGTGAAAAAAAAAAAACAGAAAAAATTACTAACTCACCACAAAAATATTGATAAAGGGGCAAATAATTTTAAATGGCGTGTAATCTGGAAAATTACTGAATCACTATGTTGTACACCTGAAACTAATATAACATTGTAAATCAAGTACACTTCAATACAAAAAGAAGCAAATGAAAACTGTGATCATCAATGTTATCATGAATTGTTTAAAATATAATCAATACATTGCTCCAAAAAATAAAATAAAATCTCAAAAAGAAAAGGACATGAGCTCTGGAGAGAAATGGTAGGAAAACAGAGTAAGGTAAATTATCACATCGTTGAACTTAGAAAAGAAAAGGTGGGGGGAAAAATGCTATCATAGAAATGAGCTGCAGGAGTTGCTTGTATATTTTTGAGATTAATCCTTTGTCTGTTTCTTCATTTCCTATTATTTTCTCCCATTCTGAAAGCTGTCTTTTCACCTTGCTTATAGTTTCCTTTGTTGTGCAAAAGCTTTTAAGTTTCATTAGGTCCCATTGTTTATTTTTGCTTTTATTTCCAATATTCTGGGAGGTGGGTCATAGAGGATCTTGCTGTGATTTATGTCAGAGAGTGTTTTGCCTATGTTCTCCTCTAGGTCTTACATTTAGATCTTTCATTCATTTTTAGTTTATTTTTATGTATGGTGTTAGAAAGTGTTCTAGTTTCATTCTCTTACAAGTGGTTGACCAGTTTTCCCAGCACCACTTGTTAAAGAAGTTGTCTTTTTTCCATTGTATATTCTTGCCTCCTTTGTCGAAGATAAGGTGTCCGTAGGTACGTGGATTTATCTCTGGGCTTTCTATTCTGTTCCATTGATCTGTATTTCTGTCTTTGTGCCAGTACCATACTGTCTTGATGACTGTGGCTTTGTAGTAG
This sequence comes from Odocoileus virginianus, assembly GCF_023699985.2. Taxonomy (NCBI): domain Eukaryota; kingdom Metazoa; phylum Chordata; class Mammalia; order Artiodactyla; family Cervidae; genus Odocoileus; species Odocoileus virginianus. The sequence goes on from NC_069688.1 coordinate 60,508,550, forward strand.
AGTCTGAAGTCAGGCAGGTTGATTCCTCCAGTTCCATTCTTCTTTCTCAAGATTGCTTTGACTATTAGAGGTTTTTTGTATTTCCATACAAATTGTGAAATTATTTGTTCTAGTTATGTGAAGAATACAAGCAACTCCTGCAGCTCAATTCCAGAAAAATAAATGACCCAATCAAAAAATGGGCCAAAGATCTAAACAGACATTTCTCCAAAGAAGACATACAAATGGCTAACAAACACATGAAAAGATGCTCAACATCACTCATTATCAGAGAAATGCAAATCAAAACCACAATGAGATACCATTACACACCAGTCAGAATGGCTGCTATCCAAAAGTCTACAAGCAATAAATGCTGGAGAGGGTGTGGAGAAAAGAGAACCCTCTTACACTGTTGGTGGGAATACAAATTAGTATAGCCACTATGGAGAACACTGTGAAGATTCCTTAAAAAACTGGAAATAGAACTGTCATATGACCCAGCAATCCCACTGGGATTACACCGGGCATACACACCGAGGAAACCAGATCTGAAAGAGACACGTGTACCCCAATGTTCATCGCAGCACTGTTTATAATAGCCAGGACATGGAAGCAACCTAGATGCCCATCAGCAGACAAATGGATAAGGAAGCTGTGGTACATATACACAGTGGAATATTACTCAGCCATTAAAAAGAATTCATTTGAATCAGTTCTAATAAGATGGATGAGACTGGAGCCCATTATACAGAGTGAAGTAAGCCAAAAAGATAAACACCAATACAGTATACTAATGCATATATATGGAATTTAAAAAGATGGTAACGATAACCCTATATGCAAAACAGAAAAAGAGACACAGATATACAGAACAGACTTTTAGACTCTGTGGGAGAAGGCGAGGGTGGGATGTTCTGAGAGAACAGCATTGAAACATGTATACTATCAAGGGTGAAACAGATCACCAGCCCAGGTTGGATGCATGAGACAAGTGCTCAGGCCTGGTGCACTGGGAAGACCCAGAGGGATGGGATGGGGAGGGAGGAGGGAGGGGGGACCGGGATGGAGAACACATGTAAATCCGTGGCTGATTCATGTCAATGTATGACAAAAACTACTGTAATGATGTAAAGTAATTAGCCTCCAACTAATAAAAATAAATGGAAAAAAAAATAAAAAATAAATAAATAAAATACTAAAAAAAAAAAAGAAATGAGTCCATTTGGAAAACAGACTTAGAAAGTAAATAATGCTGCAAACACAATAAAAGATGGAAGACATGATTGGGAAAAGGAAGAAAATAAGATAAAAGTGAGCAAGTTGATTAGAGAAAATCATACATATGGAGAAGTGATATTATTTATATGCAAAATTGATGTTGATGAAAAAGAAATGCCAAATAATGGTAGATAAAAATAAAAAGCTTTTGTTAAGAAAGTTATCCATAAATTCAAAAATAATAAGTCTATGGGTTCACAGGACACAGGAAAAAATGCATAAAAACTTCCAGTCCAAGGCATTTCTAAGTTAAGCTCCTATTTTCATAACTGTTATGGCTGGGATAGGAAAACGAGAAGTCATTTACAGCTGATACTTGAAGTTAGAAAATAATAATAATAAATATAAAAACTAAGAGATGTGCCTCTATTAATTGAGACCAGTTACAGAAAGGAAAGACAAAGGTGAGAAAGCATTGAAATATAATTATTTTATTATAATGACAGTAACTAGTCAATAGACTTTCTATTAAAAATAAGAATTCTTCATAAAAACCTATAGCTAGAAATGCAATTATTAGGAAAAATCAGAATAATTGCAAATAAATAATTAAAATTAATTATAAACTACACAGGACAAGAATTAGCAAAACAAATTCAAACTATATTGCAAGTTTCAAAAACAAACAAAAATATAAAAATGTAAAAACAAAAAAATCACAGTAATGTAGTAAAATGCAAAACAGCAAACATATCTTTTATATTAGTGGGCTGAATTCACATATTAGCTTGACCATAGAGACTTCTAAAACAAATCAGAAAGGTAAAGATAAAAAGATGGACATAAATATACCAGGCACATGAAAACAAAAACAAAACACAGATGTCATAACCACTTTTTTTGTATGAAATATCTTTATTTTACCTTTATTATTATTTTTTGACATTTTATTTTGTATTGGTGTGTAACCTATTAAGAATGTTGTGATAGTTTCAGATGAACAGTGAAGGGATTCAACCATACGTGTATATGCACCCAGTCTCCCTCAGACCCTTCTCCCATCCAAGCTGCCACATGACGTTGAGCAGAGTTCCACGTGCTACACAGTAGGTTCTTGCTGTTATCCATTCTAAATACAGTAGTGTCTACATGTTCACCCCAAACTCTCTAACTATCCCTTCCCCCAGCGAGCAGCCATAAGCTTGCTGTCTCTTTTTGTTTTGTAAGTTCATTTGTATCATGTCTTTTTACATCCCACACATAAGGGATGGCAAAGTACACATATTAAAGAGGATGAACTATACAAAGAAGCCCGCTCTATGAGACAAAGTGTACAATCCAAAGTGCAGAATTACAATTAGCATCAAATAACACAGCATCAATATTCACAAAATTTAAAGTATTGGCATACCTTATTTTATTGCGTTCTATTTTACTGCGCTTTGCTACCTTTTATTGTGCTCCGCTTCTTACAGATTGAAGTTTATCAGGGCCACGTTTCCAATAGCACGTGGTCACTTCCTGTCTGTGTGTCCCATTTTGTCAGCTCTCACAAGGTTTCTCACAAGATTTTTCATCATTATTATTAATGTATTAGCAACACATGATCGATGATCTTTGATACTACTGTCGTAATTGTGTGCTCTGACTGTGCTCATATAAGACACTGAGCTTCATCCATAAACACACTCATTACGAGTGTTCTGTCTGCTCCACTGACCAGCTGTTCATTTCTTTGCCTCTCCTCCAGCCTTTCTAATCCCTGAAATGCAACAATACTGAAATTAAGGCAATTAATAGCCATACAGTAGCCTTTAAATGGTTAAGTGAAAGAAACGTTTTGTCACTCGCACTTTTGTTGAGAAACAGTTGTATTTCTCACTCCCGCAAAGTGAGAAACAATTTCTCGCTTTGTCACAACCTGTAAATGATTGTCCTGCGCTAAGCTGCTTCAGTCTAGTGTCTGACTCTTGGGGACCCTGTGGGCGGCAGCCCCGCATGCCCCACCGTCCGTGCGATTCTCCGGGCAATCATACCGGAGCAGGTCGCCATGCCCTCCTCCGGGGATCCTCCCCACTCAGGGATCAAACTCCGCTTCTCCCGTGTCCTGCGATGGCAGGCAGATTCTTTACCACCAGCGTCATCTGTGAAGCCCCTTTCACAGATAGACCATTAGATAAACTAATCAAGGGGAAAGGAGAAAAGAAACAAGAGAAGGAGCACAGAAAACTGCAAAATGAGAAATCAACAATAGGAAAAGACTCAAGAACGAGATTAGAGGCTACTTCCCTCATATGTATTCAAAAGCCCGCACGAAATAGATGACGAAGCTCTAGGAGAATATAAATTAAGGAAACTCATCTCAGTGCGTCACCCTTAGGATACTGGCAGTTGGAACCCATTCAACATCAAGTCACTAAATGCCTAACTTTTTATAAAATCCAGCAAGTTACTACAGAACATGTCACAAAAACCCTCCATCCTATTAAGCCATTCCCGACCCCTAGACAATTACCGCGTACTGAACATGCGCAAGATACAGGCTGACTGTCACCAAAGACCATAGCTGACGCAGCAGCTTGCCAGCCAGTTTAACCCAATGGTTCAGAATCTAAGGACCGTGAGCTCAAATTCAACTGGAAAACCTCTTGGCAGAAGATTAATTTAGACTATAAATACTCACCATGCTCTATTTACTACCCATAATGTCATTTCTCTCAAAGAGTCGTATTTGAAATATTGATGCCTCGCAGAACTGTATTTACAGTGATGGCAGATTCAGTCACCTGTCCTTATTTGAAGTTCCTTTCTTTCACATCCAGGACATCCAAAACTTGATCAGTTCTATTGCCCCTGGTAATAGAATTGTCAGGCTTGGACAATTAAAACCTACCTCCTCACTCGCTAGAGCTTTGGTGGGGTATGAAAAATTCAGCTGCTGCATAGGTCTGCAGTCGAACTGTTTCATTTCCTTCTTTGCCATGTGTGCCTTCCTGAACATCAGTAGAAACGGAAGAGGCTTGTGCTATGGTGGGCTGAACCCCTGAAGAGCAGAAACACCTCTGTTCTTAAAAAAGAAATAAAGCAGTGCCCTTCAGTCACGTCCACCTACTCGATTTCCAGCATCCTCCCAATTTCCTTGCCATTTCTTTTCTCTTTTCTTCCCAGCTCTTTCTTATTCCTAAATTCCTAAAGAGCCTTTTCATTGTGAAGTGTGTTCAGGGAACAAATCTAACAATGGAAAGAAGGGATCCTCCATGAAAGGAAAGGATGTAAGCCTCAGAAAGGTAGAAACTGTGGTCTGTTTTGTGTGCTGAGTTGTCACAGGCCTAGAACATATTCAGTGTATATCAGGACCTTGGTAAATATTTATTGAATTAAGGAATAAAGATTGGAGCATGAGAAGGAGTAGATGGCAGAAATAAGACTGAAATTAAGGTGACTTCCAGTCATCATTAAGCTGCTCCCTAAATCCAAAATCCTCAGTGATCATCTACTGCTAAGACGATAGAATCTAAACTCTTTCTTCCACCCTTCCAGACTTCAACTTCCATTTTCAGATTTATCTTGCAATGTATTATGTTGTCTGTGTCTGCAGCAAACTGGCTCACCATCCTACACCTTCCCCACACACTATCTCAACTGTCTATGTCCCATCAATATTTACGATGAATCTCAATATTTTCCCTTCATTTCCCTTCCTAAAGTTCTTCTGGATTCTCTCTACTCCCCTATTCCTCAACACAATGTGATTGCTACTTAGAAAGAATCTCCATTTTCCTCTGTTCTTACTTCACTCTTGTCTCTTGGACCATGTGGCCTTGAATTATACTCATCCATTGTTTTGTCTTGTCTCATTGCCACAGTGGCTATCATCATTTTATTCCTTAATAAATTAAACAAGTGATGTTCACATGTGCAGTGCTTTGTCATTGGGCTCTGTCACTCTGCTTCTTTCTTGCCAACTCAGGATAACAGATTAAGATTTGGGAGGGGAGAGGGCAGAGATGACAGGAATGAAGTTGAATTTATCCTGATATTTTAAGTAATTTGAAATTCCGTTACTCATACAATATCAATCACCAACCACCAGCAGGTTATCTCACAATTGATAGCTAGCATTCAATATTCTTTACAATATTTAAAAGGCATTTTTATGTTGTTTCTGTTCAGTCACTAAGTCATATCCAACTCTTCGTGACCCCATGAACTGCAGCGCTCCAGGCTTCCCTGTTTTTCACTATCTCCCTGAGATTACTCAACTCATGCCCATTGAGTCGACAGTGCCATCTAACCATCTCATCCTCTGCCGTCCCCTTCTCCTCCTGCCTTCAATCTTTCCCAGCATCAGGGTCATTTCCAATGAGTCAGCTCTTCACATCAGGTGCCCAGAGTACTGTAGCTTCAGCTTCAGAATCAGTCCTTCCAATGAATATTCAGGGTTGGTTTCCTTTAGGATTGACCGGTTTGATCTCCTTGCAGTCCAAAGGACTCTCAAGAGTCTTCTCCAACACCACAGTTCAAAAGCATCAATTCTTCAGTGCTCACCCTTCTTTATGGACCAACTCTCACATCCATACATGACTGCTGGAAAAACCATACCTTTGACTATATGGACATTTGTCGGCAAAGTGATGTCTCTGCTTTTTAATATGCTGTCTAGGTTTTTTATACCTTTTCTTCCAAGGAGCAAGTGTCTTTTAATTTCGTGGCTGCAGTCACCATCCACAGTACTTTTGGAGCCCAAGAAAATCAAATCTGTCACTGTTACCACTTTATCCACACCTTTTTGCCGTGAAGTAAGGGACTAATGCCATGATCTTCATTTTTGAATGTTGAGTTTTAAGCCAGCTCTTTCACTCTTTTTCATTTTTATATTCTATATTTTTTTCTGTTTCACCTAACATAGAAACATAAATAGGTAAGCCAGTGAGCCTCACTTTTTAGGAGGCATCTCAGAATCACTGTCATGGGAGTAAGAGCTCATACACCCATCACTCAGGCAATAGGCTGTCTTCAGCCGATAACAAGTTCTGTGATCTTCTCTGGTGGAAAGTAAGAACATCAGTTAGCTTTCTTCAATCAAAGCGTCTCAAGTCATGGTTGAAAATTGGATCTCTTTCTCTCCTGGTATTGTGGAGGCCTAAGTTTTCTGACATTATGGGTTTCCTGTTAAGTGGAGGAAGTAGCCTGATACAAAGTACACCAGCTGCCCACAATCTATGTAATATATGCTCCTATCTCTTCCCATTGAGTATGAAAAAGGTGACTTTTATTAATGAAATTGGACATATAATTCAAGAATGACAGGAAAGGGAAAAAGTCAGGACAGACACGCAGGTACCAAAAACAAATTAGTAAAATTAAATTAAATTAAGAAGACATTTCTAGTTATAAGAACTGCCTGAAGATGAAACTTTATACAATAAAGTGGCCTCTCCAACACCAGAAGAATGGGAATTAGATAATTTTCTAAGTGCTATCATCAGTTCAGTTCAGTTCAGTCGCTCAGTCGTGTCCGACTCTTTGTGACCCCATGGACTGCAGCACGCCAGGCCTCCCTGTCCATCACCAACTCCCAGAGCTTACTCAAACTCATGTCCATTAAGTCAGTGATGCCATCCAACCATCTCATCCTCTGTTGTCCCCTTCTCCTCCCACCTTCAATCTTTCTTAGCATCAGGGTTTTTTCCAATGAGTCAGTTCTTTGCATCAGGTGGTCAAAGTCAAGAACTGACTCATTGGAAAAGACCCTTATGCTGGGAAAGATTGAAGGCAGAAGGAGAAGGGGACAACAGAGGATGAGCCTATTATAATACCCTTAAATTAATAGTATCCTTGTACACTGCACATTTTATTGTATATGCAAGTATATCTGTGCTCTTGATAGACTGTAAACTCATTAAAGACCAGATTATATCTTAACTGGCTTGTCAATCCCTGAAACAGAAGAAGTACTTGGTAAATATTTTTGTTATGACTATATGACTTAATGGGAACATTTTAAAAGGATGTATATATTTGATGGCTAGTTTAGTAGTACTTCTGTATCCAATTCTAAGAATTTATGCATCTGTGATTTCCTATGAAGATTATTATAGATTATTATAGAATTATTTTGCCTCTGATGAATCTCTGAAGAAACAAAAGACCAAAACTATGATGGATGGTAACTAGACATTTGGGGGTTATCAATTTGTAATGTATGCAGATGTCAAATTATAATGCTTTACATCTGAAATTTACACAATAAAAAAAGACGAAACCTAATCTTTAAAGGTAAAGTGATAGATCAAAACAAAGAAAAATATCATAACCACAATGTGAAGAAAATACACAGTCAATGTTCTCTATTAACAAAATAGAGCCTTGGATTTTTCTAAATTCATAATGGAAAACAACAAATTTCTCCTGTATTCCACATTAATCAGAGGGAAAGGAAAAGAAATAAAAGACTTCACACCCTAGATAGAATATTATTTAAAATGCTTACATTTACTGTATAATTCTTTGGCTTGACATTTCCTATACTGTGTCTTTGTAAGTCTAGTATAGGAAATTCAAGAAATATCCCATTGCAACCACCGTAATAAAATATATTGGAAGTTATTGAAACTTCCTTTAAATTTTATAAAAATTCAACTTTGATCCCTTCGTAGATTGATGACCATATGTATTCCTTTACTGTTTACGGGGTTCTCAAGATAAGAATACTGAAGTGGCTTGCCATTCTCGTCTCCAGCAGCCCACACTTTGTCAGGCCCTAACCAGCAGGGACATGCCCTTCGGCCATTCTACGGAGCTGGATGACTGACCCGGTGACCGGGCTGTCCCACTGCGGTCCCCACTGAGCGCATAGATCTTCACTGGCCGTCGGGTGTCAGTCAGCGTGCAGACGGGGGTCAAGCAAAGGCCCCGCTGGGACTGGGAAGGGGGTCTAAGGGAGGCTGGAGCTGATGCTGGAAGACACCCAGGAGCGGAGGGCACCCCCCCAACCAGCCTCACTGCTGCTGCTGGCTGCCCTGGGGTCAATCCACTTTAGCTTGCTCTTTATTTTCCTCTTAATAAAATATTATTTTTCTGCCTCTCCATGATGAAGATAACTCAAGAAAGACATATACATCGGTAACAACATAACCATATTCTGCCTATATAGTTTTTCTTGAGTTTTTAATAGAATATACTATCTTTAGAATCATGTTGGACATTTATAACACACCTTAGCTAATAGATTACTGACCATAACTTCAGTCTTTCATTCATCATCTTTGATTACTACCAGGGAAAAACTTGTTGAGCTAATCAATTTAATCTTTACAGCTTATCTTCATAGGCAACTTGTAAAAACTTAGTAAACATCTTGCTACATGTATATACATTTTGTTTGTAGAAATATTCTATTCTGAAAAATATTACTAGATGGAGTTTAGATAGCAATATTTAATTATTACATATTAAATTTAGTTTTGAATTAACTTCTTTCTTATGTACGTTTTCAAGATTGACTTAGAATTTTTCAAGGCAATTTTTTAAATTTGTTTATTTTCAGTTGGAGGAAAATTGCTTTACATTGGCGTGTTGGCTTCTGCCATTCATCAGCATGAATCTATCACAGGTATACATATATCCTCTTCCTCTTGAGCCCCCTCCCACCTCTCACCCCACCCCACTCAGAGGTCCCTCCATCACACAGCAAATCTCCATGGCTATCTCTGTTTTACAAACGGTGATACATACGTTTCAGTGCTACTCTCAATTCATCCCACACTCTCCTTCCCCTGCTGTGTCCACAAGTCTATTTTCTAGGCCTGTGTCTCTACTTCTGCCCTACAAATACGTTCATCACTACCATCTTTCTAGATTCCATGTATACGTATTAATATACGATGCTTGTTTTTCTCTTTCTGCCTCACTTCACTCTTGGTAAGAGTTTGACCTCACTACAACTGACTCAAATTCATTCCTTCCTATGGCTGAGTAATATTCCATTGTTTATATGTACTACATCTCTTTATCCATTCATCTGTAGATGGACCTCTAGGTTGCTTCCAAGTCCTGGCTATTGTAAAAAGTGCTGTAGTGAACAATGAGGTACATATGTCTTTCAGAATTGTGATTTTCTCTGGATATATGCACAGTAGTGGGATTGCTGAGTCATATGGTAGATTTATTCCTAGTTTTTTAAGGACTCTCCCCACTGTTTTCATGATGGCTGTGTCCCACCAACAGTGCAAGAGGGTGTGTTTTCTCCACTTTCTTCAGCATTTATTGTTTGTAGACTTCTTCTTGATGGCCATCCTAACTGGTGTGAGGTTATACCTCGTTGTAGTTTTAATTTGCATTTCTCTAATAATAAGTGATGTTGAGAATCTTTTCATGTGTTTATTAGCCATTTGTATGAAATTTTAAATCTTGAGCACAAATCCTCCAAAATCTACAACACCAAAGATGTCTTATTCTTTCTTTAATGGACTTAGGAAGCTTATGGTATTTATCATTCTATAAACAAAATTTTTAAGAAAAGAATTTCTCTTGTTAATATTTGTCCTAATCTGCTTTCTAAAAACTTAATTCACAAGGTTTACTTTCTTTTGCATAATGCTCTATGAATAATAGAATTAAAATATTTCTTTAATTTCAGAACATCAAATGTCTTGAACAAGTAAAAGTCATGATTTGTTTGCCAATATAATAAAAGGTTTTTAAAAGTCCTTTTCTTTGATTATATAACTTTTTTCAAACTAAGTATTTAATTATAGTTGCATTAAACCAAGGCAGAAACATTTGATTTGATTTTTGTAATTGCCATTATAATAAAATACATGAGAAACAAAAGAAAATTTAAAAGACCACCTGTGTTCTTATGCCTGATATCACTCATTCATCTCAAAAAGCTGAAATCTAATTAATAGCATAAACACTTCTCTTTAAAATAGCCAATTAAAATGTCCTTAATTGCTATTAATTTTTCATTTTCTATTTTTTCAGTATCCTTTATCTCCAAGCTTTCTACAATGAATGTGTATTACTTTAATGAAAAAAGTTATAAGTAAGATTAATGCTATGTGACCCATCTAATATAAATTAAAATAGATACTAAATATAGCTAGATGTTAAATTAGTTTTACAATTTTAATTTCATGTGAAATAAAGTGCCAAATAATATAATAGGGATAAACTGAAAAGCTTCAAATGTTTGAAAAACTCTCAAACAATTATTTAAAAACTAAAACTTTCTCCCTTAAAGGATGTGATAAAACAACTCATTTTTAAAAGTGCCTATGCCTATCAAGTTGGTTTGCAATATCTTCAAGATCCAGCTTTTGTAAATATTGCAAATTTTAGAAAATGCTCATATATAGTTTGGTCAGTAATCTTAATGTGCCTGAAATGATGAAGACAAACATTTCTAAAAGCAAAACAAGTAATGAATAGAGGTTTAGAAAAGATTTTACACACACAAACCAATTTATATCCAAATAAGAAAACAATATGGTGCAACGTGCATGAAAAGTCGCTAGTTTTAAACCCCTCATTAGTATATTAACATAACAGTATTTAACTTATTTTTACTAAAGCAATAATTTACAGAAGTCAGTTCACATTATTACTGTTACTTCTTTTATCTTACTATTAGAACACCTAGTGAGAGTTATAATAATCATCTACTGATATTAATGACAAATGATATCTGTGATGGAGAGAAGAAACTAATATGATGGGAGAGGTCAGCCGAAAGGTCACTGTAAAGAGCTGGGGAGGAGAGATACTGGAAATAGCAGTGGAAGGGGAAGCATGGAGATGCGGAGGCTGCAGGTCCTGGTGCTAGGCAGAAAATGTGAGGCCGCTTGTCCAGAAAAGCGGGGGTCAAGTATCATTAAAAGTACTCAAATGCAAACCTTTTTCTTTTCTTCCATAGTTTCTCTCTGGATCTGTCATGAAGGTTTTATTTGCTATGTGTTAGCCCTCCACGTGCTTTTTTTTTTTTTCCTTCTTTTTTTCTCTCTTTTTTTTTTCCATTTATTTTTATTAGTTGGAGGCGAATTACTTTACAATATTGTAGTGGTTTTTGCCATACATTGACTTAAGCCCAAAACCTGAGAACACCAGAAAATTCCTGACTACAGGGAACATTAAGTAATAAGAGACCATCCAAAACCTCCATACCTACACTGAAACCAACCACCACCCAAGAGCCAATAAGTTCCAGACAAGACATACCACGCAAATTCTCCAGCAATGCAGGAACATAGCCCTGAGCATCAACATAAAGGCTGCCCAAAGTCACACCTAACACATAGACCCATCTCAAAACTCACTGCTGGACACTCCGTTGCACTCCAGAGAGAAGAAATCCAGTTCCACACACCAGAACATCTTCACGTGCTTTTAAACTGCCCCCTGCAAGTTAGGTAAACTATTATTATTTCAAGTTTATATCTGACAGCCTTTGCCTCTGCAAAGCAAAACTGACTGAAGCTTTTGTCTGATGCAGAAGTCAATGCCATTTGCAGCAACTACTTCCATTAACCATATAGAAACTCTTGTATTTTTTCAGGAAAATTCTCTTTTAAATAACACTTCAGTTCAGTCCTCAGTCGTGTCCGACTCTTTGCGACCCCATGGACTGCAGCACGCCAGGCCTCCCTGTCCATCACCAACTCCTGAAGTTTGCTCAAACTCGTGTCCATTGAATCCAACTATCTTGTCCTCTGCCATCCCCTTCTCCTCCCGCCTTCAGTCTTTCCCAGCATCAGGGTCTTTTCCAATGAGTCAGCTCTTCACATCAGGTGGCCAAAGTATTGGAGTTTCAGCTTCAACATTAGTCCTTCCAATGAACACCCAGGACTGATCTCCTTTAGGATGGACTGGTTGTATCTCCTATTGGTACCTTTAGAAGGATCATGGGTTATTTCATTCAAAGTAAAGGATAGAGATATTCAAAGAAGAATAGATAGGTAAGGCAGGGCTTGCATATGTAGTTTTAAATATAAATTTGGTACATGTTACTTTCCTCACAAAGTACTTCTTAAATAATAAGTGAGAGTTCCACAAGTGTGTCTCGTGAGTGAAATGAATTAGAAGAAATCCAGACTTCACAGTTGAAGAAATCAGCTTATTGAACGGTGCACTCCAATGAAGCTGATTTGAGTGGGAAGTTGTTTTGAAGTTCATGGAAATATTCAGGGCAACATGCCAAATATAAAATCTGTCCTCAGTTTAATCATTGGAGTCTAGACAATCAAGCTAAAAATATTGGTAATTAATTACTTATTTATAGGGTATATTAAGTTTTCTATAGCTGATTAGAAATCTTGAGCCCAATTTCCCAAATCATTGGTAAAGAGGCAATTTGTTTTTTTATGGCATATGGATTGGGGCAGCCAGGGGATTGGGATAAAAGTGCTTTCCTCTCATGCAGTGATTTCTAAAACATCTTCAGTGAATAGAGTAAAATGATTGAGTCAGGAGAGGTCTGTAGAAATCTCTGTACTGTTTCTGCCCAGATGTTTGCCCAATTTTGCAGCTCTAACATCAATTCCAACCTAACATCAATGGCATTCTAAGCTAGACAAAACTGAAAAGATATAGACAGAATGCTGGAAGGCTTATCATCACCTTTAGTTTATAGTTTTACCTTTCTAATAATAATGGTGATGAAGATGAGTAATTATTTACCTAATACCTATCAGGTGGTGGGCTTCCTGGTGGCTCAGCTGGTAAAGAATCCGCCTACAATGTGGGAGACCTGGGTTTGATCCCTAGGTTGGGAAGATCCTCTGCAGAAGGGAAAGGCTACCCACTCCAGTATTCTGGCCTAGAGAATTTCATGGACTGTGTAGTCCACAGGGTCGTAAAGAGTCAGACATGACTGAGCGACTTTCATTTTCTATTAGGTGCTGGAGATCATGCTAGGTGTTTCATTGTGTCATTTAATTAATAAAACAATCAAAAATTATCATCCTGCAATAAAGATGAGACACTGAGGCTTAGAAAAATTAAGCAAAATTTCCCAAAGTTATGAAGTGGAAGAATTAGGAGGCAGAGTGTCACCAAAGAAAATCTCTGCAACTCAGGAACCATATTGGCCCACTCTGGTCCCCCCTCTCTAGCGGCGGGAACTTTATACTGGCTCCTCTCTTGGTCTATAATGTCCTTCAACAAGTTTTTTTCCACAGATGAGTCTTTCTCATTGTTGAGAAATGTCTTTCCAAAAGGAGTTCTTTCTTGGCCCCTGGCATCGTATGCTAATGTATCTCATCACCTTACTAATTACCCACACTGCTCTTACTGTCTGTGATTATCTAAGGTTTTTCACTTGTTAAATGTCCATTTCTCTCTCTTGAATGACAGCTCCATGAAAGCTGGGACCTCACCTTTCTTTTTCTCTACTGTATTTCCAAAACTGAGCATTCTTCTTGATACATATTAAATGCTCAGTAAATTATGGGGCTCCCCTTGTGGCTCAGGTGATGAAGAATCCACCTGCCATGCGGGAGACCTGGGTTCGATCCCTGGGTTGGGAAGATCCCCTGGAGAAGGGAAAAGCTACCCACTCCAGTATTCTGGCCTGGAGAATTCCATGGACTGTACAATCCATGGGGCCGCAAAGAGTCGGAAACGACTGGGTGACTTTCACTTTCAAATGTTTATTAAATGCATGACTGAATCCTGACAGAAAGGTGTCAGGAAAGAGTGTGGCTGGCCCTCTAGGACAAGGCAGTGAGTGCCCCTATCCAGCACATCAGACTCATGGGTTATTCAAACGCAAGTTCAAACGCGCAAAGTGAAGAGGATAGCTGCACAAAAAGCTGTGTTTTCTTGAGCTACCTGACTGACCACCTTAGTGTTTATGAAAGTCAGTCTCCTCTTTGTGGGACCATCAGCCATGACATATGAGATGAGCAGCCTCCAAAGTCTCACACCACAAGGAAGACCTGTTCATTGCAAAATCTGGCCCCCAAGTCAGGATGCATAGCGGTTGACCAACTCAGTGGGTGAGGAGCAGAAATTCTCTTCTCCCTTAGACTCCCTCCTATCCGCTGCAGTCATCCAATTATAAGCCTCACGTACTCAGAAAACTTGTTTGAACCATAACCCATGTAGTTCAATTCAGGATTGGTATTACATTTAAAGAATGCAGTCCAAAGATGTAAATAATATTACTCATATCAACAATAAAGCAGAATTTCAGCCTCCTTTATGTCTCTCCAAAGGCACTGAAGGAATATAGGTCATTCAGTTCAGTTCAGTCGCTCAGTCGTGTCCGACTCTTTGTGACCCCATGGACCGCAGCACGCCAGGCTTCCCTGTCCATCACCGACTCTCAGAGCTTGCTCAAACTCACGTCCATCGAGTCAGTGATGCCATCCAGCCGTCTCACCCTCCTCCTCTGTTATACAGGTCATAACCCTCTCTGATCCTTGCTCTTCCAACATTTTTCACCTCCCCACACACTCTCCAGAGAGTCCTGTTTGTCAATTCCTCTCTTTCCTGAATACTTCCTTACTGTCTTCTAGTCAGACCGCCTATGTAGTGTATACAAATATCTTCTCCCTATCCTATTGCTGACAATTTCAGGGTCGGCAAAGGTAATAAAATGCAATCGGTGCAACATTAATCAATTTTAGCCTATCACACCGCCTAAAGGACCATTTCCCTCCAAGAACAATAGTGGAAAGATACTATTTTCTTATTTCTCTTCCTATTTATTTGTTGCTGTTTAGTCACTAATTCATGTCCAACTCTTTGGTAGCCCACGAGGCTCTTCTGTCTATAGGATTTTCCAGGCAAAAATTCTGGAGTGGGTTGCCATTTCCTTCTCCAGGGGATCTTCCTGACCCAGGGATTGAACCCATGTCTCCTGCTTGGCAGGTGGATTCTTTACCACTGTGCCACCAGGGAAGCCCCTCCCTGTTTACAGATAGCTATTATTTGTACAGGCACATTTTCATTCTTTTGTGCAACTCTCTTTCTGAACCCATTAGGAAATAATATTTTCTCTGGGAAATAAAGCATATTTAACCTCTATATATGGATAGATTTGAAATGTATAAATCATTAAATATTTGCAAAGAAAGGTGATGATCAGTGGCAGGAAAATAGTATCATTTCCATAAAAGGAGCTTTTATTATCCCTCAAGTATCAGCAGTTGTGTTTTTGTCACCATGAAAATTTTGAGGTACGTGTCATACTTAGATAATTATCATTGGTACAAGCAAAGAATCATTCATCTGTAAGTTACGCTAGGAAGTTATTTCAAAATTCCAATCCCAAAGTTATAGTCTCTCCCCAAGGCAAAAGGAATAATTTCAAAAATGATTTGCATTCATCCTACTTTCCTTTCAAAAATAAAACTTTTTCAAGCCAAAATATTTATGATTTGTATTCACTATACTTCTCCTTTCAAAAATAGAACTCTTTCAAGACAAAATATTTCCCTGAGGTAAGTTTTTGTCAGAGTATAGCCACACGATTTTTTCGTTTGAAGAATTATTTCAATGGCCCAAATATCGTGTTCTCTCTTACAGGATATTCTAATGAATAATTAATCAAGCTACTCTTCTTGGCAAAATCAGAACTGTATTATGCGTAAATGAGTTACATACTCAAATCGTCAGAAGACTAAATGAACAAAACACCCAGGAGGATTTTTTAATTAATACAACCTAAAATAATTGGTAGAAGCAGAGGAATTAAAAGCTGTGGAAATTGTTATGTGTTCGGTTGTCGTTAGACTCCTGGCGCTGTTTCTCCCCACCCGCCCCAGGCTCCCCTTTGTGCTGCAAAGCTAAAGCCTGGAAGTACCTTCTTCACGATTCCTGTGAGTGGGATGATAGGTTAGAAGGCGCCAGCGAGGAGCACTTGCGTAAAATATGAGAGGCAAAAGAAAGGCGGAAACCAGGCTATTGTTTCTGCACTGGAGGCAGGCAAAACCTTGGAGTATTTTCCTGGGAACCGCCAAGCTCAGCTCTAGAAGCAGCTGTGAATACAATCTGGGCATGTGCCATATCACTTTAGTCATATCCAGCTCTTTGCGACCCCGTGGACTGTAGCCCACCAGGCTCCTCTGTCCGTGGGATTCTCCAGGCAAGAACACTGGAGTGGTTGCCCTTCCCTCCACTGTGAACAAAATTAGTAGTTTCCTGTAATTCCAGAGATTTTCTGAAAACTACAGCACCTGAGAGTAAAGGGGGCCGATTCTGACTTTTACACTCCCAGCTCTGCTAATGGCTTTGTAAGCATCTAATTACCTTCATTATCTAGTTTATTGAATTAAATGTGTCTAGTTTAATTCATCTGATTTATTGAAACCTTTTCTGCTTGAGATATCTTGAGTGATGTTCTTTGCTCTTGACCAAATTCTGGACAACATATGCTATTCTTTTCTGAGATGGCATATAGCTTGTTAGCAGATTTTGTAAGTTCAAAAAACATTAATGGAAATGTGTCCTTAGCTTTATGTCATTCATATCACATTTGGTTACATCGCAAAATGATACCGAGCTTGCGGGTGGTGGTGTGTGTTATGCTGCTTTGATTGAAGTAAAACTTAGATACAAATGGACTGACACTTGCTGTATCTGTTGCACACTTCTTTTCCTGCCAAATAACAGAAAAGTGAGAAAATGTCTTGGCTTTTGCCCTCCAGATGCACAAAATCTAGAAGGGAAAGTGATAGTAATATTCATTAAAAATATTGATCAAAACAAGACAGAGCATTCTGAGAATGTCAGGGGAAAGACATGGAATTCATTCATCTCATTTCACCCCCTTCCATCTTACCAGCAAATTTACTAGATGGCAGTCTCTCAGAGAAGCCTTTCATGGAGTTGCAGATTTTCTGAAGGCAAAGAGAAACAAGACAAAGTACAAGGAATAGAGTCAGAAAGTGGACTGGGAAAAAAAGTCACAGGAAGAGATACGTGGACAGAAACACATTTCCTAGTAAATAATTTTGCTTTAAGGAAAAATCAGACGTGGGGATTGAAATGCTTATCCGTGAGATATAAAAAAGTCCAAGGATGGCAAAACATCAGAAAGGGTATTAACCAGGAACTCTGGAAGCCTAAATTTCCTTCTCATTTCTGCCACTAAATCTGATTTTTTATCACTTCAGCTCTCTGAGCCTTCAACTCACTGTCACTAAACTCATGGCTTGAACTGGATTATTCCTTAGAGTCATATTTAGCTCTAACATTTAGGCCTTGGAACAACAGTTCATCCAAGGTGTTTGGGATTTTCCAATATTTTCCAGGTAGTCACAGAATTTCTCTGGGTACCAGGCAATATTTCATTCACTCATGTGGATATTTTAAAAATATACATGTCAGTTTTCAAAATTCAGGTAGTCAATATTTGAAGCATTATATGAAATCAAAAGGAATAAGGAAATAAATTATTTTTGTGCATCTAAGGCAAAAGCATCCTGATCCACTCCATTTAACTTGGTAGAAAAACTCCCTTACTGCCACTCACTACATTTGGAATGTACAGAAAGCAAGAAAGACATGTTCCACAGTTCTCCCAGAGCTCCACCATGGGGAAAGGGATTAACTGTATCTCTTTATAAGAAATGTGAACATACCTTATCTTCAAATACAGCCATCTAAATTTAGAGCCTTTTTCTCATGAATATTTAAATAATCAGTAATAGTAGTAATCATTCTGATTTTATAATTAAAGTAGATGAGTTTTATTTTTAATTTAGGGTAGGGTTTTTTTTTCCTCTCTGTTAGGCAATCACAGCAATTCTTGATGAATATGTGCTTTATTTTGGTAAGAAACGTCTACCAAAATAAAAAGTCACTCTGCTTTGGAGAAAAAAAAAATAGTGGATTAAATCATGTAAAACCTTTTGACTATAATTAAAATGACGTATTTTTTTTTTTAATTTCCTAGTATGGATATACAAGCAAAACTATGTAACATTATTATACACACCTGCAAGAATTCCATTCAGTGGAAATAGAAGCATAAAATTGCCTTGTGTTCATGAAAGAACCCCATTACTCAATCCAAGACCACTTCCATTTTAACTACATTTTCCACTCCCTCCAATGCCTGTTCTTGGGCACTGTTCCTGCAAATTAAACATTTAAATGAAAATACACAGTTTTTATATTCATTTACTCTAACATGCATGGGCTTCCCTTGTGGCTCAGCTGGTAAAGAATCTACCTGCAATGTGGGAGACGTGGGTTTGATCCCTGGGTTGGGAAGATCCCCTGGAGAAGTGAAAGGGAACCCACTCCAGTATTCTGGCCTGGAGAATTCCATGGACTGTGTAGTCCATGGGGTCACAAACAGTCAGATGCGACTGAGTGACGTTTACTCCACTCACTCTAACATGCACCAGGAAGGACAGAAAGACTTATATTAATTTCTTTTTTCCTTAAAAAGTAGTTGGGTGGGTGAACTAGTAAGATCTTTTTTTTTCCTGTGTTCTAAACGCTTAGTTCCCAATCAATTTTTCTAAGCCAGGGCAAACGCCTCTGTGTAGACTGTACTTTATACTTGGAAATAGGTAACTGGCACGGGTAACACCAGCCCTTTCTACTTGATCTATGTCTACTGGCTTAGCATCGAGGGCATACTTCTTCCAGCCTAATCCAAGAATAAAGAGCATCCTTTAATATGAAAGCCCATCGCTTATTTTGTCGTTTACCCAGCACTTATCACATCTTATTGTACCTGTTGAATATCTGTCTCTTCCGCAAAGCACCGCACTTCTTGAGGATAGACGCCATGCCTGACACATGTGCCTCTCTCCAGCACTTATGTAATTCTTTGCATATAGTAGCGTTCCAGAATGAATAACTCTTCTTCATCAACACAGAGATTGCCTAAAACTTGGCTCAAAATAAACCACCCCATCTGTCGCTGCTTTTTCTCTACTTCCCTGAATTTCTCAGACATTGAAGCATTTGTCAAGATTTCTAGGCACATAAAGTGAATTACTTTTGTTAACCATTTCCTCATCACAGCTAGTGGATAGACTGGAATATTTATGTTGATGAGATCAGGGAGATGTGTCTGTAAAGGCAAATTGGGGTGAATACAAGTTAAAGATAGCAATAAAGCCAAATATCTCCTTTTCCTTTATAGTTCTTTCCTTAAAATATGGTGTGGGGTTTAGTGGGTTTTTTCTTTTTAATTATTTTACCAATTTAATTGGTGTCATAAATATACTCTGAATGAGAAGTAAAGTGAATCATATAAAGGTCATGGCTTTCAGAATCTAAAATACCTTGCATCAACTCAATTTCAGCCTCTTTCATCCATTCATTAAATATACCACTTCTGAGTATCTACTCAGAGCTTAACCCCCAGCTAATCATCAGGCAGTCAATGATCATTAGGACATGATTCCTTGTCTCAAAAAGTTTGAAATACAAAGGGAACAAAAGAGACATAAAAATGTAAATGTACTACATAAGTGCTACAATAAGAGAAAATACAGAAAACATAGGAACTGAGCTTAAATGTGTGTGGATCCAATGATATAATATATGGAATTTGCTTTGTAAACTAAAAGCCCTGTACAAAGATGAGTCATTTTGTTCTGTCCTTAGTTTAATGACATAGAATGTGGTAAAAAAAAAAAAAAAAAAAGTAGGAGTGGTTAGAAGAATCAAGAGATAGTGCAAATATTTTCCTTTGAAGAAGAAATTACTTGCATCCAAATATTTTTTAATGGTATTTGAAAGGTTCTTCCACTTCTTTGTATTGAAAATCTGTCAGTTCTTACATATCAAGGAAACCTCCATTGACTTTATTCCAAAAACTCTAGGAGTACTAAACAAGTTATAAATATTATATAAATATAAATTATGGAATAACTGGTTTGACTTTCCCATTTTAATGACCCAAATGAAACATTTTAAGGCAGTAACTGACATTAATATCTTCATTCATTTTCTAGCAAAAAAAAAATTTTTTTTTTAGTATCTTGTGGAAGGAAGCAAGTTATAAAACACATATCAAATAAAATATTTTTCCTGAGAAAATGTGTGTACAGCAATTAGGAGTCAGGTCAGGAAAGCAGAAGCCAGTCTAAAGTAGTTCATCCAGAAATAAATTTAATAGAAATGAGTTAGAGGCTTATAAAACACAGCTAAGAGAGTTGGGGCGGCATAGGTCAAGGAAAACCTCTGCTGGTTTTAAGGAAATCAGGAAATGCAAGCTTATTACCACTAGTGGGCTCAACTGCCTGCAGTCTCAGAATGGGTGATCCAAGGAGGGGCCTGGGAAGGCGCCCGCAGGGTCTCACGTGTGCCCACCTGCCGAAGACCATGAACTTGCCTGTAGGAGCCATAATGCTGCCGCTGCTCTTCCACCTTCCAAATCTCACACAAGAGCCTCTCACGGGCGGATTCTAATCCAGAACCCTGCTGGCTGAGATTTGGAAAAATGTTATTACCGAGAATTTAGGAGAAAGTCTAGGAAGGGGAAAAGGTGTCAAGTTCCCATCAGACCATCTGGCACACAGCCCTTAAATTTCAACACTTTTGCTTATTAAGAATAATTTTCCCAAGTTCATATTTTTTTTTTAGTAATTTACAAAACTGACCCTTGTCCTATTTCTCATCCTGTGCCACCTTATGAAGCTTATCCACATGAGTCACTTCCTTCTTTTCTCTCATTCCAGAATTAATTGGGAAAAAGAGTAGTCAAGTTAAAAATACATTTCCAATGAATGCACCAGAATGGAAACATTTACCTTTTCTAACAACCTGACCTAAACAAATCACTAAATGCTCAGTCGCTTTTCCCTATTCCATAATTTTATCCAGAAACTCCTAATAAAACTTTCAATAATATTAAAGTTCGTTCAAGTAAACAATTTGTTAGCATGTTTAGAGCAGTAGTAAATTTTAAAAGTTAATGGCATGCTAGAGTATATATTAATTTTTAACATCCAACAGTAAGCTTAAGAAAATAAAAATAAAATATGAGATTAAACATGGATGAGTATTGACATCTGGAGCCCCGAAGTCAATACAAGACTAGTATTGACTAGACTAGACTAATCTAGTCAATACTAGATTCAGTCCCAGGTCTAATGCCACTTAGCTGGGAGTTTGGCACATTCCATGGCCTTTCCCTGCCTCGATTTTCTCATCTGCAAGTACTGAGGGGTGAAATAAGTTAATATACTGAGAGTCTTGGAGCTTCCCAGGTGGCAATTGTGGTAAAGAACCTGCCTGCCAATGCAGGAGACCTAAGAGAGGCAGGTTCGATCCCTGAGTCAGGAAGATCCCCTGGAGAAGGGCATGTCGACCCACTCCAGTATTCTTGCCTGGAGAATCCTGTGGTCAGAGGAGCCTGGAGGTCTACAGTCCATAGAGTCACAAAGAGTTGGACATGATGAAAGCAACTCTGCACTCCCGCACCTAGAGTCTTTCGAATAATGTCTGTCTCATAGGAAGTACTTGGTCAATGTTTCCTATGTGATTCATAGAAGTAATTTTTCTAAATCTTTCCTTGGATCCTTTCATCTAACAAATACTTACTGAACATCATCACTATGCCAGACCCTTCTATCAGTTAAGTTCAGTCGCTCAGTCGTGTCCGACTCATGGCGACCCCATGAATCGCAGCACGCCAGGCCTCCCTGTCCATCACCAACTCCTGGAGTTTACTCAGACTCGTCCACTGAGTTGGTGATGTCATCCAGCCATCTCATCCTCTGTCGTCCCCTTCTCCTCCTGCCCTGAATCCCTCCCAACATCAGGGTCTTTTCCAATGAGTCAACTCTTCACATGAGGTGGCCAAAGTATTGGAGTTTCAGCTTCAGCATCAGTCTTTCCAATGAACACCAGTCCTAATCTCCTTTAGGATGGACTGACTGGATCTCCTTGCAGTCCAAGGGACTCTCAAGAGTCTTCTCCAACACCACAGTACAAAAGCATCAATTTTTCAGTGCTCAGCTTTCTTCACAGTCCAACTCTCACATCCATACATGACCACTGGAAAAACCATAGCCTTCACAAAATGGACCTTTGTTGGCAAAGTAATGTCTCTGCTTTTTAATATGCTATCTAGGTTGGTCATAACTTTCCTTCCAAGGAGTAAGTGTCTTTTAATTTCATGACTGCAATCACCATCTACAGTGATTTTGGAACCCAAAAAAATAAAGCCTGACACTGTTTCCAGTGTTTGCCCATCTATTTGCCATGAAGTGATGAGACCAGATGCCATGATCTTAGTTTTCTGAATGTTGAGCTTCAAGCCAACTTTTTCACTCTCCTCTTTCACTTTTATCAAGAGGCTTCTTAGTTCCTCTTCACTTTCTGCCATAAGGGTGGTATTATCTGCCTATCTGAGGTTATTGATATTTCTCCCAGCAATCTTGATTCCAGCTTGTGCTTCTTCCAGCCCAGCGTTTCTCATGATGTACTCTGCATATAGGTTAAATAAGCAGGATGACAATACACAGTCTTGACATACCCCTTTTCCTATTTGGAACCAGTCTGTTGTTCCATGTCCAGTTCTAGCTGTTACTTCCTGACCTGCATATAGGTTTCTCAAGAGGCAGGTCAAGTGGTCTGGTATTCCCATCTTTTTCAGAATTTTCCACAGTTTATTGTGATCTACAGTTAAAGGCTTTGGCATAGTCAATAAACCAGAAATAGATGTTTTTCTGGAACTCTCTCACTTTTTTGATGATCCAGTGGATGCTGTAAATTTGATCTCTGGTTCCTCTACCTTTTCCAGCTTGAACATCTGGAAGTTCACGGTTCACGTATTGCTGAAGCCTGGCTTGGAGAATTTTGAGCATTGCTTTACTAGCATGTGACATGAGTGCAATTGTGTGGTAGTTTGAGCATTCTTTGGGATTGCCTTTGTTTGGGATTGGAAAGAAAACAGACCTTTTCCAGTCCTGTGGCCACTGCTGAGTTTTCCAAATTTGCTGGCATATTGAGTGCAGCACTTTCACAGCATCATCTTTCAGGATGTGAAATAGCTCAACTGGAATTCCATCATCTCCACTAGCTTTGTTTGCAGTGATGTCTCCTAAGGCCCACTTGACTTCACAGTCCCGGATGTCTGGCTCTAGGTGAGTGCCATTGTGATTATCTGGGTCGTGAAGATCTTTTTTGTACAGTTCTTCTGTATATTCTTGCCACCTCTTCTTAATATCTTCTGCTTCTGTTAGGTCCATACCATTTCTGTCCTTTATCAAACTCATATTTGCAAGAAATGTTCCTTTGGTATCTCTGATTTTCTTGAAGAGATCTCTAGTCTTTCCCATTCTGTTGTTTTCCTCTATTTCTTTGCATTGATTGCTGAGGAAGGCTTTCTTATCTCTCCTGGCTATTCTTTGGAACTCTGCATTCAGATGGGAATATCTTTCCCTTTCTTCTTTGCTTTTCACTTCTCTTCTTTTCACAGTTATTTGTAAAGCCTCCTCAGACAACCATTTTGCCTTTTTGAATTTCTTCTCCATGTCTTCTCCATTTCTTCTCCTGTCTCCCGTACAATGTCACGAACCTCCATCCGTAGTTCATCAGGCACTCTGTCTATCAGATCTAGTCCCTTAAATCTATTTCTCACTTCCACTGTATAGTCATAAGAGATTTGCTGCAAAGAATATAATCAATCTGATTTCGGTGTTGACCATCTGGTGATGTCCATGTGTAAAGTCTTCTCTTGTGTTGTTGGAAGAGGGTGTTTGCTATGACTCTTGGCAAAATTCTATTAGCCTTTGCCCTGCTTCATTCTGTACTCCAAGGCCAAATTTGCCTGTTACTCCAGGTGTTTCTTGACTTCCTACTTTTGCATTCCAGTCCCCTATAATGAAAAAGACATCTTTTTTGGGTGTTAGTTCTAAAAGGTCTTGTAGGTCTTCATAGAACCGTTCAACATCAGCTTCTTCAGCATTACTGGTTAGTGCATAGGCTTGGATTACCATGATATTGAATGGTTTCCCTTGGAAACGAACAGAGATCATTCTGTCATTTTTGAGATTGCATCCAAGTACTGCATTTCGGACTCTTTTGTTGACCATGATGGCTACTCCATTCCTTCTAAGGGATTCCTGCCCACAGTAGTAGATATAATTGTCATCTGAGTTAAATTCACTCATTCCAGTCCATTTTAGTTTGCTGATTCCTAGAATGTTGACATTCACTCTTGCCATCTCCTGTTTAACCCTTCTACACCTGGTAATAAATCATACTGGGGACAAAGACCCTGCAAATTTAGCAGGAAAAAAGCAGAAATCAAATGCACAATAATGTGACATCAAGAGTGTAAAGCATTAGGAGGAAAAAATAAAACATAGTAAGGGTGGGAAGGGGATAAAAAGTGATGGAGGCTGATATTTCAAATAGAATCTTCAGGAAGGCTCTTCAGAGAAGATGACATTTGACCAGAGATTGAAATGAAGAGGGGAATCGAGTCTTCCTGGAGTGTGCCTGGCCCGCTGCAGAAGCCACAGATGGGCCAGTGCGGCTGAAGTCAAGTGAACAAAAGAGAAAGACACAGCAGACGAGTCCGGAGACAGTCAACCCAGGGGGGCCAGGTCTGGGATGAGGCTGTGAGGCGTCAGGGGGCAGGCACCTGGCCGTGAGTGACTCCTGTGACGCTTAAGTTTAAAGCCTTTAGCAGGCCTGCAGTTGACTGCTTGGTCTGGCTGCTCCTCCGAACGTATCTTCTACCACTCTCCTCCAGCCGCTCTCTTCTGGTAACCCTGGCCTCTTTCTCCATCTTCAGACCCACCAAGGACACTCCTAGGACATGGCTATTCCTCCTGTGTGCTGAGCGCCTCAAAGTTCACTTTGCTCAGCTCTCAGTTCAAATGTTACCTTCAGAGGAGTCTACTACCGTCTAGATAGATAGTGAAGTCGCTCAGTCGTGTCCGAGTCTTTGAGACCCCATGGACTGTAGCCCACCAGGCTCCTCCATCCATGGGGTTTTGCAGGCAAGAATACTGGAGTGGATTGCCATTTCCTTCTCCAGGAGATCTTCCCAACCCAGGGTTCAAACCCGGGTCTCCCACATTGTAGGCAGCCACTTTACCGTCTGAGCCAGCAGCCTTCTGCCCTGGCCTCACTCCCATCCTGATGCGCTCTATTTCTCACCACGGCATCCACTGGCTTTACTGGCAGTAATGCTTCCCAAGGCCCACTTGACTTCACACTCCAGAATGTCTGACTCTGGGTGACTGACCACACCATCGTAGTTATCCGCTTCATTAAGACCTTTTTTGTACAGTTCTGTGCATTCTTTCCATCTCTTCTTGATCTCTTCTGCATCTACTAGGTCTCTACCATTTCTGTCCCTTGTTGTGACAATCTCTGGGTGAAATGTTCCCTTGATATTTCCAATTTTCCTGAAGAGATCTCTATTCTTTCCCCTTCTGTTGTTTTCCTCAATTTTTATGCACTGTTCACTGAAGAAGGCCTTCTTATCTCTCCTTGCTATTCTTTGGAACTCTGCATTTAGTTAGATACACCTTTCCCTTTTTCCCTTGCACCCAAGTACTACATTTTGGTCTTTTTTGTATGATTACTCCATTTCTTCTATAAGATTATTGCCCACAGTAGTAGGTATAATGGTCATCTGAATTAAGTTCACCCATTCCCATCCATTTTAGTTCACTGACTCCTACAGACTTGGTACAGCTACCTAATACATGGAAATGATGGCAAAAGTATTATCCCTTCTATAGAGACTGAAATCCCTTTTTTAAAAAATGCCATTATTCTGACTCCATTCTCACAAAGTAACTTATTTTAAGTAAGCCTCAGTTCATTTACACATTGATCTGAGCAAGGTGCCTCTTCATTCATTTGTGATTAGCTGCCTTTCTCATTTCTATTTCCCTAACTTCATATAGGTATCCAATCTAATATGCTTAAATAATATATACCTTTTTATTTGTATGTGTAAAATATAAAATGTCCCTTTTTTATCTCTTTGACAATTGATTTTTTAAACCCCTAGATCTCTGTTCTTCCACATACATTGTAGAATAAGCTTATCATGTTCCTCAAAAAAACTGGATGAATTTTTATTATGATTGTATTGAATTTAAACTTCAATAAAAAATATATCTTTTTACTATTAAGCCATCCCAATAAAATATGGAAATCTCTTTTTATTCTGATCTTTTTTGTATAACTTTAAAAAGAGTATATCTTTTTATATACTTTAAATTTCCTTCATAGATGTCTTGTGTATTCTTTAATATATTTATTTCTATAAACTTTATGGACTTTGTTGCTATTGTGAATATCTTATCTGTGATGATAGTTTCTAGATATAGTGTAGAGAATTGTCATTGATTACTAAACACTGATTTTGTGTCTGATGATTGTGCCAAAATTTTATATTCACTCTAATTCATCTTTTGTTTCTCTTGGCTTATTTGTTCTATTCAGATGTACTGGATTAAATAGTGTTCTCAAAAAATTCATATTCACTTAGAATGTCAGAATTTAGAAATTTGAAATAAGATCTGTGCAGTTAAGATGATCAGTTAAGATGATCAGATGCAGTTAAGATGATCTGATCAGTTAAGATGAGGTCATGTGCCCAAAATCCAGTGACTGCTGTCCTTCTGTAAATGCCATGTAGAGACATGCAGATAAAAAGGCCCTGTGATGATGGAGGCAGGTTTTGGAGTGATGCAGCTTTAAGCCCAGGATGTCAAGGCAACCACAAGAAGCTAGGAGAGAGGCATGGAACAGATCTGCCTCAAAATGTCCAGATAGAATCAACTCTGCTGATTTTGGAACTTGATTTTGAACTTCTGGCCTGCTGATTTGTGATAGAATAGGCTTCTGTTGCTTTGCGTCAACTAACTTGTGTTAAATTTTTTATGCCAGCTCCAGGAAAATAATACAGTGGATAATCATATACATATAAATTATGACATGCATTTCTCTCTTACCAATCCTCACAACTCATTTCTGTTTTTCTTATTTATGGCCTTGGTCAGAACATCCAATATTGTGTAAAACAGTGACAGTTACAGTAGAAATTGTCTTATTCCTGATCTTTAAAATAATATGTTTATTTTTTCCATCAAGTCTGCTTAAAATAAGAATTTATATATAGCCTCTCCAAATTAAAGATTTCTATTCCTTGTCTCCTAAGTGTTTTATAGTACATAGAATTTATCAAATCTATCTTGCTGCAATTTTAAGATAACTATAACTTTTTTACTTTGGTCAATTAATAGATAAATTAAATTCTTAGATGTTTTAATATATTCAGACATCCATGCATTCCCAGATAAAATCTGTTTCATAATGTATTGTTTCTATACACTTTTGAGTTGAGTTGGCTAATGGTTGTTTTATTAAGGAATTTCACATCTGTGTTAGTAAGCAAAGTGGGCATCTTTTCTTGTGCAATCATCACACAGTTTTAGAATAAGGCTTAAGCTAACTATATAAAATAGGCTTGGCATCTTTTGCTAGTTTTTATATTCTGGAAAAAATTTTTAAGTGTGGAATTAACAGCTCCTTGAAAGACTGGTAAAATTTTGGCCTAAGTTTCATAAGGAGGAGTCTTTAATTACCATTTTGATTTATTTATATGTTTATTAGTCTATTCAATTTTCCATTTCTTCCAATTTTGTGCCTTTTTATGTTTTTTCAAGTATGTATACATAATTTCACAATGAATTTTAAATTGGTTAGGGTATAGTTGTTTTGATTCATTTTATTTTTAATCTCTGTGTTATTATAACTTTCCCCCTTTCTACTCTGTATTTTGTCTATTTGAGTGCCATTTTCTTTTCTTTTTTGTCAGTCTTGCCAGAAGTCTCCATATCTTATTAATCATTTCAAAGGTCCATTCTGAAACCGTCTCTGTTTTTTTCCGGTGTTATCTTTGCACTATATCTCACGGATCTCTGCCCTTTATTATGTCTTTCCTTTCTACTTATTTGGGTTTGCTCCCTGCTACGTTTCTAACTTCATAAGTTGGATGCTCAGCTGGTTTGCTTTTAATGTTTCCCATTTTCTGGTAAAATTTGTAAGACACTAAATCAGCCATTCCCTAGTGTTGCTTTAACCATTTCATATAGGGGACGGGGGGAATGGTGTAATGTGACTCAATGTGGAGCTCGCCTCTGGGCAGAGAATGTGGCAGTTAGGGTCCGAAAGTGCAGGATGCCTCCACACTCTTCACCATCAACAATCAAATATCAGTAAAGCATGGGAAAACGTGAAGTACAGACCCCAGGGAAGCACAGTTTCCCTGGTCGCTCAAACCGTGAAGAGTCTGCCTGCAATGGGAGACCTGGGTTTGATCCCTGGGTGGGGAAGATCCCCTGGGGAAGGAAATGGCAACCTTTCCCAGTATTCTTGCCTGGAGAATACTGTGGATGGAGAAGCCTGGCAGGTTACAGTCCATGGGGTCGTGAAGAGTCAGACACAACTGACTAACACACACATTATACACCAGGCGTGTGCTCAGAACTGGGGACATAATAGTGTAAAAGGTGAGCAGAGTCCTTGGCCTCTAGTGTCAAATCTATAACATCTCATCAAGAGCACTGGCTATCTTTCATTAACTATCTTAACTTCTAAGAAAACATTTGAATACTTTTTAATTTCCTGTATTCAAAAAGTATGTTTTCTGTTCATACGAGAAGCCCCATAGTGTTTTGAAGCTACATTGATTCTGTCTCTCATAACCACAGTGAATGAATAGATGCTTTATTGGAGTGAGAAATGGTAATTTTCTGACTTGGGCAGTAGGTAGAGGAGAGTGCTGGTCCCTCCAAAAGAAAACATATAGAAGGTGCTTAGTCAAGTCCATTTTGACATGATAAAGTGGTCTAAGAAAGGTTGCCAAATGACTGAAGGCTCATGGGCAAACCAATGTCCCTTTTAATGGGACATCTTTGGCTCTCTGAAAAAAAAAATTGTGAATCAGAAATATTAAGAGATGACTCTTCTAATTTTGAATGATAATTGTTATGACTACATAATTTATGCATGTCTTTTGAACTTTTAACTACTCTATGTATATAGTATTTCTCTCTAATTTGATAATAATTCTTAAATATAAATAAAAGAAAGAAATATACAGGAAGAATATATCAATTCAACATCTTGGTTGCACTATTGTACTATAATTTTGCAAAATGTTACCTTTGGGAAAATTGGGTAAAGTGTGCATGGAATCTCTCTGCATTATTTCTCAAAACTGCACATGACCCTATAATTATCTCAAAATTAAAAGTTTAATTAAAAAAGAAAAGAGATACAAAGAGTAATTTGGGGAAAGAAAAATAGTTCAGGTTCTTATAATAAAGTTTGTGTTTTCTTTTGAAATCCAAATGGAAATATGTAAGAGTAGGTCATTAGATATATAGGTCTAGCCTCAGGGAAAAGATTTCAGCTGAAGGAAAAGACTTTGGAGTCACACCCCAATAGACATTCATTAAAAGCATGTGAGTGGAATCTCCTCCCAGGAAAAGTGTGCACATGAGAAGGGCCCGGGGCCTTCACTCACTCCTTCCCCCTGAGTCATCAGTCTTGGTACTTGCCTTCTATTTTCTACAAGCCTAGTTGATGACTAGTCAGTGTTTGTTTATTTTGCCTCATTTTCTGTGCTTCCTTCCTCCTTAGGCCAAACAATATTGTCATATTGGAAGATCACCTATCTTCTATTTACCTCCAATTATAACAACTTTTTTAAGAATACAAAGTATTCTGTTATTGCTATTTCAAATCTACAATCTCCTGGCTATCGTTTATTTATCCAAACAGTGATCATTTATTGAGGGCCTGCTATATGCCTAGACTAACCTAGATATTAGAAATATAAGCAGCAAAGGAAACAAACATTGGCCTGCCTGGCGGACTTTACGTTCTTCCAATTATCTGGTCTCTTCTCCATTTTGTCTCTGGATTTGCTTCTTCATCTAAATGTAAATGTACTACATGGATCTTTCATCCTTTTTTATTCTAATAACATCCATTGCAAAACCATCCTCAAATTTGCCTCTAGTCTTTAACTTTTTCAAAATCAGTGGACAAAAATCAAGCAAAATTAATTAATTCTGTGAAGCAATTCACTGTTTACTATATATATGTATACACATCTGTATATATATGAATATTCTCATTCTTATTTTAAAAATTAAGAAACTGAAGTCTTAACAGGTATAGTAACTTCCCTAAAGTAAAAATACATTAAGAACAAAGTAATAAGCATAAGTTTTCTCTGTTCAAAACAAGTGTTTGTGCTGTTATTCTAAGTAGAATGCATCAAACCTATCTTTGGAATATTTCTCCTATGAATATCAGAGTCATTTGCAAACTTTCCCTGCCTCACATTACATCAAAGCATCATGAGATTCTTTAAATGTTCTACAGTCTCAACCCACCTCCCTCAGCTGACTTCACTGACCTGTAGTTTATGCCCTCATTACCTCTCTCAAAGCCACTCTCTCATACAAACTCATTTGATCAATACTATCAATGCTTATCCTATGGACAATCATCCAGATTTTGCCACCATTCCCCTAGCTTGTCCTACACACATTTCTCAATATCTTTGCTCAATTTGAAATATTATTCACTTAAGAAATATTTATTTAGCCCTTTTTTATATGCCAAATCTTTATCCCAAATGCTGGGGCTTAGATTGTAGTAATAATTATCATGGAAATTTATTGAATGTCTATTTGGCACAAATATCCCACTAATCCTTCTCAGAAGCCAAGATAATATTCATAGTATTTTTCTATTAGTTAAAAAAGGAAACTGAGATTTACAGAGTTTATGAACTTAAACCATGGTCAGAACAGAGAAAACCCTAATTTGAACCTAGTCTGTCTAAAGTTAACATCCTCACACTTAACCTTAAGACCTCTTCTTCTGATACTCTGCTTATCTGCCTGCTGGATTTTGCTCCTCCTTTAAGATCTATCTCAAATCTTGACTTACCCCCAAAACCTCTCCTTATCAAAACTAAATTTATCTTATCTCCTCAATGCTCCCAGAATACTTTCTTAAACTTTTTCCTTATCATAAGATGCTTTTTAACTAGCATTTGGTATATCTACATAGGCATAACTTAATGCAAAAATTATAAGGCCCAGCAGGGAAATAACTATATTCTGCTCATGTTTATACTAAAGCAACAAGATGAAGAATATGTAGACAGTAGGAGATAAATAGGTAGGAGGGTATGTTCACTTGAAAAGAACAGCTTCCTGAAAGCTTCATTCTTACATGATGCTACATGAGAAAGCCTATATATGAATATATTATATATATATAATTATATATAAAATCATCATGAAGAGCTTGAAAGAAGCAGGCATACACCCCTAAATAAGGAATTTTTCATAAGATATTTAAATATAGTCATTTCAAAACATTAAGATTAAAAATGAAGAATATTTATTAAAAGTAGAAACTATCATTTGGAGAAAAATTATTTCCTTCAATGACTATAGAATTCCAGAATCAATTTTAAAAAAGAAAAAGAAAAGAGCATTCTATCTCTACTTATACCATACCATGGTTGCATGAACTAGTTCTAGTTCAGGAACGTTATGAAATAGCTACTTGTCAGCAATTCCATCTGATTACATAGTCTCAAGATTAAACAACTTTTGAAATCTGATCTTTATTCTTTTGTTCTTACACAATCTTCTCAAGTCTAAATTTCTCTAGAATGATTAATAGCTCCAGATTCCCAAAAGGCAGGAAAATGCAGTGGGTGTGCTTCAGAGTCTTGCCTAAATGCAAGTCTGGGGTTCTTTTGCCTGAATCTGCAGGAGAGGTGAAGAAATGCGTATTCCATTTTGTACCGTTACCACCCTCATTCTTTAAAATGAAAGTTGAGGACATTTTATTTTCTAGCATATCTTGCATACAGGCAACATACAGTTAACCCCTGGGCCTCTTTCTTTTTCCACACTTTTTAATCCTCTCTTTGTGTAAATGCAGTCTATTAACCAAAGCTCAAAGTAACTAGGACCCAGTTTAGTAAATTTTCATTTCATCAGAAAGTATTCAACACTAAGGAATCAATTTGTTAAATTCACACAATTAACACAGCATGAGAAACAAGGTTGTAGCAAAACATTTACTGACACAGTGCTATTCATGATGTTGTCGCTCAGTCGCTCAGCCATGTCCAACTCTTTGTGACCCCACGGGCTGCAGCACGCCAGGCTTCCCTGTCCTTCACCATCTCCTGGAGCTTGCTCAAACTCATGTCCATTGAATCGAAGATGCCATCCAGCCATCTCATCCTCTGTCACCGCCTTCTCCTCCTGCCCTCAATCTTTCCCAGCATCAGGATCTTTTCCAGTGAGTCAGCTCTCCACGACAGGTGGCCAAAGTATTGGAGCTTTATCTTCAGCAACAATCCTTCCAATGAATATCCAGGGATTTCCCTTAGGATTAACTGGTTTGATCTCCTTGATTCATGATG
This sequence comes from Odocoileus virginianus, assembly GCF_023699985.2. Taxonomy (NCBI): domain Eukaryota; kingdom Metazoa; phylum Chordata; class Mammalia; order Artiodactyla; family Cervidae; genus Odocoileus; species Odocoileus virginianus. Next base: position 60,541,173 of record NC_069688.1, read on the forward strand.
TGTTATTACTAAATAAAAAAGTATACAGTAGGTACAGATAATCCCAAATATTATATCTATTTATTAATCACTATCTATATACATACCCACCCATATGGAGAGAAAGAAATTTAAAAATAAGGTTTTTAGCAGGAATGATCTCTGAAGAGTAGAAGCCTGAGTTAGTTATAGCCCTTTCTCAGTTGAGTTCAGTTCAGTCACTCAGTCATGTCCAACTCTTTGTGACCCCATGAAATGCAGCACACCAGGCCTTCCTGTCCATCACCAATTCCCGGAGTTTACCCAAACTCATGTCCACAGAGTCAGTGATGCCATCCAACCATCCCATCCTCTGTTCCCTTCTTCTCCCACCTTCAATCTTTCCCAGCATCAGGATCTTTTCAAATGAGTCAGTTCTTCACGTCAGGTGGCCAAAGGATTGGAGTTTCAGCTTCAACATCAGTCCTTCCAATGAATATTCAGGACTGATTTCTTTAGGATGGACTGGTTGGATCTCCTTGCAGTCCAAGGGACTCGCAAAGAGTCTTCTCCAACACCACAGTTCAAAAGGATCAATTCTTCGCACTCAGCTTTCTTTATGGTCCAACTCTCACGTCCATACATGCCTACTGGAAAAACCATAGCTTTGACTATAACCCTTTCTACTTGCTTGTATTTCTAATATCCACATATATTCATGCACTAAACATGCTTTAGAATTCACTTTAAATACTGTTTACTTCATAAGCCATATTGCAAAGCTGCTTGCTTCATATCTTGTAAGTAACTATCAATTTTTGTGTTAATTTAGTTCCAAAATACAGCAAGAAAAGAGAAGAATATTATTGGCTTTGTGCCAAAATCTCAAAAGACCTGGTGTCCTGTAACCTTGCAACTATGCAATAAACAAGCTTCAAGAGAACCAGGTGACTGAAGTAGTGTAACATTACACATTAAGGTAAGCAAATAACACCCAAGTAGGGTCGCAGCTGATGCATAGATAAGTTTCCATTCAAATGTTTCAAAAGGATAATGATTTGGGCTAAAGCAAAGCTTTAATAATGTAAGTACAATAAATCCACATGGCTTTAAAATTTTGGATTTCATCTGTAAATGACCAACTGATGGTTTTGTTTTGTTTTTTCACTTTTGACTATTTCAGTTCCACCTTTGATATCGAAGTTCCTGCTGTAACTAGCTAATGTGATTTTTATAGTGACAAGCTTTAAATATTCATGATAAAAGAGCAGGAATTTCAGTGTCAATGCAGAATAAAAAAGTATTAGTGAAGTGAAGAACAGGAGAACTTTAAGGAACACATCTCTTTGATATCATGGCACATTTTAGCTTCCCAAGGAGCTTCAGGTTACTAAAGGTCAATGCAAGCAATGGGTCACCTATTTTCATTCTCTGCTGAAAAAAAGAAAAACACAAAAAACTTTCTTTTCTTTCTTTGATGTGTAAGAGCCCTGAGGCTTACAGGACCTTGTCCACAAAATGGATGTGTATTTCCCCCCCAATAATCGCTTATTCTTAATATAAAAGTATCTGAAGTGAAAAATAAATTAACAAGGTTTATACAATCAATTTAAGAAAATTAAATCTAGTAGATATTATATGGGCTACCTTTCAGCATGAATAGTTTTTCTAAAGATTTTGAAAGACATACTAAAGTTCAAAAAGATATATTTTTCATCAATGCATGACCTACAGGTCAAATTTGCCCAGAAATGTTATAGAATTTCAATGAGCAAGACATTTGGTAACACAGAGGGGGAAAAAACTGACTGCCTGAAAACTAAAGAGGCATTTAAGATCTAGAAGCTTTCAGGTGGATGAACTTGGGTTGCCTATGCTCAATATTCCAACTCTTTCATGTTTGAATATCCCATAGGCCCTAACCACTTGAGAATCTGCCAAGAAAAATATCTGAAGTGAGCAATCCAAACAGTTCTACACTAAACTGCATCCATATCCCTATATTACTCCAACCAAATTAATTTTAAAAATTTTTGTTTTTTGGCTGTGCGGTCTTCACGGCCGCGTAAAGGCTTTCTTTGGTTGCAGTATGCGGGCTTCTCCTCGCAGTGGCTTCTCTTGTTGCGGAGCACAGGCTCTGGGGTGCGTGACTTTGGGAGGGCTGCTCACAGGCTTGATTTTCCTGCAGCATGGGGAATCTTCCCGGGCCAGGGAAGGAACCGTGTCCCCTGCACTGGCAGATGAATTCTTAACCACTGGGCCAGCAGGGAAGTCCCATCCAAATTAATCCAATCAGGTTTTTAACCTCTGGCCTTAGACCCTGAGTCACTCTGTTGGACTAGCAACTGACCTAACCTGATGGGATTCGTGGCAGTGCAAAGATCAAATGTAAGACCCTTGGAAATTCTGGAGAAGTGAGACCTGTGACTACAACATAGTAGGAGAAATTGTTGTTGCTTGTAGAGAGTGAATATTAGAAGGAAAGTATTTTCACAAACTGGCTCTGAAGACCCAGACTTGATCTCCCATCCTAAAGTCTTCTCCCAGTGTGTGAGTACGCTCAGTCTCCTCAGTCATGTCTGACTCTTTAAGGGGTCATTCAAGTCGTGACTCACTTTTTACCACCCATGGACTGTAGCCCTCCAGGCTCCTCTGTCCATGAAATTCTCCAGGCAAGAATACTGGAGTGGGCAGCCATTCCCTTCTCCAGGGGATCTTCCCAACCCAGGGATCGAACCCAGGTCTCCTGCATTGCAGGTGGATTCTTTACCAACTGAGCCACCAGGGAACCACTGAGAAGCCCAGTTTTATTCACTCTTCCTATGTCTGGGAAGTCCAAGAACTCTCATCCTTTAAACATATGACTAAAGTTAAAATCTCAACTCCATTCCATCTCCTTTCTTTGAGGATAAAAGAGTGAAGAAGCAAAGGGCAGGAAAAGCCTAACATTAAACTCAATAATTGCTATATGCCATTAAACCTAAAGCACACACATTTTGTTTATATTTTAACATTCTAAAAATGAGCTACATCATTTTGCAACCACTCTATACCAGGGGTCATAAATGCAACTGTGCACACTGTTTTTGTTTCAACTGAATTATATGCACTCTTGGTATTAAGAGTGGAATTATGATTTCAAATGTCTCCAAAAAACTAGACTATGATTTATTATTAAAATTAACTTATTAACTGTACAGAAAGACATGGAAATAGAGGAGTGGGGAAATAATTAAGCAAATAATAATCATTGGAGGAATTACCTCAAATCCTTATTTTCTTGCAAAGGAGGAAGAAATTACTGTGATTACATTACAGTAATTAAGAAAGGAAGAGTCCTACAAATGGATAAAGTTGTGATGCTTTCAGATGCCTGGCTAACTTGAATCACCTAGTTCAGATCAGTAATTCAGTTGTGTCCAACTCTTTGTGACCCCATGGACAGCAGCACACCAGGCCTCCCTGTCCATCACCAACTCCAGGAGCTTACTCAAACTCATGTCCATTGAGTCAGTGATGCCATCCAACCATCTCATCCTCTGTTGTCCCCTTCTCCTCCCACCTTCAATCTTTCCCAGCATCAGAATCTTTTCAAATGAGTCAGTTCTTCACATCAGGTGGCCAAAGTATTGGAGTTTCAGCTTCAGCATCAGTCCTTCCAATGAATATTCAGGACTGATTTCCTTTAGGATGGACTGGTTGGATCTCCTTGCTGTCCAAGGGACTGTCAAGAGTCTTCTCCAACACTACAGTTCAAAAGCATCAATTCTTTGGCACTCAGCTTTCTTTATAGTCCAACTCTCACATCCATACATAACTTCTGGAAAAACCATACCTTTGACTAGTTGGACCTTTGTTGGTAAAGTAATGTCTCAACTTTTTAATATGCTGTCTAGGTTGGCCAAGAGTTTTCTTCCAAGGAGCAAGTGTCTTTTAATTTCATGGCTGCAGTCACCATCTGCAATGATTTTGGAGCTCTCCAAAATAAAGTCTCTCATGTTTCCACTATTTCCCCATCTATGCCATGAAGTAATGGGGCCAGACACCATGACCTTAGTTTTCTGAACACTGAGTTTTAAGTCAAAATCTTCAGATTTGTGTTTACCAGAAGTGGGGGGTAGAGGGAAGGAGAATTAGACAAAAACAGTGGAAAAATACAAATTTCCAGCTATAAGGTAAACAAGTGCTAAGAATGTAATATACAACATAATAAACATAATTAACACTGCTGTACATTGTATATGAAAGTTTTAAGAGAGAAAATACTAAGAGTTTTTATGACAAGGAAAAAATTTTTTCTAATTCTTTAATATTTTATCACTATGAGATGATGCATATTCACTAAACTTACTGTGGTAGTAATTTCATCATGTATGTAAGTCATATCATTATGCTGCCGCTGCTGCTAAGTCACTTCAGTCGTGTCCAACTCTGTGCGACCCCATAGACGGCAGCCCACCAGGCTCCCCCGTCCCTGGGATTCTCCAGGCAAGAACACTGGAGTGGGTTGCCATTTCCTTCTCCAATGCATGAAAGTGAAAAGTGAAAGTGAAGTCGCCCAGTCGTGTCCGACTCTTCGGGACCCCATGGACTGCAGCCCACCAGGCTCCACCATCCATGGGATTTTCCAGGCAAGAGCACTGGAGTGGGGTGCCATTGCCTTCTCCTATCACTATGCTATACACATTAAACTTACATTGTGCTATATGTCAATTATATGTTAATGAAACTAGAAAACAAAAGAACTTCCTACTGTCTTTGAAGAGAAACACTTACCTTCCAACTATTTGTGATTCAATGGAATCGAAAAGTATTATAATGAGGAATGAGATAAAAAAAGACCAGCATCAAAACTTTTAAAGTGAACAAAAAGGTCCTACTGTATATCACAGGGAACTATATTCAACATCCTGTAATAAACCACAATTTTAAAGAATATATGTGTGTAACTGACTCACTTTCTCTACAGCAGAAACGAACACAACATTACAAATTGACAGTACTTCAATACATTTTACAAAGACATAAAATGACTACCAATGTATCGCTTTTTAAATAAATACTGAACCCTCCATGTTTTTGATGTCATTTATGGTGACATTGTACTGAAAACACACCTGTCAGTGGCTCTAAGTGAAAAAATGATTCAGAAAAATAGGATTCTGTTATTGAGCCAATTTTAAAGTATTTTTACCAACTTATGCTTTATATTATTGGCATAATATTTCAATTATAAAAAGGAGTTATATTTTTTCAGTTATATTTAAATGAATCTAAGTTCTCTTTCTTTTTTAATTTGTTTATTTTAAATGAAACAAAGATGAGCATTTTTAAAGATAAAGGTACAATTCACAAAGAAGATAGACTTGGTAAACCATTAGATACCTTAACAACAAAGAAACAAAGATACATAAAGCAAAAATCAGAAGTATAAGGGAAAATAAAAAATAAATAATTATAGTGAGATGTAATAACATTTCTTTGAGAATATTTTATTAAGTGCAGAAAAACTATAGGAGCCTCTTGAATGATGTCATTAATAACTTAAATATAATAGATTTATATGTATTTAATTTATATTAATCATATCCTACCCAAATATATTAAAAAATTTGTGTCTCATACATTGTTATTAAATGTCAATAGGACAATAAACATTCAGAAAAACTGGTAAAAAGATAAACATTACTAAATTTCAGAAAGTAGAATTCTCTTTTGTGTGTGTGATTCAGTTATACATATACATATATGCTATTTTTGAAATTATTTACCACTATATATTATTTATATTGACTATAATTCCCTGTGCTATACAATAAACATTTGTTGCTTGTTGCATATCTATCTTTTTAAATTAGAAATCTAGCATTTTATTCATACTAAGTCAAACAAGTAGAATCAAAATGTCATAAATTTTTATTAGGCAAAAATTCATAACTTTTCTGAAATTCATATATCATAAATATTATACATATATACACACACACACAAAAGATTTTCTACTCTGCTTGATAAAGGCTTGAGAAAGAACATAAAAAAAAAAAGAAGAGATGGAAAAATTGGAAAACACAAACATAATGAAATATAGCACTGAATATGTAAATCCATGGCTAATTCATATCAATGTATGACAAAAACCACTACAATATTGTAATTAGCCTCCAACTAATAAACATAAATGAAAAAAAAAAGAAATATAAAATGTGAAATAAACTAGATAAAAGTAAAAGATCCTCATATAGTTCAGTTGTTTTTAAACATGGCTGCTCATTAGAAATATATCTAAAGCTCTGGCAAAAAAGAAAAAAAAAATACCTGGGCAATTGTATTTTTCAAGAAACTTCAAGATAATTCTGTTATGCATCTGGATTTAAAAAGTTATTACAGGTTTTTCTATTAAGTGGTAGTTTTGGTGAGAATAGAATTCTATTTTTCTGTTGACCAGTCATGATACAATGGTATTAAATGAGTAATAGCTATATAATCACAATAGTTAAAGATGTTTATCAGTTTTCACAATCAATAGCCAGACAAAAATAAAAGATAATTACTATTGCAAGCCACAATGGCAACATGATTAACCTAACAATATAAAATAATTATATTCAATTGGAGGGGTTCAAGCAGAGTGATGTGGCAAGTGGAAGTGCCTACATGCACGAGGTTTCATCTGCTCAGCCAGCCTTTGTCTTTTGGAGCATTTAATCAATACATATGACTCTATTACTATTCTCTTAATTATTTTGGGTTTATTTTCTGTAGTTAGGGCTTTTCCTTTTCTTGTTTTCTGCCTAGAGAAGTTCCTTTAGTATTTCTGGTAAAGCTGGTTTGGTGGTGCTGAATTGTTTTAACTTTTGCTTGTCCAGAAATCTTCTGAGTTCTCCATCAAATCTGGAGTCTGGCTGGGTAGAGTATTCTTGGTTGCAGCTTCTTCTCTTTCATCATTTTAAAGATATCATGTCATTCTCTTCTGGCTTGTGGAGTTTCTGTTGAGAAATCAGCTGATAGCCTGATGGGAGTTCCCATGTATGTTGTCATTTTTCCCTTGTAGCTTTTAATATTTCAACTGTCTTTAATTTTTGTCAATTTGATTACTATGTGTGTTCCTCCTGGGGTTTATCCTGCCTGGGACTCTGTGCTTCCTGGACTTGGTTGATTACCTCTTTTCCCATGTTAGGGAAGTTTTCAGCTATTATCTCTTCAAATATTTCCTATTTTAGTCACTGTGTGATTGTTCTTCTTGCTTCTTCTGTCTGCCCTCTGATGGAAGAGGCCAAGTGACTGTGCAGGGACTGGTGGTGGGAAAAACTGAGTCTTGCTCTGCGGGCAGGGTCTGCTCAGTAAAGCTTTAATCCGATTATCTGCTGATGGGCGGGGTTGCACGCCCTCCCTGATAGTGTTTTGGCCTGAGGTGACCCAGCCCTCAGATCTACAGGCTCTATGGGGTTAATGGTGACCTCCAAGAAGGTTTACTCCAAAGGGGACCTTCCCAGACAGCTGCTGCCATGCCTGCATCCCTGCGGTGAGCCCCTGCTGACCCACGCCACCACAGGAGACCCTCCAACACTAGCAGGCAGCTTTGGCTCAGTCTCCTGTGGAGTCTCTGCCCCTTTCCTCTGCGTCTTGGCGCATGCAAGGTTTTGTGTGCGTCCTCCAAGACTGGAGTCCCTGTTTCCCCCAGTCCTGTGGAAGTCTTGCAATCAAATCCCTCTGGCCTTCAAGGTCAGATTCCCTGTCTCTCTGTTAGGGCCCCAGGCTGGGTAGCCTGACTTCGGGTTCTGAACCTTCACAACAGTGTGAGAACTTCTTTGGTGCTATTGTTCTCCAGTTTGGAGGTCACCCACCCGGCAGGCATGGGATATGATGTTGTCATGATTGTACCCCTACCATCTTGCTGTGGCTTCTTCTTTGTCTTTGGATGTGGGGTATCTTTTTTTGGTGGGTTCCAGCATCCTCCTGTTGGTTGTTCAACAGCTAGTTGTGATTTTGGTGCTCTCACAGGAGGAGATGGACGCATGTCCTTAGAAGTGTTCCTTCTATAAATATAAAATAAAGCATCTAAGTGCTACAGCGTTCTGTCATGATTAGCAGAGTTTTATTCTTTAGTACTACAAATTATTTTTTCTCAACAATAGTGTCCTAGATTTAATAAAACATAATATAATTGCAGTAAACTTATTCACCTCCACTTCCACAAGCAAGTAGACACACACATGCATATTCAAAGCATATGTTGAACATGAAATTATAGCAAATCAACATTCAATAAATTAGAATAGTACTCTTTAAAAATCATCATCTTGAAGGATGATTAGAACACATAATCAAATAAATTGCATTGTTTCTATAATGAAGAGAGGATATATATCAAGAAAAAGTGAATGATCAAAAAGGAAGAACAGGAAGGGTTCTCTAAAAAGAAAGCATCCAGGATGATCCAGAGAACAGCATATTCTGATTTTAGCAATAAGTACCTATCCCACTCATAAACAACCTCAAGTGAAAGACATATGCAATAGACATCTATCCTTCAATTCATTCCTTCTGCACTGGCTCTATGCTCACCAGGCATCCTTTTAATTACAATTTGTCTTCCTTATAGTTTTGCTGAAAGGAAAGAGAATTCACTCTACCCTGCCTGAAAGTTAAATATTTAAAATAACAAGTTAATAAGTTAGAACTCTGGGCAACACTCTAGTCTCTTAGGGGTTTGGTGTGGTAAGAATGCCCTGAGGATATCACCTAAGGGCAAGCTTGAAAAATTAATTTCTCAGCCTGCAGAGCCGAGAACCAGATGCAGCAGCATGGTGACCGTATCGAATAATGATTCCAACCTTGTCTAAGCCACCAGCTGATTTCCCAAGTGTTTACTTCCCTACTGCAACAATTACTGTAATTCACGTAATAAAAGATGTCAGAAAAGTGACAGGAGACTAGATTTTATATACTACTTTTTACCTCCTGACTTAGTCCCCAGAGATATTTTCTTAATAAAAGCTATTCTGTTTTCCTACATTTTAGGTTAATTAACCAAAATACTATCAGGCCATTGGTAGATGATGAATTATTCATAATTCCCAAGTGTGTCTCATCAAGGAAAAATGCAGCATAAAGCTTAAGACAATGCGGCCTTATCCACACCAGATCTTTCAAGGTGGATTTATAAGGGGCAGATTGAGACCTTATCTAATAATGTCGAGAATTAGATGGGTAAAATACAGAATAAATACAAACTGTAACATAACAACCTAGTATTCAAAACAGAGGAAAAACATTTAAGCAACCTACCATTTAACACTGATGACTTCAAAGTGAAACTTATATACAAGTGAGCTGCGGTAATTACTTACGATCAGTGGTTCTCCCACTTTAACATGCCTCAGATTACCAAGAGAATCACCAGTTAAACACACATTACTAGGCTCCATAAAAGCGTTTCTTATTTAACAGGTCTGGTAGGGCGAAATGATTTCCATTTCTAGCAAGTTTTCCTGGTGGCTCAGATGGTAAAGAATCCACCTGCAATGAGGGAGACCTGGGTTTGATCCCTGGCTTGGGAAGATCCCCTGGAGTAGGGCATGGCAACCCATTCCAGTATCCTTGCCCGGAGACTCCCCATGGACAGAGGAGCCTCATGGGCTACAGCCCCTGGGGTCACAAAGAGTCGGATACGACTGAACGACTAAGCCCAGCAAGTTTTCAGGTACTGCTGATGAAGTCGGGGGAAGAGGTGGTCCATACTCTGAGGACAGGTGGCTTGATCATTCAGGGCATGTTTAACTTAAGGGAAAAAGTATTGTTAGGACAATGATTTTTAACACTGGACTGCATGATGAAATCATCTGGGGCAATTTTGAAAACTAGATTTCCTGGAAAGTATCTGAAACTAATCAAAGCATGATTTCTGAGAGGTGGAGTCCCATTTTTCATACTTCTTAAATTTAAAAAAAAATAAAAGCTCAGTTTGCAGAGTGTGGGCAAAAGTGATGGGCCTTAGTCAATATCTACATGCATGCAGTCCCTCGTTGGATGCTGCATTGATAAGTGACCTTGAGGTTTCTGAGTTCTTCACGTGGACTTGTGAATCCCAGTGCAGCTGGGCGATTAACAGCACAGACGCTGGAGCCACACTGCCTGGATTCAGACCCCACTTCAACTTCTCTTGGCTTCAGAGGCGCTTTGTCGGTGAAATAATAACACCTACCTCACAAAGCGGTGTGGAGATTGAATGGATTCACATACATGTAAAGGAGCTTCCCTAGTGGCTAAGAGGTTAAAGCATCTGCCTGCAATGTGGGAGACCTGGGTTCGATCCCTGGGCTGGGAAGATCCTCTGGAGAAGGAAATGGCGACCCACTCCAGTATTCTTGCCTGGAAAATCCCATGGATGGAGGAGCCTGGCTGGCTACAGTCCAAGGGGTCGCAAAGAGTCAGACACGACTGAGCAACTTCACTTTCACTTTTTCTTCATGTACATATAAAGCATCTAGGACAGACCCTTGCATGTGGTAAATGTCATATAAACATTTGCTATTAGTATCATCTCAATAGTATAACACTCAAGTGCCCCATCTAGGGTCACTGCGGTCTCTCAGCTCCTCTCAAAAGCCTTCCCTTGATCCCTGATTGTCCCCAAAGTAGTACATCATAATCAATGCTGTCAACAGAAGGAAAACTCAGCTTATTCCTTATAACTTATCCCTTGGTCTGACTCTACCTTATCCATGTACATGGCCCACAAAAAATGCCTATTTCTTTTTTTTTATTGAAGCATAGTTGATTTACAAAGTTGTGTTTATTTCAGCTATACAGCAAAGTGATTCAGTTATGCATACATTTTTTTCATGTTCTTTTCTTTTATGGTTTATCTCATGATATTGAATATAATTCCCTGTGTTACACAGTAGAAGCTTGTCATTTACCCATTCTATATATATAATACAGAGAAGGCACTGGCACCCCACTCCAGTTCTCTTGCCTGGAAAATCCCATGGATGGAGAAACCGGGTGGGCTGCAGTCCATGGGGTCGCTAAGAGTCGGACACAACTGAGCGACTTCCCTTTCACTTTTCACTTTCATGCATTGGAGAAGGAAATGGCAACCCACTCCAGTGTTCTTGCCTGGAGAATCCCAGGGACGGGGGAGCCTGGTGGGCTGCCGTCTATGGGGTCGCACAGAGTGAACATGACTGAAGTGACTTAGCAGCAGCAGCAGCATATATGTAATAAAAACTGCCTATTTCTTCTTTCTGCCTCACTCTGCCCTCGTAGTTCATGACAACTTCACTGCCCGTGCCTCAGGCATGGAGGGACTCTGGATTTTCAGAGTGAGGGAACGCATGTGTGGAGTCATGCAGACTGTGTTCCTCGGCCCCAGCACGGTCTCACACAGCCTCCTGCCCGGAGCAGACTCTGTCCCTCACAGTCAACTATGGATAATCACCTCTGCTTCCAATGGCCAGGCCAAGAGGCGTTTTCACACCTTCCCTGTTTTCCTGCTTTTCCTGTCCCTTTTCTAATTGGGGAGCGGAGCTAGGGGCAGAGCTTTCTCTTAACCAGAATCTCTCCTCTCCTTATTCAGCTAAGATAAGTTATATCCTTATCTTATATCCTTTATATATATCCTTTATCTTATGTCCAAGATACATAAAGGATATAAAGTTATATCCTTTATAGCCTGCCAGGCACCTTCTTACGCATCTGAGCAGAAGCTAATTTAACAAATGTCAGGGGTTACATTTGGAAAAGAAAATGGCAACCCACTCCAGTATTCTTGCCTGGGAAACCCCACAGACAGAGGAGCCTAGCAGGCTACCGTCCATGAAGTCACAAGAGTCAGACATAACTTTGTGACAAAACCACCACCACCACTGCTAGGAAGAATTAGTCCAAGAGCTTGAAAACTACTCTCTTGCATTAACATTTTATCTAATAACTGTTCAGTTGAGTTCAGTTCAGTCGCTCAGTCATGTCTAACTCTTTCCAGCCCCATGGACTGCAGCACGCCAGGCCTCCCTGTCCATCACCAACTCCTGGAGTTTATTCAAACTCATGTCCATTGAGTTGGAGATGCCATCCAACCATCTCATCCTCATCTATTAACTGTTAACCAGATTGTAAAAGTGATGTTATAGTTCTCATTCTATATGAGAGAAAGCTGGAGGTATGCCAACAAACCCTACCAAATGAATTTGACCAGGAATGTGAAGAGTACTCTCTTGGAAATACTGAAAAATAGCTGACAAATGGTGGGAAATTTCTAGGCCAAGGCTGAGGAGAAAATGGGAATCTAGAAGGGTAAACAAACTCAGAAGATACATTTACTTTGAAGGCATTTGTCTATGCAAGAAATTTTGAAATTTCACTTGGATGGCTTATCTGGGGGTCAAGGTCAGAACCCAGGAACCACATAGGATCTGGTGAAGCAGAAGCCACAGTAAACTGGGTCAGAGACCATGCCTTGGTGTAGTGAACAGTTAGAGAAAAAATTACTCATGAAACTGTTAGAGAAAAAATTACTCATGAAACTGTTAAAATTTTAAAACAGACTTTATTCAAAGGAATGCTCATGATAGGCTGTTTTGCAGTAGGGGAGAGATTGGGCTCAGTTCCAGGTATAACAAAGGAAAGTTAGAATTTTATAGCTAAGGAACAAGCTGAGGAGTCAGTGGTGGAAAATTACTAAAAGGTAGGATAATTTTTGCTCGCTGATCTAACAAGATCCTTGCTGAAGGGAGGCCAGTGTGATGAGATACTACCTGGAGGACAGTGAGGGGTGAGAAGGAAGATCAACTATGAAAGATAATCAGATATTGATGGTGGAGAATTCTTTCACCTCCTTGGTCACATTTATTTCTAAAGTTTTTTTTTTTTTTAAGATGTTTTAAAAAATGTTTAAAAGATGTTTTCATTACATTCCCTTTCTGATATTCCATAGTTAGTGTAAAGAAATACAACCAATTTCCACATGTTAATATTATATCCTGTTACATTGCTGAATTTATTTATCAGTTCTAGTAGTTTTTGGGTGGAATCTTTAGGGTTTTCTATATACAGTATCATATCATCTGAATATAATGACAATTTTACCATTTCTCTTCCAATCTACATATCTTTTTTTATCTTTCTTGTCTGATTGCTCTGACTCGGACTTCCAATACTACGTTGAGTAGAAGTGGTAAGAGTGGGCATTTTTGTCTCGCTTTAGATTGTAGCAGAAATGTTTCCAGCTCTTCACCATTTAGTATAATATTGACTGTGAGTTTATTATAGCTTTTATTATATTGTGATATGTTCCCTTTATACTCATTTTGGTAAAAGTTTTTATTATGAATGGATGTTGAATTTTGTTAAATGCTTTTTCTGCATTTATTGAGATGATCATGTGGGTTTTATCTTTATTCGATGTCATATATCACATTGATTTATTTGCATATGTTGAAAAATCCTGTGAACTTGGAATGAATCCCCCTTGATTATGATGTATGATTTTTTTGTTTGTTGTTGGATCTGGTTTGCTAATATTTTGTTGATAATTTGTTGAGAATTTTGCATCTACATTCATAAAAAAGATAACTGCAGGCTAATTAATTTTAAAACAAATGCTTTCCCCTTCAAAATTAAAATTGTATATACTTTTCATCAATGTGATAAGAAAATGTTTTGACAGACTTTATTTCTCAACAGTATCAGATTTCATGAGGTAGAGTAAGTCAGAATAAATTATATAGAATGAAACACAATGTGACAAAACAAAATGGAAAATAAAGTGGGAATGAAACAGATTTTTTAACATGAAAAAATCAAAAGATGCAGAGAGAACAGAGCAAAATAGGAACAATAGAAGAAGAATATGTTGGGAATTTCTCAGAAATTATGAAAACTAATTTACTAGTTATTTATTGCTAGGTAACAAATTATCCCAAAACTTAGCAGCTTAGACAACAAACATTATTTTACAAACACAAGATCAGGAATTCAGAAGTGACTTAGATGGGTCTGGCTTAGAGCATGTCATGAGGCTATAATCAGTCTTCTGAAAGCTTGGTTGGGGCGAAGGCACTGCTTGCAAAATCACCAGCACGGCTGTTGGTGGAAGGCTTCGATTCCTCATCACAGGGGTCTATCAGAAGTGCTACTAACAATATGTGACAACATGGTGGCTGACTTCCCCATAGAGAATGATCCAAGAGAGAGAAAGTGTGAGATGGAGAGAGATCTAAGGAATAATCTCAGGTGTAACATGCCATCACTCTTGCAATATTCTACTGGCCAATACAAGCCAACCGGATAAATGCAGCGGAGGGCTAAATGAGGGCATGGATGCAAGGGGGCAGGGACCACCGGGAGACATTTTAGAGGCTGTCTGTTACAGACACGGATCCATAGATTAAAGATGCCCAACGATCTTACAGAAATAAATGAAAAGGTACGCCTAAGAAACGCATGGTGAATCTGCAGAATAACATGAGGTAGAAGATCTTTGAAGCTTATCTTCAAAGGGCAAGTTTTAAAGTAAGAGTTGACTTATCCAATGCAATACTGGAAGCCAGAAAATAATAAGCTGTCAATGTACTGAAAGAATATAACTTGAAAAAGATTTTCTCAAAAATGAAGGTGAAATACATATTCAAATAAAGAAATGAGGAAATTTGTCCTTAGCAAACTCTAATGAGAGAAACTTCAATAAATATAATTCAGGAAAAGAGAAAATTATGTCAGATGAAAAGTCTAAGATGCAGGAAAACTTAAAGGGCTAAACATGATAAATAATGCATGTAAATCAAAAATACCTTTGACTATAAAAAATAATAACATGAATAATGTTTTATGTTATTTTAATATGATTATGAGAAATAAAACAGAAATAACATTTATGTCATGCAGAGAGTATTTGTAAAATCATTGTATTATCCTAGAGAGGGGTGAAGGCATTGCATAACAGAGTTTGATAGATTGAGAATAAATGTAGGCATTTTTAGAGTAACCATAAAAATAAATAGAAACTGAACAGATATCATCCAAACCATTAGGGGAAAAAATAAAAGAGGCAGAAACATTAATTTAAAAATAGTACTAAAAAATATTAGAAGATAAATGGGTTTATCAAGAAAGAAGGGGTGATGCAAGTTGACAGTCCCTTATAGATAACAAGAGGGCTGTATTACCCTTAGATAATTAAAAAATAATAATTTTATTTTTATCGTATACTGACAGTACTAAATAATAATCTGCAATAACAAAAACCATCACCCCTAGAGCAGACTGCTGTCACTACTTATCTAGGCAGGGAACACAAGAGAAAGAAAAGACTTACAGAAAATAAACCCCAAACAAGTAAGAGAATGGTAATAGGTTCATATATATCGATCATTACCTTAAATGTAAATGGATTAAATGCACCAACTAAAAGACATAGACTGGCTGGGTAGATGAAAACATGTGCATGTATGCACGTCCACTTACCACATCACTCTGCTTGACCCACTCCCCCAAGTTGTACATAATTACTTTATATTGTTAGGTTAATCATGTTCCCATTATGGCTTACAATTGTGACTACCTTTTATTTTTTGCCTGGCTATTGATTATGAAACTGATAAACATCTTTTACTATTGTGATTATGTAACTATTACTCACTTAACACCATTGGATCATGACTGGTGAATGGAAAAATAATAAAAATCTATATCACCAAAACTAAGATCTAATAAAAAAAAGCCTCTAATCACTTTTCAAAACCCAAATGCATATCAGAATTATTTTGAAATTTTTTGAAAAATACAAATGCTTACTATTTCTTTTTATTCTCCAGAGCTTCGTATGTGTTTCTAATGAGCAGTAATGTTTAAAAACAACTGGACTCTATGATGATCTTTTCAGTTCAGTTCAGGTCAATCTGAACTGTGTCCAACCTGAACTGTGTTCAGTCATGTCCAACTCTCTGTAACTCAATAGACAGCAGCACACCAGGCCTCCCTGTCCATCACCGACTCCCAGAGTTTACTCAAACTCATGTCCATCAAGTCAGTGATGCCATCCAACCATCTCATCCTCTGTTGTCCCCTTCTCCTACCACCTTCAATCTTTCCCAGCATCAGGGCCTTTTCCAATGAGTCAGTTCTTCACATCAGGTGGCCAAAGTATTGGAGCTTCAGCTTCAGCATCAGTCCTTCCAATGAATATTCAGGACTGATCTCCTTTAAGATGGACTGGTTGGATCTCCTTGCTGTCCAAGGGACTCTCAAGAGTCTTCTCCAACACCATAGTTCAAAAGCATCAATTCATTGGTGCTCAGCTTTCTTTATAGTTGAACTATGATGATCTTTTACTTTTATCTATTTTGTGTCACTTTTTCTATTTCATATTCTGGGCTTCCATTTCATTTAGTTTATGTTCTCCAGTTTCTCCATCTCTTCCTTTTTTTTTTTTTAATGTTCTTTCTCAAGTCTTTTTCAAGGGGAGTAGAAAAGCTTTTGTATAAAGATATACAAATATGTACAATATATATTTTAGAAAACATGAATTTTTGCCTAACTGAAAAAATTATGACACTTTGTTTCCACTTGTTTGACTTATTATGAATTAGAATGCTAGGTTTCTAATTAAAAAATAGATATGCAACAAGAAACAAAGATTCACTGCATAGCATAGGAAACTGCTGGGCTGGATGAAGAAGCACAAGCTGGAATTAAGATTGCTGGTAGAAATATCAACAACCTCAGATATGCAGATGACACCACCCTTTTGGCAGAAACTGAAGAAGAACTAAAGAGCCTCTTGATGAAAGTGAAAGAGGAGAGTAAAAAAGTTGGCTTAAAGCTCAACATTCAGAAAACTAAGATCATGGCATCTGGCCCCATTCCTTCATGGGAAATAGATGGGGAAACAGTGGAAACAGTGACAGACTTTATTTTCTGGGCTCCAAAATCAATGCAGATGGTGACTGCAGCCATGAAATTAAAAGACACTTGCTCCTTGGAAGAAAAGCTATGACCAACCTAGATAGCATATTAAAAAGCAGAGACATTACTTTGCTGACAAAGGTCTGTCTAGTCAAAGCTACGGTTTTTCCAGTAGTCATGTATGGATGTGTGAGTTGGACTATAAAGAAAGACTGAATGCCAAAGAATTGATGCTTTTGAACTATGGTATTGGAGAAGATGCTTGAGAGTCCTTCGGATTGCAAAGAAATCCAACCAGTCCATCCTAAAGGAGATCAGGCCTAAGTGTTCATTGGAAGGAATGATGTTGAAGCTGAAGCTCCAATACTTTGGCCACCTGATGTGAAGAACTGACCCACTGGAAAAGTCCCTGATGCTGGGAAAGATTGAAGGTGGGAGGAGAAGGGGATGAAAGAGGATGAGATGGTTGAATGGCATCACCAACTCGATGGACATGAGTTTGAGTAAGTTTCTGGGAGTTGGTGGTGGATAGGGAAGCCTGGTGTGCTGCAGTCCATGGGGTCACAAAAAGTTGGACACGATTGAGCAACTGAACTGAACTGAGCTGATAGGAAACTACAAGGAAACTTGTAATAACCTATGATGGAAAATAATTTCAAAATAATATATATGTATTCATATCACTGAATCACCTTGCTGTGCCCCTGAAACATTATAAGTTGACTATACCTCAATAAAATATATATATATATATATATATATATATTTAAAAATCTATGGAATGCAGCAAAAGCAGTTCTCAGAGGGAAGTTTATACTGACACAGTTCTACCTTAAAAAACAAGAAAAATATCCAATGAACAACCTAACCTATCATCTAGAGGAATTAGAAAATGTACAAACAAAGCTCAAAGACAGCTGGAGGAAGGAAGTAGGAACAATGAGAAAAACAAACTAGAGACCAAAAATTAAAACACACAATAGAAAAGATCAACGTAACAAAAATTGTTTTTTTTTTTTGAAAAGGTAAACAGAACTGATAAGTCTTAAGCCAGATTCATCAAGAAATAAAGAAAGAGGACTGAAATAAAATAAGAAGAGAGGAGAAATTACAATCAATATCACATAGATAAAACAGAAATTATAAGAGAATACTGTGAATGATCATATGAAATCAAACTGGACAACCTAGAATAAATGGATACATATCTAGAAATATACAATCTTATATGACTGAATCAGAAAGGAACAGACAGTCTGAACAGACTGATCACTAGTAATAAAATCGAGTTTGGAATTTTAGAAACTCCCAACAAACAAAAGTTCAGGACTGGAAGGCTTCACAGGGGAAATCTACCAAACATGGAAAGAAGAGCTAATATCAATCCTTCCATCTCAAACTACTCCAAAAAATGAAGAGGAGGGAAAACTCCCATAGTCATTCTACTAGGCCACAATTACCCTGATACCAAAATCAAACAAGCACTAAAACAGATTTACTAGCCAGTGTCTCTGATGAATATAGATGCAAAAATACCAAAATATTAGTAAATCGAATCCAACAATACATGTAAAAGGGATCATACACCACAATCAAGTGGGGTTTATTCCAAATATGCAAGAATGGCTCCGTATCCACAAATCAATCAATATAATACAGCACATTAACAACGGATGGGTAAAAATCACACAGTCATCTCCATATGCACAGAAAAAGCATTTGATAAAATTTAACATCATTTATGATTAAAAAAATAACTCCAAAACTTTGGTGCAGAGGCACATATAAAAAGAAAAACTATCTGTATGTAAAGCATAAGTCTACATAGAATGTTCTCAACACATTTCCTCCTGGTATATTCTCCCAAAATTTCTTGAAATCGTTGCTTTTCCATATACGTGATAGCCATGAGAACAGTCACTTTTTACTTCCCTGGGGGATCAGATGGTAGAGCATCTGCCTGCAATGCGGGAGACCTGGGTTCGATCCCTGGGTTGGGAAGATCCCCTGGAGAAGGAAATGGCAACCCACTCCAGTACTCTTGCCTGGAGAATCCCATGGACGGAGGAGCCTGGTGGCTTACCTTCCATGGGGTCGCAAAGATTCAGACACGACTGAGCGACTTCACCTGACCTCAAGGAGCGCGCGTTAGGCAAGGACAAGTAGGCCCATCAGTACCCCCACATTTTGGACCTGTGTCACAGTTCATTCTCTAAGATTCTAAATTGTAGCGTATTGGCTGCCAGGTGTTGTTAAAAGTTGTTTTCTGTCAGAGTGACAGACTGACGAGCCAAAGAAAAAAATTATGAGCTGTGAAGAGAGGATAATTGGAGAAGATAGAGGTTTTTCAGTACCCTGAGGGCAAGATAGCATTCTCCCTGGGATCCATGAGTCATTTCCATATCCCTTTAATAAATTCTCTTTTTTGCTTAAACTAGTTTGAGTTGACACTCTCTTATATAAATCCAAAAGAAATAATAAAAATGATAAAATATACCCATACCCACAGTACCCATGCTTGCATGCTAACTTGCTTCAGTCGTGTCTGACTCTGTGACCCCTTGGACTGTAGCCTGCCAGGCGCTCAGTCCATGGGATTCTCCAGACAAGAACACTGGAGTGGGTTGCCATGCCCTCCTCCAGGGGATCTTCCCAACCCAGGGATCGTCTCCACATCTCTTACGTGTCCTACATTGGCAGACAGGTTTTTCACCACTAACACCACCTGGGAGGCCCATAACACTCATAATACAGCCATAACAAATTTATTTCTAGTTTGTAAAAGTTTTCCCAAATCTTATTCCAGCCAGCCTTCCCTTTTGCCCCTGGGCTTTTTAAAGTTGAAACTGTCTTTAAATTCTGTAATATGACGTGATGCTTATTTAACTACCTATTACAAATTACCTTGCCTAGAAACTTTTAACAAAAAGTGTTTCCTGAAAAAAAAAAAGGAAAGTAAATATATAAACCAAGTCTTGAATGGAGATTTTTATATAGATTACCCAAAAATATTATTAAATTCTTTCCTTCCCATTGAAAGATGGAGTTTAACTTTGCTAACTATTCAAACTGAGTTGAACATACAATGTGCTTTGGGATAACAGAATATTACCCAAAGTGCTATAAAAGACATGAAAAGAACTTACATATAAAGGTTTGATTTCTTGATTCTCTTTGTACTCTGAACCTACCATGTAAAAGGGCCCAAGTGATATGAAGCATGACAAGCCACATGAAAGAGAATCAAGGAAGCCAGATCAACATGGTACCAACTATCAGACTAAATCCACCAGCTTCCAGGGCCCGCTGACCTGCCTGCTGACCACAGATGTATGAAAAAGCCCAGAGACCTTGATATCTCTTCCTTGCCCCTACTCGACTTCACAAGTTTGCATGCAGCAGTCTAGAATTCGCTTCTGAGAAGCCTTCTGAAAATATCCTGCAACAGCTAAGTAAATGGTTCCAGCCGTTGTGCTGTCCCTGTCATATCCCTCCACTGAAGGATTAGTGCAACTGTGTATTAGAGCTGCCCCCTCACTTTCCACCTCTACTAGGACGTGAGCGGATTCCAGGACTTTACCCGATTAATCCAGACATCAAATGCTCCCTCGGAGTAAAAAGCACACACTATAGCTCATAAATGTAGTAATGCAGCTCATACTACTTTATTGATCTATAATTAATATACAATAAAATGCATAAATATGAAACATAGACCACTAAATTTTAACAAATATAGTAATCCCATGTAAGCATCACCCAGATCAAGATTTAGCATATTTCCATCACCCCAGAAAGTTCCCTCCTGCTCCCTTCCGGTCAGCTTCCGCCCATACCCACAGTCCCACCCACCAACTAGAGGCAGCTGCTATTCGAATTCGTATTAGTGTGAATGAGTTTTATCTGTCCTTTCACTTCATATAAATGAAATCATTAATTATGCATTATTTTGTGTCTGGTTTCTTTGAATACAATGGTTTTAAGATACACTAGTGTTACTGTATACATCACTCATCTGCTCCTTTTGACTGCCTTGAAATATTTCTCTGTATGTATAGGCCCCAGTTTTGACTCTTCTCTCAAAACTGGATATTTGAGTTGTTTCCAGTTTTGAGCTAACAGTGAATGTTGCCATACAAGTCTTTATGTGGACAGAAGCACTCACTTCTGTTGGGTGAGTTTCTAGGAGGGGAATTGCTGAGTCACAGAGTAGATATGCAGTTTAACCACATTAGAAACTGAGAAAAATAACACAGCACATGCTTCAAACTGCAATCACGAAAGAGGAACAGGTCACATGCTGAGGAAACTCAAGAGCCAGCAATTATGTGACACTCTGTAGGCTAGTTGTCACTAGACTCTCTTAAGATTAATGCCATTCATGTTTATCTGGATTATTGGCAAGTAAACAGTGATGCTTTTCATTCAGCTATGAAAACTACCATTTCCACTGCCTAAAATGTTACTATTAAAAATCTTTACACCTCTCAGTGGGGTCTCTATAAAGGCCAGTAACCCAAAACTGTGGTGTGTGTGAATGTATTAGTCAAAGAATGCAAAAGAAATGTTTTTAGAACTAACACACTCTAGTTTCAAAAAGCTTTTGGACTAAAATATAGATGTAGAGAAAGAGATCTTTTGTTCATTTCCCAGAAACTGAAGCGAGAGATGTGGATTCCAATGGCCCAGGACAACTGTAGATGTTGGGTTGTAATTAGTATAACAAGACATGCTGTAATAAAACAGCCAGTAAGACCAGTATAATGTGATAAAATTTCTGAATTAAAAAATAAAAGAAACTGGCAGTTTTCTAAAGTGGTTATAACATTTATACGCCCATCAGTAATATATGAGTGCCCAGGACTCCATAGAAATTTTGGTGGATAGTGGTAACTCACTGTGGTCTCAATATGTGTTTGTAGAATAAGCTACTGATCCTCTACAATAAATACTGAGGAAATCTTAGAGAAAATGATGTTAAAGTAATCACCCTGATGTCCTGGGTGTTCATTGGAAGGACTGACACTGAAGCTGAAACTCCAATACTTTGGCCACCTCATGCAAAGAGTTGACTCATTGGAAAAGACCCTGATGCTGGGAGAGATTGGGGGCAGGAGAAGAAGGGGACGACAGAGGATGAGATGGCTGGATGACATCACCGACTCGATGGACATGAGTTTGAGTAAACTTCGGGAGTTGATGATGGTCAGGGAGGCCTAGCATGCTGCGATTCATGGGGTTGCAAAGAGTTGGACACAACTGAGTGACTGAACTGAACTGAACTGATTATAATAACAAGGGTTAACAAAGTTATCCATTAACCAGCTATATATATATATATACGTGTGTGTGTGTATATATATGTATATAAATGAACCAGGATAACCTATCTTTAGTGTTCTGATATAATATGCTCAATATTGTGCTCCTTTTTATTTTTAATCTATTATTTATAATTACAATTAAAACTTCTATTATCAAGCATTTTCAATGTTACAGATTACGGTCACAAACATATCATTTAATTAAATATAAAAATAATTATGGATGGAAATATTATAAAGGAGACATGCTTATCTTGTTTTTACAGAAGAGAAAAGTACAGTTCATTAAAGTTATGAGTTGCCAAAGTCAGTAAGTGCTGGAACTGGCTCTTCAATACACATTCTCTAGTTTCAAATACTCTTATTTTTCCTGCTAGGTCAAGTTGCTCACTTCTAATGATTCATGATGACATTTCAACTTTATGCAATAAATAAATGTACTAAATATAAAAATGTTAAGAGAAAGTGAGTCCATTGGTATAGATTTCCACTAGAATGCAAACAAGTTTCTTTTGGGGACACATCCTAGGAACAAAGGAATAGACTAGTTGACATTCATAAACCCTTTAGTTACAACTATTCTATGAAATCAGAAACTTTGCATAAATTTACATCTGGAATTACATAACTGATAATACCCTATGGAAATAAAGTGAGGTATAGAATTTGGAAAGTATCTTTTGAATTAAATGCAATAATTTCATTCAATATAGATTCCCACAAGATTCATTTAATAATTTATTATATAACTTTACTAGTAGCAATCAAAATTCTCTACATTTGTCTGCCTATGTACAGAGAGCTTGTAACCACTCATTTAAGCACTAATTGATTTAAAATTACATAGTTTTAAATGTAAGCTATTTTGACTGAATATTCAAATTAAAATATCCTTCAGGTTAAAATGGATTTGCAAATCCTAGGTATAATTAAGTAACTAATTAAGCAGGGTGTTTTTAACCCCTTCCACTTAATACATACATTTATTTAGCAGGGCATATTGGATGATTGCATATTATAAGGCAGTGCCAGGACTCAAAATGAATGAATCATGTTCCCTGCATCTAAATATTTACACTCTCCATCTGCATGCCTGTATCTCCACTAAGCTGCAAGTTTTTGAAGAACAGGGTGTCTCAATTTCTGCATCTCCAATGCTCAGTAAATAAGCATTATAGCTTTGGCATTAGAGTCTCAGCTATACTGTTTATTAACTATGTGACTTTTGGCAAATTACTTGATTCTTGTAAGCTTCATTTTTTATCTGATTATTAAGGTCAATAATAAAAACTTAATCTGATAAGGTATTACAAGCATTAACTGAAATAACACATGTAATGCCATGCCACTGGCCTTCAATGACTGAATAAATGAATCCACAAGATAGCAAATGGAATGAACATGAGTATAATTTGTGGTGAGATCTAATAAATGACACGAGTTACAAAAGCAACATTTGAAAACTCCTTGACCTCCAAACTCAACTGTAAGCGTGAGAGCCAATGTGAGATTCGGACTGGCAGTAGCCGAGAGATTTGATTAACATTTTTAGAAGTATTAATTGGACAAAGTTGTATAAAATAGATGGTACCATCCTATAAAAAGATAGGCTAGTGCTTTTTAAAACTGTCGAAGTCATGAAAGTCAGGAAAAGACAGAGGACTCATTCCAGATTTAAGGAGACTGAGGAGTTACGACAATTAATTGCAACATATGATCCTGAATGGACTCTGGACCAGGACGAAAAGGAGAAATGGTTGAGACAGTTTTGCAAAATTTAAAGTCTGTGGATTGGACAACAGTGCTTTATCAATGTCAAGTCCCTGATTTGGAGGCCTGAACTGTGGTCATGTAGGAGAGAATGTTTTTTGGGGAAACACACATTGAATACTAAGAGTGATGTGGTATCGTGTTTGCAGCTTGCGCTCAAACGGTTCAAGAAAATACTATGGCAATTAGTATGTATACAGAGAAACAGTAAGACAGAGAAGGAACAAATATAGTAAAATGTATTCCAGTTGGGGAATCTTAATGAAGCAGATACTGATTTATTTGTCGTGTCCTTGTAACTTTCCTGTAAATTTTACATTATTTCAGAAGTTTATTTTTAAATTTCTATTGAGTGTGTCGGGAGAGTCAACATGAGAGATATTTATAGATCAATGCTAGAACTCATACTTAATGAAACCAGTGATTTCTTTGAAATTACAGAAGAATGTGAGCAACTGTGTTCCAGCAACCGCTCTGTGGGACTCCTCATTACCTTTCAGGGCTGGGCGTCTCCAGCCTCCACATACATGAGCTAACCAGCTGGTCTCAAAACGTTATTCAGGGCTTCCGCTGGACAATCAGACATTATTACAATAGCAAAGCATCTCCATGTGCCTAGAGACAATGTTGAAAATGGGAATGGATAAGAGAAGACACTATAAATGAAGAATCAAAAAAACAGGTAAATAACTCATATCACTAGGATAAAGGAGGAAATTAAAGGAATGATAATGCCTTTAACTAAACAAGAAAGCAGAAGAAGCTACTAGTTTGAAGGTAAGGAAGATAAATTTGCTTCTTAAGTGTGTTGATCATAAAGTGCACAAGAAATTTCAAATTAAATATCTGGCAGACTGTAAGAACCAGGATACTAAAACTCAAACATGAAATAGATTCTGGCTTCTAGATAAAGAACTGATAATCTTCCTCAAAATTTTTTCAAATTGCTATGTATTATATTCATCCTTTACACCTAAGCAATCAATAAAGTTTTCACTATTGGTAAATTTGAATGTTGAAAACTAGTACCATCCTCATGTTGGGTTAAGGATATATCTACTTTTAATATTATGATAACCTACAGCTATTACAGTATTAATTATACAGTATTATACAGTATTGTTATACTGTATTACAGTATTATTATACAGTATTATACAGTATTGTTATACTGTATTACAGTATTATTACACAGTATTAGTCATAAACCAACTCCAACTTTCACTAGTGCTGGATATATTATTAGGATTAAGAACATCCTAACATAGCTCAAAAATTTCTAAAACATTAGGTTTAGATCACCGATAAATTTAGAATATAGAAAACCAAAAAATCCAGTGGAAAGCAGCTTAGTTAGGGAGCTAATTGTATATAGACAATCTTCTTTAGGAAATGCACTATTAATCTTCTTACATAAGAGTAGACCATGATGTTCAATTAACTGAAGTGCTTCCAGTTAGTTCACTTGATAAAAAATAAATAAATCAGCAATGATAGTCCGTAATTGGAATCAAATGCTGAAACAGGCTAATCAACTTTGTAAAAGAGTAAGGGAACTTCACACAGTTACCCTATCCATATTCTACATAACAAATCCATCATGACCTGATTACTGTTTATAAAATACTAACATAAGGATTTTTTCAAAATATTTATTCTATTAGTCACAGTCTAAACCAATATAGAATTCATTAGTCACAGATGCCACTAGTTATTAACAATTTCCTGAAGGCATTTTTACCCTTAATATCTGTTACATTTGCTGCTTATGCATTTTAATTATAAATTAAAAGCAATGCAAATATTATAATCAGAGAAACAGAGAGCATTTCTACTCACTGAAATACTATATTTAAAATCACTTAAGTTTCAGAAATCCTTCATATAAGCTGATTTACATCTAGTCCCATTACACCTGCAGGTGATTAAAAAAAACCCACCCTAAATTTGTCATCATATAAAATCATATTATCAAATATTTCTAAATAGTGTTATACATATTTTATGATGGAAAATTTTCTCCAAGTTGCTATAAATCTACTTTGTAAGATCATTAAATAGTCAATGTCATCAACTCAAGAAAAGCATATCTGGAAATTTTATTTGAATATTTATTTTTTTATTTTAATGATTTTGCTAACCCTATAAAATGAAAAGAATGCAAAATCAGTGTCTTTGGTCCTCTTTGGAAATAATATAGACTATGACTAATATTTAATGTAAAGAAAATTATGTATATATTCATATTTATTGTTAATATTCACCACTAGTTTAATAAAGGTTTCTTACATGTCTACTACAGGCAATGTGCTGGCCACATTAACTGCCGCTTACCTGTAGCACCTTCATTAACTGCATGCTGTCCCTGAGTCTGGAATGTCCTACTTTTCCACACCCACTCAGTGAATTCCTCCTCCTTTAAACCCACTGAGAGCATTAACTCCTCCGCAAAGGTTTACCCTTCATTTTACGGCCCACTCTGGAGGCTCAGACGGCAGAGAATCTGCTAGCAATGCAGAAGACCCACGTTCGGAAGATCCCCTGGAGAAAGGCATAGCAATCCACCTCAGTGTTCTTGCCTGGAGAATCCCATGGACAGAGGAGCCTGGTGGGCTACAGTCCACGGGGTCACAAAGAGCCGGACACGCCTGAGCGCCCAGCATTTTAACTTTCACTCACACCTAGGCAGATGTGGTCACCTGCCCTTCTGTGCTACTATTAATAGAACATTACTCACACCTGTCCATTAGAGAAGGTGAACTGTGATTGCTCATCCATCCCTGAAGAATCTGTGTGTGTCACAGGGTATATGTGGGTTATCTCTATACACCCTACAACAGCTAGCAAAGCCCCAGAAACACAGCAGAGTGCAAATGCTCATTGCTCAGTAAAGTTATGTACTTCAGTAAACAGGGTTTTAAATCTTATTGCTCTCTGGAAATACAATTTGTTTTACTCAACTAATGAACAAGTATTTCTTGAGCACTTTCATTTTTACTAGATACCTTTTTTATATGACTATTTCACATCTTTTTAAAATGTTTAAATTTTTAATGGGAGGAAATTACTTTACTATATTGTGTTGGCTTTTGCAGTACAATGTGCGTTAGTCGCTCAGTCATGCCTGACTGTTTGTGACCACATGGACTGTGGCCTGCCAGGGGCCTCTGTCTACGGGATTCTCCAGGCAAGAGCACTGGAGTGGGTAGCCATTCCCTTCTCCAGGGGATCTTCCCAACCCCGGGAATGAACTTGGATCTCCTGCACTGCAGGCAGGCTCTTTACCATCTGAGCTACAAGGGAATCAGCCGTAAGTATACACATACCCCTCCCAGAGTTTCCCCCCACACCCTCACCCCACCCATTAGGGCATCACAGAGCCCCAGGCTGGGCTTCCTGTTTTATGCAGCAACTTCCCAATAACTAACTACTGTACCCTTGGTAACTACTGTATTTCAGCGCTCTGCTCAATTTGCCCCGCCCTGTTCTTCCCCGGTGTCTCTACAAGTCATTCTCTATGTATCTCTACTCCTGCTCTGCAAATAGGCTCATCAGCACCATTTTCTAGATTCCATATATATGTGTTGATATATGATATTTGTTTTTCTCTTTCTGACTTACTTCGCTCTGTATAACAGGTTCTAGGTTCTTCTGCCTCAGTTCAACTGATCCAAATTCATAACTACAATGAGGTATCACCTCACACCAGTCAGAATGGCCATCATTTAAAAATCTACAAAAAATAAATGACGGAGAGGACGTGGAGAAAAGAGAACCCTCTTGCACTGTTGGTGGAAATGTAAATTAATGCAGCCACTATGGAGAACAGTGTGGAGATTCCTTAAGAAACTAGGAATAAAGCTACCATGGACCACAGCCTTGTCTAACTCAATAAAACTATGAGCCATGCCATGTAGGGTCACCCAAGATGAACGGATCATGGAGGAGAGGTCTGACGGAATGTGGTCCACTGGAGAAGGCAATGGCAAACCACTTCAGTACTCTTATCTTGAGAACCCCATGAACAGTATGAAAAGGCAAAAAGATTGGACACTGAAGATGAGCTCCCCAGGTCAGTAGGTGCCCAATATGCTACTGGAGATCAGTGGAGAAGTAACTCCAGAAAGAATGAAGGGGTGGAGCCAAAGCAAAAACAACACCCAGTTGTGGATGTGACTGGTGATAGAAGCAATGTCTGATGCTGTAAAGAGCAATATTGCATAGGAACCTGGAATGTTAGGTCCATGAATCAAGGCAAATTGGAAGTGGTCAACAGGAGATGGCAAGAGTGAGCACCAACATTTTAGAAATCAGCGAACTAAAATTGACTGGAATGGGACAATTTAACACAGAAGACCATTATATCTCCTACTGTGGGCAAGAATCCCTTAGAAGAAATGGAGTAGCCATCATAGTCAACAAAAGAGTCTGAAATGCAGTTCTTGGATGCAGTCTCAAAAATGACAGAATGATCTCTGTTCATTTCCAAGGCAAACCATTCAACATCACAGTAATCCAAGTCTATACCCCAACCAATAATGCTGAAGAAGCTGAAGCTGAACAGTCCTATGAGGACCTACAAGAATTTCTAGAACTAATACCCAGAAAAGATGTCCTTTTCAATATGGGGGACTGGAAGGCAAAAGTAGGAAGTCAAGAGCTACCTGGAGTAACAGGCAAATTTGGCCTTGGAGTACATAATGAAGCAGGGCAAATGCTAATAGAGTTTTGCCAAGAGAATGCAATAGTCATAGCAAACACCCTCTTCCAACAAAAAAAGAGAAGATTCTACACATGGAAATTATCAGATGGTCAATACAGAAACTAGACTGATTATATCCTTTGCAGCCGATGATAGAGAAGCTCTATCCAGTCACCAAAAACAAGACCAGAAGTTAACTATAGCTCAGATCATGAACTTCTTATTGCAAAATCCAGGCTTAAATTGAAGAAAGTAGGGAAAACCACTAGATTATTCAGGTATGCTGTTGCTGCTAAGTCGCTTCAGTCGTGTCTGACTCTGTGAGACCCCATAGATGGCAGCCCACCAGGCTCCCCAGTCCCTGGGATTCTCCAGGCACTGGAGTGGGTTGCCATTTCCTTCTCCAATGCATGAAAGTGAAAAGTGAAAGTGAAGTCGCTCAGTCATGTCTGACTCTTAGCGACCCCATGGACTGCAGCCTATCAGGCTCCTCTCTCCATGAGATTTTCCAGGCAAGAGTACTGGAGTAGGTTGTCATTTGACCTAAATCAAATCCCTTTCGATTATACAGTGGAAGTGACAAGCAGATTCAAGGGATTAGATCTGATAGACAGAGTGCCTGAAGAACTATGGATGCACGTTCATGACATTGTCCAGGAGGCAGTGATCAAGACCATCTTCAAGAAAAAGAAATGCAAAAAGGTAAAATGGTTCTCTCAGGAGGCCTTACAAATAGCTGAGAAGAGGAAGAAAAGCTAAAGGCAGAGGAGAAAAGGAAAGATGTGCCATTTGAATACAGCGTTCCAAAGAATAGCATGGAGAGATAAGAAAGTCTTCCTCAGTGATCAATGCAAAGAAATAGAGGAAAACAACAGAATGGGAAAGGCTTGAGATCTCTTCAATAAAATTAGAGATACCAAGGGAATATTTCACGCACAAATGAGCTCAATAAAGGACAGGAATGATATGGACCTAAAAGAAGCAGAAGATATTAAGACGACATGGCAAGAATACACAGAAGAACTGTACAAAAAAGATCTTCATGACCCAGATAACCACAGTGGTGTGATCAGTCACCTAGAGGCAGACATTCTGGAATGCCAAGTCAAGAGGGCCTTAGGAAGGATCACTACGAACAAAGCTAGTGGAGGTGATAGAATTCCAGTTGGGCTACTTCAAATCCTTAGAGACAATGCTGTGAGAGTGCTGCACCCAACATGGCAGCAAATTTGGAAAACTCAGCAGTGGCCACAGGAAAAGTCAGTTTTTATGCCAATCCCAAAGAAAGGCAATGTCAAAGAATGTTCAAAATACCTCACAATCGCACTCATCACACACGCTAGCAAAGTAATGGTCAAAATTCTCCAAGTCAGGCTTCAACAGTACGTGAACCATGAACTTCCAGATGTTCAAGCTGGATTTAAGAGAGGCAGAGGAACCAGAGATCAAATTATCACCATCCACTGGATCATAGAAAAAGCAAGAGAGTTCCAGAAAAACATCTACTTCTGCTTTATTGACTATGCAAAGCCTTTGACTGTGTGGATCACAACAAACTGTGGAAAACTCTTAAAGAGATTGGAATACCAGACCACCTCCTCAGACTACCTCCTGAGAAATCTGTATGCAGGTCAAGAAGCAACAGTTAGAACCGACATGGACCCACAGACTGGGTCCAAATCGGGAAATGAGTATGTCAAGGCTGTATATTGTCACCCTGCTTATTTAACTTATATGCAGAGTACATCATGCAAAATGCTGGGCTGGATGAAGCACAAGCTGGAATCAAGATTGCTGGGAGATATATCAATAACCTCAGATATGCAGATGACACCACCCTTATGGCAGAAAGCAAAGAGGAATTAAAGAGCCTTTTGATAAAGCTAAAAGAGAAGAGTGAAAAAGTTGGCTTTAAACTCAACATTCAGAAAACTAAGATCATGGCATCCAGTCTACATCACAAATAGATAGGGAAACAATGGAAACAGTGACAGACTTATTTTGGGGGGCTCCAAAATCACTGCAGATGGTGACTGCAGCCATGAAATTAAAAGATGCTTATTCCTTGGAAGAAAAGCTATGACCAGTGTAGACAGCATATTAAAAAGCAGAGACATTACTTTGCCAAAAAAAGGTTCATCTAGTCAAAGCTATGGTTTTTCCAATAGTCATGTATGGATGTGAGAGTTGGACTATAAATAAAGCTGAGCACCGAAGAATTGATGCTTTTGTACTGTGGTGTTGGAGAAGACACTTGAGAGTCCCTTGGACTGCAAGGAGATCCAACCAGTCCATCCTAAAGGAAATCAGTCCTGAATATTCATTGGAAGGACTGATGCTGAAGCTGAAACTCCAGGTCTTTGGCCACCTGATGTAAAGAACTGACT
The DNA here is from genome assembly GCF_023699985.2 of Odocoileus virginianus. NCBI lineage: Eukaryota > Metazoa > Chordata > Mammalia > Artiodactyla > Cervidae > Odocoileus > Odocoileus virginianus. The sequence goes on from NC_069688.1 coordinate 60,572,219, forward strand.
CACTGGGCAAAAAACCCTGATGCTGGGAAAGATTGAAGACAGGAGACGGGGATGACAGATGATGAGGTGGTTGAATTGCATCACTGACTTGATGGACATGAGTTTGAGTAAGCTCTTAGAGTTGGTGATGGACAGGGAAGCCTAGCATGCTGCAGTCCATGGGATCACAAAGAGTCAGACATGACTTAGTAACTGAACTGAACTGATGACCCAGCAATCCCACTACTGGGCATATAACCTGAGAAAACCATAATGCAAAAAGACACATGTTCATCCAGTACCATTTACAATAGCCACAATGTGGAAGTAACCTAAATGTCCATCAACAGATGAACGGATGAAGAAGTGTGGTATGTATACAAAGGAATATTACTCAACCACAAAAAGGAATGAACTTGAAATCAGATATTTTTATAGTCATCATATTCATTACCTTTAGAAATCATCCCCAAATCCTTAAGAGCTTGTTGTTCTATCTTCTGTTTTGCAGACAACTGCCAAAATAAATTTGTCAGGTGTCCTGAGTGCACAGTACTTTTTTTCTGAAGTTTTATAACTGAAAAAATGCTCATAATTTATCTGCCTCCCTTCTTACTAAATATAATGTACTCAGTACAGTGAATTTTTCAGGACTTCTTCAAATTTCAATCTTGTTGTCACTTAATGATCTTCTCCTAAAATGAAAACTGCTCCCAAAACCTAGAAAGGAAAACTCATGGTTGTTTCCATTCAAGTTGTTGCTTTAGGCTATCTATGATAAACCAGTTATTTTCTTTATAACTTAGTGGCTTCTATTCTTTTATTGAAATAATATTCAGGTTATTTAAATTTAATTCAGAATGATCTCATAAAATTATCTAAATATTACTTTCTTTGGTAGCCATAAGGGAAAATATAATCTTAGCTGATTTTGTAGTTTGTCTCCAATTTGTTGTTCAGTCACTAAGTCATGTCTGCCTCTTTGTGACCCCATGGTCTACAGCACACCTGGCTTCCATATTCTTCACTATCTCCCAGAGTTTGCTTAAACTCGGGTCCATTGAGTCAGTGATGCCATTCAACTATCCCATCCTCTATCACCTCCTTCTTCTCCTGCCCTCAGTCTTTCCCAGCATCAGACCTTCCCCAAGAGTCAGCTCTTCACATCAAGTGGGCAAAGTACTGGAGCTTCAGCTTCAGCATCAGTCCGTTCAGGTTAATATTCAGGACTGATCTCCTTTAGGATTGACTAGTTTGATCTCCTTGCAGTCCAAGGGACTCTCAAAAGTCTTCTCCAGCACAATTCAAAAGCATCAGTTCTTTGACACTCAGCCTTCTTTATGGTTCAACTCTCACATCTGTGCATGATTCCTGGGAAAACCATAGCTTTGACGATATGAACCTTTGTCAGCAAAATGATGTCTTTGCTTTTTAATATGCTGTCTAGGTTTGTTATAGCTTTTCTTCCAAAGAGCAAGCATCTTTTAATTTCATGACTGCAGTCACCATCCACAGTGATTTTGGAGCCCAAGGAAATAAAATTTGTCACCATTTCCAATTTTTCCCTTCTATTTGCTGTGAAGTGAAGTGACCACATGCCATGGCTTATAGCTTCATTGAGTTACGCAAGCCCCTTTTGCCACAACTGTGGTCCGTGAAGGCTGTGGTCTATGAAGGAGTTGTTTCCAATAGTCTGCCAGAAGGAAAGAAAGAAAATTCGTTCCAACCCATCCCCTCTCAGAAGCAGAAGCTGTGATTTAAAAACTATTAGGAATTCCTACTAATCATTCTTTAATGGGAATGTCTGAAATCCTGTCAATAAAGATTTGCTCAAAGAAAGTTTGAATTTCTATTAAGTGGAAACTTTATTGTGCATCCTCCAACATTGATTTGAATAATTTTGTAGGAATAAGATATAAATATGTTCAAACCTGGAACTAGATATAAATTCCATTTGCTTGTATGCTTTATATAATTATAAAGCTAGAATCTGTAAACTTAACAGAAAACTCAAAAATCAAAAAGATTAATGCAAGCAACATTGCTATGATGGATAATGCTCTACTGAAGCTAAACAGGAAGAATATGGTACTATTTGCCACTGATGATTCTTTTTATTTTAGTATGGCTCTGTTACCATCTCTGTGTACATATGTGTAATTATATATATTGTATAGATAGATACATGTTCAGAACAATACAAAAATTACAGAATTTAGAGTTAGAGTTATATATAAAATATTACTACATGCCATTTATAAAATATATTAATCAAATCTAAAATATGGTTCATTGTAAAATCCATCATTATTTTATGTATAGTTCTCTTAACCTAAACCATGCTCAGCTTAAAATCAAGTCTTGCATACAACGAATAACTACTCATAAAAGTTAATGAGACCATAATATATAAAGCTGAAGTTCCAGTACTTTGACCACCTGATGTGAAGAGCTGCCTCATTGGAAAAGACTCTGATGCTGGGAAAGATTGAAGGCAGGAGGAGAAGGGGCCGACAGAGGATGAGAGGAGGGTTGGATGGCATCACCGACTCAATGCACAGGAGTTTGGGTAAACTCAAGGAAGCAGTGAAGGACAGGGAAGCTGGGCAAGCTGCAGTTCACAGGGCTGAAAAGAGTCAGACACCACTTAGCGACTGAACATCTCTGTCCTGCAGAGACGTTTTTCCCACTACCTACAAGCTGTCTCTGTCACAGAGAACTTCTTTATAATTAATTCTGTGCTAAGAGATGGTCTAAACCATCATTTCCTCATCATTAATTCAACAAACACTCATGTAGTATTTAGAATATACTAGCATTGGGCCAGACAAAAGGGAGTTGAAGGTGACCAAAATGTAGCCTCAACCTGAACAAGCTTACTCTCTCGCAGGAAAAAGAGATCTGGAAATGGCTGTAAAATGAAACCTGATCAAGTGAAGGTATGCGTGTGGCACAAGGTACAATCAGAAGAAAGAAAGGATCACATGTGCACTTATTGGGAGGAAAGTTGGGAGAAGACAACACCCAGCAAGTAGACAGGTAAGAAGTGGGACGGGATTGTAGGCAGGAGAAGGACCTATGAGCAAAGACGCGGACAGAGGTAAGAGAAAGCAGTGTGATTCAAGTTACCACAAATAATTCAGCGAGGCTTAGAGTGGGTTATAGATGAAATGAGAGAGTTAGAGAAGGATCAGTTTTAAAGGGCAAGAAAGGTCAGAATGGTGGCCTGGACAGGATAGCAAAGGCAGGAGGAGTCACTGAGGGCTTTCATCTAGACATCCTGATCAGATTCATTTTGGAGCACGATTGCTTTTGTTCAGGCTGGCAGTCACTGCTGCAGCAATTAACTTTGCATAAAAAATTTGGAGTGCTCTTGGTGAAATTCCAGGAGCCAATTCACCCAGAAAAGCAACTGTCTTCTTTCTCTGTCTTCTGTGGGACACAAAATCACAGAATTTAGAGTTAGAAGGAAACTTGAATGTCATTTTGCCCCGTCGTGTCATTTCCAGATTAAGGCAAGGGATGCAACTTAACTCACACATCTTTGCTGTTGTTGTTTAGTCACTAAGTTGTGCTGACTCTTTTGCAACCCTGTGGACCGTAGCCCACGAGGTTCCTCTGCCCTTGGGATTCCCAGGCAAGAATACTGGACTGGGCTGCCATTTCGTTCTCCAGGGGATCTTCCTAACCCAGGAATCAAACTCACATCTTCTGCACTAGCAGGTGCATTCCCTACCACCGAGCCACCAGGGAAGCCAGCTCACACATCTACCCACTGAGAAAGAATGAGCCAAAATTCATATTTCTCATTCTAAAATTCTTTCCAGTTTCCCATTTTCTGAACTTTCAGAACACTGCCTGAAGAACTATGGACAGAGGTTCGTGACATTGTACAGGAGACAGGGATCAAGACCATCCACAAGGAAAAGAAATTCAAAAAGGCAAAATGGCTGTCTGAGGAAGCCTTACAAATAGCTGTGAAAAGACAGGAAGCAAAAAGCAAAGGAGAAAAGGAAAGATATACCCACCTGAGTGCAGAGTTCCAAAGAACAGCAAGGAGAGATAAGAAAGCCTTCCTCAGCGATCAATGCAAAGAAATAGAGGAAAACAACAGAATGGGAAAGTCTAGAGATCTCGTCAAGAAAATTAGAGATACCAAGGGAACATTTCATGCAAAGATGGGCACAATAAAGGACAGAAATGGTGTGGAACTAACAGAAGCGGAAGATATTAAGAGGTGGCAAGAATACACAGAAGAACTATACAAAAAAGATCTTCAAGACCCAAATAATCATGATGGCATGATCACCAACCTAGAGCCAGACATCCTGGAATGTGAAGTCAAGTGGGCCTTAAGAAGCATCACTATCAACAAAGCTAGTGGAGGTGATAGAATTTCAGTTGAGCTATTTCAAATCCTAAAAGATGATGCTGTGAAAGCATTGAACTCAATATGCCAGCAAACTTGGAAAACTCAGCTGCGGCCACAGGACTGGAAAAAGTCAGTTTTCATTCCAATCCCAAAGAAAGGCAATGTCAAAGAATGCTCACACTATCACACAATTGCACTCCTGTCACATGCTAGTAAAGTAATGCTCAAAATTCTCCAAGTCAGGCTTCAGCAGTACGTAAACCGTGAACTTCCAGATGTTCAAGCTGGATTTAGAAAAGGCAGAGGAACCAGAGATCAAATTGCCAACATCCACTGGATCATCGGAAAAGCAAGAGAGTTCCAGAAAAACATCTACTTCTGTTTTATTGACTATGCCAAAACCTCTGTTTGGATCAAAACAAACTGGAAAATTCTGGAAGAGATGGAAATACCAGACCATCTAACCTGCCTCTTGAGAAACCTGTATGCAGGTCAGGATGCAACAGTTAGAACTGGACATGGAACAACAGACTGGAAAAGGCGTACGTCAAGGCTGTATATTATCACCCTGCTTATCTAACTTATATGCAGAGTACATCATGTGAAATGCTGGGCTGGATGAAGCACAAGCTGGAATGAAGATTGCCAGAAGAAATATCAATAACCTCAAATATGCAGATGACACCACTCTTATGGCAGAAAGTGAAGAAGAACTAAAGAGCCTCTTGAAAGTGAAAGCAGAGAATGAAAAATTTGGCTGAAAGCTCAACATTCAGAAAACTAAGATCATGACATCCAGTCCCATCACTTCTTGGCAAATAGATGGAGGAACAGTGGAAACAGTGAGAGACTTTATTTTTGTGGGCTCCAAAATCACTGCAATGGTGACTGTAGCCATAAAATTAAAAGACGCTTGCTCCTTGAAAGAACAGTTATGACCAACAGCATATTAAAATACAGAGACATTACTTTACCAACAAAGGTCTGTCTAGTCAAGGCTATGGCTTTTCCAGTAGTCATGTTTGGATGTGAGAGTTGGACTGTAAAGAAAACTGAGTGCTGAAGAATTGATGATTTTGAACTGTGGTGCTGGAGAAAACTCTTGAGTCCCTTGGACTGCAAGGAGATCCAACCAGTCCATCCTAAAGGAAATCAGTCCTGAATATTCATTGGAAGGACTGATGCTGAAGTTGAAACTCCAACACTTTGGCCACCTGATGCAAAGAACTGACTCATTGGAAAAGACCCTGATGCTGGCAGGGATTGGGGACAGGAGGAGAAGGGGACGACAGAGGATGAGATGGCTGGATGGTATCACCAACTCAATGGACATGAGTTTGAGTAAACTCCAGGAGTTGACAATGGACATCGAGGCCTGGCGTGCTGCAGTCCGTGGGGTCACAAAGAGTCAGACACGACTGAGAGACTTGACTGACTGACTGACTGAACTAATCTAAACAAAGTGAAAGTATTCATCTGTAATTTTAATGTCTGTGTTAATACCATGCTATTGACAGAGATTTAGATACCAGAAGTATTTTAAGTTATTGATAAAAATGCTTGAATTAATATCTGCATCATTTTCTTATGACCTGTGATAAATCGTAAGGGTTGAATTGTCAAAGCAGACTCCCCCAAATCACAGCAAACTGCATTAATGATTCAATGGATACAGGCCACTGTCAAACATAGATAAAACATCCTTTGGGGAAAAGCCTATAACCATCACACCCAGCATTTAAAACTGTCCACTTTCTGCTGCATTTTGACACATTTTGATTTCAGATGTATGAGGAGATTTTGAGTGTTGTATACAAAAGTATTTCTCACAAAAGGAAGGCAGTGTGAGGGACTGGTGGTCCGGTGGTTAAGAATCTGCCTTGCAATGCAGGGGACCCGGATTCCAACCCTGATCTGGGGAGATCCCACATGCCGCTAAGCAACTCGGCCTGTGAGGAGCACCTACTGGGCCCAGGCACCCGGGAGCCGGTGGGCCACAGCTAGCGTGTGCGTCACAACAAAGGATTTCTCATGATGCAACTAAGACCCAACTCAGCAAAGAAATAAAATATGTGGGACTTTCTTGGCAACCCAGTGGTTAAGACTCAGCATTTTCACAGCAGAGAGCATGGGTTCAATTCCTGGCCTGGATACTAAGATTCCACACGCTGTGTTTTTTTGTTTCAGTCACTCAGTCGTGTCTGACTCTTTAGCGACACCACGGACTATAGTCCACCATTCTCCTCTGTCCATGGGATTTTCCAGGCAAAAATACTGGAGTGGTTGCCATTTCCTTCTTCAGGGAATCTTCCAGGATCAGGGATCAAACCCGTATCCCCTGCACTGGCAGACAGATCACCACTGAGCCACTTGGGAAACCCCATGGTGCGGCCAATAAAAAGAGAAAGCAAGGTGGTTCGAGGATGCACCCCACTCCAGTACTCTCGCCTGGGAGGCTCCGCCGTCCATGGGGTCGCTAAGAGTCGGACACGACTGAGCGACTTCACTTTCACTTTCACTTTCCTGCACTGGAGAAGGAAATGGCAACCCACTCCAGTGTTCTTGCCTGGAGAATCCCAGGGACGGGGGAGCCTGGTGGGCTGCCGTCTATGGGGTCGCACAGAGTCGGACACGACTGAGCGACTTGGCAGCAGCAGCCGTTTTAAGCTTCCTTACAAAGTTACCCCATCTCCAGCCAGCCATGCCACATAAATCCATAAATTACAGGCTTTTCTGCAATAAGCAATCTAGGCAGACCAAAATGTCCTACTAAATACATTTCCCATACATAGAGACTTCCTGGTATCCTTCCACCAGTAAATATCATGGTCAGATTTACAAGGAGGTCTGATGAAGCTATTTATTCCTCTGAGGGTCCCAGGAAGGGAGAGAATCAGTCACAAGTCTGCTATTAACATTTCCTTGGATGTTTGTATATTAAGTTCAAAAATTTAATTAACCACAGGCTTAGAGGATTAACTGAGAAACTCCTAAAATGACCCCATACATATCTCATAATTCATTCATGGTTGTTTCTGAAGCAAAAAATGTAATCAAAAAGAAAAGTTTGCCTTTTAAAACAATGAACATGCATTTTTTTTAACAAAAATAAATATTGATAATTTTTTATTTTCAAGACATTCAAATCAAATCATATAATCAATAAAGTTGGATTTTATATGTTTCTTTTTGATGAAGTGATTGAATCTAAAATGAAAACTTCTAATTTCTTTTTAAAAAAATCAGTAAAAGACTTATGATTTTGATAATATGAAAAACTAAATTAAAATTATTTCTTAAAATTTTTCCTGCATCTTTTTCCTCTTACAAATACACTTTAAAGTGCATAACCATTTTTTCAGTTTTATTGAAGTATAGTTGATTTAAAATGTTGTGTTAATTTCTGCTGTATGTTACAGTGATTCAGTTATGCATATATTTTTTTTCCATATTGTTTTCCTAAAATACATAATTGTTATCTCAAGGAAGTCCCCAAGTTCCAGAAATACAGATGGAAGAAATATTAGATGTGCTAACTCAGGCTGCCCTGGGTGTGGATAATGTGGAGGGTGGTCTTAGTGCTGAAAGCCTCTGGTGTTAATTGGCAAGTCCACAAGAGAAATGCACTAAAAACTCTATTGAAAACAAAGTCAAAACACCCTTTAAAAAAGTACATTCTTGCTGGACTGAAAAAAATTCTGTCCAACAGCACAGACCATCGAGGAAGTTTGTTTGGGTTCTGGGTAGGAAAATAAAGTTCTCCTTAGCAATTCTTAATGTTGCAACTCTGCCTCACGCTGCTTTGGGATTCAAATTCACACACACAAAAAGAGTAGAATAAGCAGATTTTTTAGTAATGTAGAAATAACCAGCAGAAGTAACCGTAACTAAGACTGTAAATTGTGACAAGAATAGAGCTTAAATGTTTCTCAATATACAATACAGTGAAATGGTAAATATGTGAGGGAAAGGCTGTGTTGTCTAACTTTACTGTGGAAGTCATTTTGCAAATCAAATCATCATATTGTGTATCAAATCATCATATTGTACACTGAAACTTACATAACAGCATATGTCAATCATATCTCAATAAAGCTAGGAAATTTTACTTTTTAAAATAAGGCATGTTAAGGAATAAGATTCCACCTAATTATATGCAAGTATTTTTGCTTCAGAAACTACAGGCCCAGATTTTCTTTTCTAAAAGTAGCTCTTTTGCATTTATGTAAAATATTTATCCTCCAGAAAAACAGGTAAGATGTAATTAATCCATCAGTGCTTTAATGTTTCTGGTGTCCTTGGAACTCAATGTAGTAAGCAAGATCTCACTTCAAAAGGATTTTCATGTTATGAAAAGAGCATTTTCTATTATTTAAATTACTTCAATTCTTTTTTACAAGAGCAGAACAAAGTTTTGCAATTGAAATATTCATTTCTTTTTACAAAAATGTTTGATATTTTTTAAGAAGCTAAATGGTTAAAAGATAGTATTTTTAAAAAACTGCAATATTTCTTTCATAATTTGGTTAACAGCTAAATGTTAATCTGTCAAACTGTGAAAGAAATATTAGGATATTTTATATAGATGTTTAAACTAGAACAGATACAATGAAAGAACACTATTTTTGATGACAAGGTGATACTAGAAGTGATGCAGCAAAGGTTCTGACAGTAATAATCTTTCCAGCTATTCAGGGAGATGACAGAGATGCAGGAAAATATTAGTGAAAGAAACAGCATATTGTGGTGCCAAGTGTTGTTAAGAAATGCATAGATTTAAATGTTGTGAGTGTAATATATTTAATTAGTTTTGAATTAAAGCAGAGATATAAGGGAAGCCTAGAGCTGTCAGATCACAGAAAGGGCTTTCAGTTAAATTCTATTCAGCAGGGGTTGAGTTTCTACTCTATATAAAGGCACTCTGGGGGTAAAATAAATGATGCATAGTGTCCTCCTTCAAGGAGTTTAGGTTTATTGATTCAATGGTGAAACAGAAAAAAATTAATGCTAGTGAAAGATATATTTTTAATAATTTAAGAAATTAGTAATCCAACAGAATTATCTAGACTTAAAAAACTAAGAATCACATATATAGTATTCATAATATTTCAGCAATTTATAAGAAAATAGCAAACTTGTAAGAAATTTTGGAGCAGATTGCTTCCTAGCAATAAATTACATTTCCTCTAAAGTGATATTCATCAAACAAACTGTCTCTGGGTTATGGGCTCAGTAGTATTCTCTCAAATATTGGTGATGAAGTTCTAATCTCCCATACCTCAAAATGTGACCTTATTTGGAGATAAGAGTCTTTAAAGAGGTCAATTAAAATAAGGTAATTGAGGTGGGCCCTAATCTAATGTAACTGGTGTCCTGATGAGAAGACGGAATTTGGACACAAACACGAACAGAGGGACGACACAGGGAGAAGATGCCCACCTACAAGCCAAGGAGAGAGACTTGGAGCGGCTCCTTTATCACAGCCTTCAAAGGAACCACCTTGCTGACATCTTGATCTCAAACGTCTAGCCTCCAGAACTGCGAGAAAATACATTTATGTTGTTTAAGTCAACCCAGCCTGTGGCACTTTATTATGGCAGCCCTAGCAGGCTAATACACTCCCTCTGCTTTATTCTAATGCAACCATCATCGTGCATCTGAGATGGAGGTTTAGGCAACTGAGAGTGGGAAACAAGGTCTCACTTTTCATTATATTTTCTTAAAAAAAATCATTAATCTAACCAAATAATAAAATACCAACTAAAGAAAATAATCACAGGAAGGAAAAAAGAGAAAAAGTATTTACCTCACAGTGCAGAACTAGAAGTGAGGACTTTGGGGGAGCTCCTTTATATTATAAACACTTTGTTTTTGTTCACTCAGTCATGTCCAACTCTTTGCGACTCCATGGACTGCAGCATGCCAGGTTTCCCTGTCCTTCACCATCACCCAGAGCTTGCTCAAACTCAGGTCCACTGTGTCGGTGATGCCATCCAACCATCTCGTCCTCTGTCATCCCCTTCTCCTCCTGCCTTCTATGTTTCCCAGCATCAGGGTCTTTCCAATGAGTCAGCTCTTCACATCAGGTGGTCAAAGTATCGGAGCTTCAGCATCAGTCCTTCCAATAAATATTCAGCGTTGATTTCCTTTAGGATTGACTGGTTTGATGTCCTTGCAGTCCAAGGGACTCTCAGGGGTCTTTAATCATTTGCATGTATTATTTTAACAAAAATTCAATAGATGGAGATAGGCAGGTGGGTAATTACAAAGAAAGAAAGAAAAATAAACCAACGGGCAATGTGCCCACATTTAAATAACCATTTAAACAATTTAAATCAACAATGAAGTTTTGTTTAATTCTCACTTCTAAATTATTCACAGGGGTATTTTGACTCTCTGAAGTTCATAAACAGAACTTAAATCACCCAAGCAGAAGTAATTTGCTGCTTTTAAGCCAAAGCCCTGACTAGCTAGAGAGTTGCCTTTAGGAATTAACCAGAACAAAATCCTGATTAAACAACTAATTGGCTTGTCTGCTAATGAAAAGAAAATCGAAGCACATTTCTCTACCTCAAGACACAGAGTTATAAAATAGAAGTTTTCAGAACCACCTCAGAGATGCTTAAATCACTGACAATAAAATTCAACAAGGTGAAGCCTAGTGAAGGAGGCAACGAGAATAAACAAGATCCTGATCCAAGCGGCGAGTCGCGGCAAGCCACGAGACAGGTACGCGCCCCGTGTCCCTAAATCCCTCCTGACTAGCACCATTTCTTGGCTGGGAGAGGGATTTTCATAAACACTGGGATATGTGATTTCTCTGCAGTTTTACCTGCTGCCAACTAAGTCATGGACTGTTCGTCTTTGGGGTTTATCCCCATCATTTTATATATATTGCATATATTGGCTTTAAAAGGGACTAATGCATAGAAGACTCTATTACAATTGGGAAAAACCAAGTAAGACTTCTCTTTGTTGATTTTCACTTCTGCCGTCATCCAAAATGAAACCATTTCTCAAGTATTAAGCATGTTATATGATCTAGTTCCAACAGAGAAGGTCAAACATCCAGGTCTTAGTAAACTATATTTTAACGGTGATTTCTCTAGACCAGAAGTTCTCAATAAGGAGTAGTTTGCACTGAGGACAACTATCAATATTTGAAGATATTTTTTGTTGTCACAGTTCAAGGGTAGGAAGTTACTGGCATCTAAAGGGGAAAGGCCAGAGATGCCGTTATATATCCTAGAATGTACATGAGAGCCCTTTACAACATAGAATTATCCAGTTTAACACTTTAATATTACCAAAGTGGAGAAACCACACTCTGGAAAAATATTTTCTTAATTCTAAGTCTGTTCATCTTTAAAATAAAGATTTACCTGCTTTGTAGCCTTGGTATACAAACTAGAGACAGTATAGATAAAGCATGTAGTAAGGCAATTATTATTACCATTATTAATCATTTGTATCCTTATGACAGATTTAAGTCCAAATGATAATCATATGATCAACATTCACTTACAGCTATCTATAGAACAATTTTCATGGATTACTCATTAGCTTTACCTAAAATCACAACATAAGATTTTTAAAGCAAGAATTATTTTCTCATCTAAGAGAACTGGATGAAAGATGTCAAGTACAAACAGGAAGGTACCTCAGGGACTGGCATAGCCTGGTCTAATGATTCAGGTTTAAATGAACCTAGAGTATATAAAACATGAAGATTACCTAATGTTAGCCCTGGAAAATTTGCCTTCCTTTTCTGATTAACACTGACTGCTTTTGCAGTGGAGAGAATTGGAGAAAATGTGCTTAGCATGGCTTTGTGAGAGTGTCCTTGACTCCTTTCTAATTCTTGTGTCAAAATAAATAATCTCACACTTTAAGAGTTATTTATATGTTTAAAAACTTACAGACTGTCACAAATGTTGAGCCGGGTACTTCCCTCCCACTAGCCTTGTTGTGTTTCTCTCTGGGAAAGTCATTACAGCGATGTTTGCCAACTTGCCAACTATCATGATTATTTTCCCACAGAGCACATAAAAAATAGCTAATACATTATTCTCTTGGAGAACATAATAGCTAGCAGGAATTACTATGTGCCAAACAAAGTGCTATCCCTTTTCAAGCACTATTGTATTGAATACTCACAATACCCACGGGCCCTGTTATAATTTGCTACTTACACACAACTGACAAATTGCAGACTCTGAACTGGAACCCTGTTCTGTCTGATTTTAGGGCCTGAGAGCTAAATCATTAGGTTATGTTGCTACAGAACAGGAGAAATAGTAGTTGAATCAACTTTTCCAAATGCTTAATCTACAGGGGAAAAAAAGGGATGCTAGAGACAAGACAAAAAAAAAAAAAAATTCAGGAACTCCTTGAAGAGCTGTCTTTCCTTCAGAAACATTAATACTGGAGAGCTATTCAGAGAAGACCCAAATAGAAGCACTCTTTTGAACTGTGGTGTTGGAGAAGACTCTTGAGAGTCCCTTGGACTGCAAGGAGATCCAACCAGTCCATCCAAAAGGAGATCAGTCCTGGGTGTTCATTGGAAGGACTGATGTTGAACCTGAAACTCTAATACTTTGGCCACCTCATGCCAAGAGCTGACTCATTTGAAAAGACCCTGATGCTGGGAAAGATTGAAGGTGGGAGGAGAAGGGGACGACAGAGGATGAGATGGTTGAATGGCATCACTGACTCGATGGACATGGGTTTGGGTGAACTCTGGGAGTTGGTGACGGACAGGGAGGCCTGACGTGCTGCGGTTCATGGGGTCACAAAAAGTCAGACACGACTGAGCGACCGAACTGAACTGAACTAAACTGAAGCACTCTTACACATTCTGTGCCATTCTGATGGCCATAATTTATGGATGCTCATCAGGATGTCTGCTAGCATCACATATCTTCAAACTCATATTAGGGAATTATTTGTGTCTACTCTTTCCAATAATGTGTCAGAAAAGGGAAAATAGTTTTTTCTCCAGTTTCAAATGTGCTAAATGTTAAAATTGACACAAAGTTAAACCCCTATTTTTCTCTACAGAATATAACCTTTTAAAATGACATTTAAACAACACATTTCTGAAATACAAATAGATTATTTGAGTCCTATAAGGAAACATCTAGGAATGAATAAATCAATTTGCATTGTATTTTAAGTGTCATTTAAACAGTTAATTCTCAAACCGAAATATCATAGGTAATTCAGATTTGTAAATAGCCATTATATCAAAAATTGCAAATTTACACTTGTCCAAACTCTCATACTCCAGAATAAGGCATTATTCACGTAAATTTATATTTATGTATACATAAAACTATGATGAAAATGTTAATTAATAATATGATGCAAAAGTACTTGGTTGAAGTCAGAAGGCTTTGTTACTATTTTGTAATCTATCCAGAGACTCGTACTTTTCTAGGCAGTTAATCAATTCCTTATTCAATAATATAAGAATAATAATAGCTGCCTTGCCTAACACATATGTTATTACAAGGCTGAAATTAAATCATCTAATTCATTTGCTTTTCAGTTTAAAATGTGTCTGACATACAGTGTCTAAAAGTAATGTGAAGATTCATATCAAGGCTTATAAGACTCTCAAGACCCCTTCCTTCTTCATTAGCCTCATATCCTCATACTTTTCCCCTTCTGAGCACTTCTGTGGTCTCCCTTCACCTGCATATACCTTAGGCTTTTGCTAAACATGCATCCTGTCTGGAGTATTTTCCATGCCTTGTCCATCTGGAAAACAAAAATCTCATCTTGATTTGTAAATTCAAGAGTCACTCTCTCTCTCTAACAGTGTCCATCCTCTCCCTTCCACTCTGGTAGAACTGACCATGCCACCTTTAGCCACACCTCTCGGGTCCGCAGACATTTTCTCATCATTTATAACATTTCATGTCAGTTGCATTTGTGTGTATTTATTCCCCCTGCAAGACTGGGAGAAGCTTGGGAGCCAGTTTTTCTATGCTTTAACCTTATCTCTTGTTTCACTCTGTCCCCACAGGAAAATCTTCAGGTATACACTGGCCATATCCAGCAAGATATACTTACATTTCAAAGAAAGCTTAAGTGTTCAGATAAATGATGAGATAGAGGCAAACGAAATCATGGATGGGAAAAAGATGAGAGCTATGAGTAAAGACACCAAAGTGCTTTCTTCTCTCCATCATTTTATGTTCTATCACTAAAGACTTAGCCCAGAACCAATGTTCAGGTTACGGAAAGTGAGAACTAGAATTGTGAGAAACATGTGTCAGGAAGATGCAGCAACCACACCAGCAAAAACAGACTGTGGCCAACAAACTGTTGAAGTTGAAGCTGATTTTCCAATAGTAGAGTCAGGAATATTCATCTAAGTGCAAGAACTATCATTTTTAGTATATCATAAACAAATGATTAGTTTTGATGATTGGCTTGATAATGAAATTTAAAACTCTTATATTCTACATTCAACGTAAAATCACATGTTCAGTTTAGTTCAGTTGCTCAGTCATGTCCGACTCTTTGTGACCCCATGGACTGCAGCACGCCAGGCCTTCCGGTCCATCACCAACTCCCGGAGTTTACTCAAACTCATGTCCATTGAGTCAGTGATGCCATCCAACCATCTCATCCTCTGTTGTCCCCTTCTCCTCCTGCCTTCAATCTTTCCCAGCATCAGGGTCTTTTCAAATGAGTCAGTTCTTCGCATCGGGTGTCAAAGTATTGGCACTTTAGTTTCAGCTTCAGCATCAGTCCTTCCAATGAATATTCATGACTGATTTCCTTTAGGATGGACTGGTTGGATTTCTTTGCTGTCCAAGGGACTCTTGAGAGTCTTCTCCAGCACCACAGTTCAAAATGACATGTATAGTCTCTATTTTTTTTCTCAAAGGGAGAAAACAAAAATGAAAAAAAATCTCTCAAAACCAAGATGCCACCAGTCTCAGCTGAAGAGTCACAGACCAAAATCCAAGGTAAGACCCAAATTTGTAGGAAAAAAAAACAAAAAGTAAAAAGTATATTTCTCCAAAATGTATTGTCTGATGAAGCACACTATTCCTTGACTAGATATTACCTAGGGTGACGCTTGAGACAATGTGAAGGTATGGATATTTACAAAAGTTATTTCTTCATTCAGTCATTTATTCAATAGATGTCTTCTTTTTCACCTATCACATGCCAGGCACTGGTCTGTGAGTTGGAGATACAGTGATAAATAATTTGGGTCAAGTTTATGTTAATATAGCATATAGTTTTTCAGATAAGTGTTATGAAAACAATAAAATAGATGTGACTTGTGCATGTGTAAAGATTCTGTGTTTCTCTGCCAACTCTCTCCTCTAGAAATCTTATCTACTCCTAAGGCTACCACATTCATTTCTACATTGATGCTTCTAAATTCATATCAGACCAATTTCATTTTTTAAGACCCTGTTCAATATTTTCCAAGTAACCACTGGACAAATATACCTGGATGTTCTACTGCCATCTCAAAGAAAGCATGACTAAAATTGAATTCCTTATCTTCTCCTTCAAATAAGCTCCCTCTCCTGATTTATTTCTATTCCTGGTTCTATCTTTTTTTTCTTTTTCAGTCTCCTGGGCTCAAAACCTAATTGATGTTTTATTCCTCTGTCTAGGCTGCCTTATAAAGAAAATTAGCCACCAAATCTTCTTTCATAAGAGCTCTCAAACCCACTTCACTCCTTTCCAATCCCAACACCAATACTATCCTTATTAGTAACTCATGCCAGTAGGACTCCCAGGCCCTAAGTGATCTCTTCTGATTAGAGCTCTACTTCACCCGATCTTTCTCCTTTTTGTCCAACCTCAACAGTATTAGCAGATTACTTTTTCAAAATTAATCACTATTTTGATCTCCCATCTCTGCTAGTCTCTTCTAAAGAACCTTGAGTGCCTCAATATTGCCTGCAGGACAAAATCTAAATTACTTCACCTGACTTTGTAGGATCTAATGAAATCTATTCCCAGTCCCTCTTTCTAGCCCTTCTCTCCTATCTCTCCTGAGTAGGAATACTATCACCAGGAAAACACAAAAATGATAGAGGAATCACTAGAACAGAACATGCTATTGTTAAATAATAGCATAATTATTGTTATAAAACTAGAGTAGATGTCAGCTTTTCATATATTAGACAAAGGTCTATCTATGATAATTTTTAATGATTCTCTAGTTTTACTAGAATAAATCTTGGGGCTGAGGCACAATTGAGTTTTCACTAGCCAAAATTCCTGTCTATAAAGAGGAAAAATAAGAAGCATGTGAAAATTACAAACAAGATTGTAAATAAACAATCACAAGAAAGGTTGTAAGTAAACAAATTACTCCAAAGTAATATTAACACACTCAAAAGCTGAAGAAATGGTCCCATTGTCATTATATCTGACTGCTCTTACTCAAGAGAAAGACAAAGGGCCTATATGAAGAAAATAACAATTTAACAGAAAAATGTAGAATAATCTTGAATGATTGGAGGAAAATAATATGCTCCCAGTTTGAAAGATAACACTGTGGGAATAAAAATCTATTTTTATAATTAAGTCATATTTCTGTTTTCATTATCTCTCTAGCTTTATTGATTTTATTTATTTATTTATTTTGAAGTATAGTTCTAGACTTTTATTGTTCTTATTAGAATGAAGAAAATACTTTTCTCTATAAAAATCAGCTATTTAGTCTGCTATCATTCTTTTGCATTTTCATCTCCTCCAAGATAACAAAAAAAAAAAAACAGTGTTTATCAAACAGTCAGCATTTACCATTTACTTACCTAAGAAGAAAGAAAAAAAAAAGTTAATGTTCTGCAATGTTTTAATATCACCTCCTAACTCATTACTAAAGCTAGGCTCTTCAATTGTTAGATTATTTGATTTAAAATATTTACTCTGATATGTTACTGAAAGAGACACATTTAATAAGCATAAGACTCTATTTCTGATAAAAGTTCACATATATAAAATTTCCACAGATAGTAAGACTCCTATACCAAGAGGATATAAAAAAAAAGTGTTCTTGACATTTTTTTCCCTCCCATCTTTGGTTGGCTGAAAGTTTTCACTTTCATCTGAGGTTCAGAGTTTAACAAACTAAGCCACATCTACAAATAAATAATACAAACATTTGTTAGAGAATTATCTACCTTACTTTCAATATACTAACATTAAACGAAAAGAGAAACCGAAAGAGCAGAGGATACATCAGCAAACTGGGTTTTGACCAACATCCAGACTCAATCAGCGCTGGCATCCAGCGCATCTGCAGTCCCAGCTGGGGAAAGGGTCCCAGGCAGCGAGTCCGCGCCCGGGTGAGACTTCAAAGACCAGTTCGGGGTTCCGCGTATAATCCCAGGACGCGCACTGATTTCAGCATCAGTCTGTGACCAGTTTGCCGCTCTGGTTTCACGCTGGTTTTGGCATGTAAAACTTGGACTGTTGCTGAGCCTGGGGCCTGGTTGCCCTGGCCCCCTCCCGGGGCTCAACAATCTCAAGACTCCTCCCGCATCTTCTCTAAGGTGCTCCACGTCTTGCAGTCCCAGCAGGCAGTCACTCACGGTCACTCCATCTGGGCAGCGTCCAGGCAGGTGAGAAGCAAGGTCAGAGGCCCGCTCTGCTTTGTCTTTGAAGACTAAACAAGACTATTTATTTAATTTCCCTAACACCTTAATGAAAACAAAACTTCAACCAAAAGTCACCCCTCTCGATCCTAATTCCTCTTCGACTATTGCCTGGTTCCCACGTCCTCCGTTAGAGTAAGACTGCTTGAAATAGCTAGCTATACTTGCAGTCTCTTATTCCTGTTGTCCCTTTCTTTTTTATTGAAATATGATTGCTTTCATGTTCTATTAACTACTGCTGTCAGCGGTGACTCAGTCACACACGCACATACATTCTTTTTCATATTACTTTCCACTCTGGTGTGTTACAGGATATTGAGCCTCGTTCCCTGTGCTATGCAGCGGGACCTTACTGCTTGGCCTTCCACACACGCTAGTTTGCATCTGCCGACCCCAGACTCTCACCAGCCCTCTCCCCCTGTCTTGGCAACCACCCGTCTATCCTCTGTGTGCCTGACTCGGTTTCTGTCTCATAAATTTATTTGTGCCATAGTTTAGATTCCACATATAAGTGACACCATACGGGCTTTGTCTTTCTCACTTACCTCACTTGATATGATAATCTATAGTTGCATCCAGGTCGGTTCAGTTCAGTCGCTCAGTCGTGTCCGACTCTTTGCGACCCCGTGGACTGCAGCACGCCAGGCCTCCCTGTCCATCACCAACTCCCGGAGTTGCATCCACGTCACTTCAAGTGGCATCTTTCATCTCGATGGCTGCATAGTATTTCATTGTGTATATGTATCCCATCTTCTTTATGCGTTCATCTTTCAGTAGACATTTAGGATTTTTCCATGTCTTGGCTATTGTGAATAATGCTGCTATGAACATGGAGGTGCCTGTATCTTTTCGAATTATAGTAATGTCTGGATATAGGCCCAGGAGAGGGATTGGTGAATCAGGGATTGGTTAATTCAGGTTTTAGCTTTCTGAGTCACCTCCATTGTTTTCCACAGTGACTACATCAACTTACATCCCCACCAGCAATGAAGGAGGGTTCCCCTTTCGCCACACCCACTCCAGCTCTTGACATCTTCTTAGCAACCATTTAAGAACATTATTTAATCTTCAATTTTTTCCAAAAGGAATAGAAGGTTTTTCTGTAGATCGTATAAGAATTTTCACTGCATACAATGAACAGTGGTTAACAAAGCGAGGTATTGAGGAAGAGAGAGACACCCTACAGTAGAAATCAAATCTGCATAAGCCAAAGGAAGAAAAAACCTGCAAAATTGTCAACATGATTCAACTGATTCAAGATGATTCAACTATAATTCTGTTTTCTTATCACCTTTTTAGTTTTTTATTGAAGTAGACTTGGTTTACAATGTCGTGTTCATTTCTGGTTTGTGGAAAAGTGATTCAGTTATACATAGATATTTTTCATATTCTTGTCCATTATTGCTTATCACAGGATATTAAAGATAGTTCCCTGTGCTATAGCGTAGGGCCTTGTTTGTTACCTATTTTGTGTATAGTGCCTTGTGTCTACTAATCCCAAACTCCTAATTAATCCCTCCTCCACACCCTTACCCCTTTCGTTAACTTGAGTTTGTTTTCCATGTCTGTAAGTCTGTTTCTGTTTTGAAAATAAGTTCATCTGCATTGTATTTTAGATTCCACATATAATTGATACCATATCATATTTGCCTTTCTCTGTCTGACTTTCATCACTTAATATGAAATTAAGATCCCTCAGTGTTGCTGTGAGTGACATTATTTCACTCTTTTTTATGGCTAAGTAGTATTCAGTTTTCTATATAGACCACATCTTATTTATCCATTCATCTGTCAATGGACATTTAGATTGATTCCATGTCTTGCCTACTGTTAATTATGCTGCTATGAATATTAGGGTGAATGTATCTTTTTGAATTAGTGCTTTTGCTTTTTCGGGGTATATATATATATCCAGAAGTAAAATTGCTGGATCATGTGACAGTCCTATGCTTACTTTCTTGAAGAACTGCCATACATTTTTTCCAAGGTGGCTACACCAATTTACATTCCCACTAGCAGTGTAGGAGGATTCCCATTCTAACTAGTGTGAGGTGATACCTCATTGTAATTTTTATTTGCAGTTCTCTAATAATTAGCAACTCTGGGCATTTTTTTGTGTACCTATTGGCGGGGCCTAGATAAGGGAAAGGCTACCCACTCCAGTATTCTGGCCTGGAGAATTGCATGGACTATAGTCCATGGGGTCGCAAAGAGTCGGACATGACTGAGCAACTTTCACTTTCACTTTCACTGGCTATCTGTATGTCTTCTTTGAAGATATGTTTATTTAGGCCTTCTGTCTATTTTTTTGATTGGGTTGCTCATTTTTTCTTATTGAGTTCTATCTGTTATTTGTATATTTTGGAAATTAAGCCCTGGTCAGTCACATCATTTGCAAATATTTTCTCCCAGTCTATAGGTTATCTTTTCATTTTTTATGGTTTCCTTTGCAGTGGAAAAGTTTATAAATTTGATTTGGTCTCATTTGTTTCTTTCTGCTTTTATTTCTATTTCCTTGGGAACCTGACCTAAGAAAACTCTGCCATGATTTATGTCAGAGAATGTTTTGCCTAGGTTCTCTTCTAGGAGTTTTATATTGTCATGCTGTATGTTTGAGTCTTTAAGCCACTTTGAGTTTTGAGTATGATGTGAAGAGGTATTCTTACTTCATTGATTTACACACAGCTGTTCAACTTTCCCAGCATCACCTGCTGAAGAGATTGTCTTTTTTCATCTTATATTCTTGCCTCCTTTGTGGAAGGATTAATTGACCATAGATATGTGGGCTTATTTCTGAGCTCTCTTCTGTTCTGTTGATCTGCATGACTGTTTTTGTGCCAATACCATGCTATTTTGATTGCTGTAGTTTTGTAATATTGTCTAAAATCTGGGAGAGTTATGCCTCTTGCTTTTTTTCCTCATGATTGCTTTTGCAATTCTGCATCTCTTATATTTATATGATTCCATATAAATTTTAGGATTATTCATTCTAGTTCTGTGAAAAATTCATGGGTAATTTAATTACCCATTAAATTGGTAGGAATCACATTAAATTTATAGATTGCTTTGGGTAGCATAGCCATTTTAATAATGTTAGTTCTTCAAATCAAACAGTATGAGATATCTTTCCATTTCTTTAAATCACTCTGTTTCCTTTATCAATGTTTTATAATTTTCAGCATATAAATCTTTCACCTCCTTGGTAAGGTTCATTTCTAAGCACTTTGTTTTTTTGATGAGATTTTAATAGTATGAGTTATTTTATAATAGTAATCGTCTCAAATCTGTAGCTCTCACGTAAAAATATAAACTTAATGGCATGAAACCAAGGATCACATTTTCAGGATTATAAGTTTATTCTTATTATATTTTATTCAAAGTGTATTTGTAAGCTTAATTTTCATGATTGCTAATAAAAACTCTTTCTGGAAGCTTCATTTAACAGAGGAGCTATTTGAGTAGGAAGGAGAAAAACAGCATCATTTAAATTTGCAAACTAAGCATGTCTTCAAAAATTTTAATAGGAATAACAGATACTTTGTTTTGAAAAAGTAAAAGCAAAATTATTACTGCTTAAAGATAGCATCTTACACATGGTTGGTATTTTTGTGTTCTTCACTTCAAAACATGCAGGTGCAATGTCATAATATCTGCAGATGTTGATTTCTGATTATAGAACTTTTATCTTCTGCCGAGCATGGTTTAATTTATATCTGCCATGGAAATGAAGAATGCAATATATTTTGGATTCAAATATAGATAACTTACTAAAGTCCTCTTTTGATTACAATCATCTTTCTTAGGATTATGCTTCATTTATATTACATTAAATGCTTCTTTAAATAAATGTTTTGGTACCAGGTGGGAATATAGTATATTGGAAGTGTATCAAAGTTAGGTACCCATAGCTAGTATGATGTGGTAGGTTGAATAATGCCCCCCTCAAAGATGTCCACACGCCAACCCCCAAAGCCTATGAATTTCTTACCTTACATGAAAAATAATTGCTGATGTGATTACGTTAAGGATCTTGAGAATGGGAGTATTAGTCTGGGTTATCCAGGGGACCTCAGTGTAGTCAAAGGGTCTTTACAACTAGAAAGCAAGAGGGCCAAAGGCTGAAGAAGGGGATGGGACGATGGAAGCAGAGGTTGCATTGATGTATTCTCAACGCGGGGAAAGGGGCCCTAAGCCAAGGTATACGGGCAGCCTCCACAAGCTGGGAAAGATGAGGAAGCAGATTCTCTCCTAAAACCTCCAGAAAGAACACACTCTGTCTTAAAATTTCTGACTTACAAAATCTCTGTTGTTTTAAAAGCCACTACATTTGTGGTCATTTGCTATAGCAATAGAAAACTGACATAAATGGCTTCAGAATACTCTGTACTTTTAAATGTCACAATTAAAAAGATTTTTTTTCTATCCAGACAATCATGCAATTAATACTAAAGGCAGCATTTCATACTGGAAAGGGCATTGATTTTAGAGTTTGACATTCCTGAATTCAAATTATAATTCTGCTGTTTACTAGTTTTTCTGTGACCTTAGTCAAGATATTAAACATCTCTGACTCAGAGCTTGGTCATGTATGAAATAAGGATAACACGGTCACGACTAGGTTGTGGGTATAAATTTAATTAATATAGGTAGAGCATTGAGCGTTGAGGTTTGTAAATTCCAGTGTTGACAGAAGTCAGGGCGTGTAAGTGAGAATCGCGCATGCCTGATCCAAAGAGCCCATAGGCCACGCGGCTCTTACCAGCTGCTGCCATGTGGGATATGGGTTACATTCTGCCAGACATTCCATCTCCATTCTAGAGAGACTGCAAAGACAAATCTTAGCTTGAGATTTCCCAGTTTTTAAACGTTGAATTTTTAATGTTCACAGATTCCCCTTTTTAAATCATTGAAGGAAAAACTGAATTCTTGTCAAATTTAACCCATACTATCATCCCTGGCCTCTAACCCACCATGTGTAGGTTCTCCATGTTTCAAACCTGTGGACACTGACAGCCCTCAACAAGATGCTTTCAATTCTCCTCTTGCCCTTCCCTTCCTCTCCACTCTCGCCTTTCAGCCCAGACTTTGTGCTGTGAACAGACTACAGCTGTGGGAACCCCCCGAACCTTCTGGGTCAAAGATCCCAGCGCTCCAGGTCCAGCATGGCACAGGTTTGCAGAGCATCCCAGGCTTTGCCAGCTCCCTCCACCTCTCCAAACTGGCCTAGCCTGCATCTCAGCTGATTCATATTAACAGTTTGAACAGAGATCCAGAGACATAAAAACAGCTCTAGAGCTAAAACTATTCTAAAAAATAAAACATATTAATTTTTCAAAATATAGACCATAAAACAGGGAAAATCCCAGCTTATTTAAACAAGAGACCCCTCTTTGGGCTTCCTAGGTGGCTCAGACTGAAAAGAATCTGCCTGCAATGCAGGTGACCTGGGTTCGACCCCTGAGTCCGGAAGATCCCCTGGAGGAGGAAATGGCTACTCACTCCAATATTCTTGCCTGGAGAATTCCATGGACAGAGGAGCCTGCCAGCTATGGCCCACAGGGTTGCAGAGAGTCAGACACGACTGACCAACTAACACCACTCTTTATTCCTTGGCAGTAACAATCTAACTTGTCTTATGTGGAATAGGAAAATAGACTATCTCCAGAAATTTAATTTATGAGTATCAGTAAATTCCCCATGTAAGAGCAAACAGCTTGACTGGCAGCCAGAAGAGGAACTGCTATGGTTAATTTTAGCATTATAGTCCATTCTCTGTGACTGTCAGTCCTATTCACCAGCTAAAGGTAAGGTGGGAATATAGAAACTACAGCAACAACAAATGAATGAAATTTTTATCAAAATTGCTCCAAGCATATTTCTCTGCTTCATCTGAAAAGGAACAGTCTTATATAGTAAATAAGTAGAATTATAGAACTCAGTAAGGAATAGTCTTTCAAAAATGATACCTAATGTAGTGATGGACAAAAGAAATGAGTAATGAATAAACTTGGCATGTGAAATTTCTGAAAATTTAGTCTAGAAAAAGAAATAAATAAATACCGTGTCTTTTATGGTTTGAAATGAGGAAGAAAAGTCCCACCCACGCTGGGTTAGCAAGGGACAGAGGCGTAACCAGGGCACCCTGGGTGGCAAGCGCTCATTGGAAGGAAACGTGTGGATAACCGGAACTGAAAAAGCACGCTGGGGACAGAAGCAGGCCTAGGGGCTAACTGTCTTCTCTGGTCAACATGGCTTCCGCCTCTGTGTTCCTGTATGCGTATCTCCTCCGGACTGCTCTCCCGCCATTTCCTGGCCCATAGTCCCGAGAGAGCGGTCGGCCTGACTTAGATAACAGCCACTGTTCTCAGCTCGCAGCCTCCGTTACAGCGCGGCGGGCACCGGGCTCCGTGTGGACGGCCACCTTCTCTCGCGTGCCCGGCTCTGGGCGCCCTCGGAAACGGTTCCTGCCTGTGACGTAGCGGAAGTGGGGTCTGTATTGCTAAAAGGAGACGTTAGGCGGAGAAATCATACTCTGTTTTAAGTATCAAGCAGAACAGCAGACTAGGATCAAATACCTCAGTTTCCATCTATCTTTTTTTTTTAACTAAAAATTTGAGACTGTAACCAATGTGAATTGGATGGGAGTTTTTGCTCCTTTTTTATTTTTTGGACAAAATGCCATTTTTTGTAGCTTGAGTGGTTTAAATATATTTGCATAATTCAGTTACATCAAACTCTATGTTTTTAGGCTTCTTTCTACTAAAAAAACATAGGAAATCTCATTCTGCTTTCCAAATCCCTGGAATCCTTTCGAGTAAACAAAAGTTCCTGTATACCCAACACACATTAATGCTATGCAGACCTGAAGGAGTTAACATAGATATTTTTTTAAAAAGATAATTTTAATTTACCATAGTCTGGCTGGTGGAACACTTTGTATTTATATTGCATTTTTCTCAAATGCAGTCTTTATCTAATCCTCACAGAAATCCCCATGACAAAAGTATTTCTCATTTTATGGATGAGGAAACTGTTATAGAAAAGCGACTTATCTAGAGTCACCCAGAGAATTAGTGATGTAAGGATTAGAGCTCTCTATTCGGTACCTAGCACTAGTAAATCACCACTTTCCTTAATACCTATACATAAAATGTATTTTCTAGATGAATTACTCCCAACAAAATGTCCTGGAAATCAAGCATGACGTTGAGGAAGTACCAGAGCTGATTCTGACACAGTACCAAAGCTACCTCATATGGATCTGTATTCTTTTTTGTTTGCTGTTATTCATTTCTTTATTTATGTTAAAGCAACATCCACCTAAATGTAAAAATCCCTTCAGGACTTTTTAGCATGTTACGGCTGCCTGGAGGAACTCTAACCTCTGACCAGATTCAAGGACCTCATCTAACACTCTTGGCACAGGCTTCTGCCTGCACACCTCCGGCAATGGGGCCACCACTTCCTCACAAAAATGTGTTTCACTGTTAGACAAGTTCAAGAATGTTTGAGACTTGTTTCTGTGTTTTATAAATTCCATGGATGGGTTCCTCCTGTGCCTTCTGGACTTTGTGAAATAATTTTATTTTCTTGTCTATTTAATGGCCCTTCAAAGAATTGGAAATAATGGCTAGGTCGCTAGTTAGTCTTCAGTACCTTAGCTAAAGAACTTAAGTTCCTCAACCATTCCTCTAATAGGAAGGTTTCCAGAACTCTCACCTATTCTGATTCCTTCTCCCTTAGAGTTTTATAAATTGCATGAGCACTTACTGTAATGTACTCCATTTTTCTATTCTGTGACATTTTAGGGCACTCCATCAGATTCCATTGTATATGCATTGCTATAATGTTTGTCAACTTCCTCCGCGACATTTGACAATCTGCAAAGATGTAATAAAATTTCAAGTGTGATCAAAGTGTTATAATTAAAATTATTCTAAGGACACTTGTAGTCGAGCAACTATAAAATTAATCACAAGCTGAGCCATAAATATAACCTTGGGTGCCCATTAATCATATGCTTCATAAACTGTGTTATTCACTTTTTAATTCCAAATGTTCATTCACTAAGATGAAAATAACAGTATCATTTATGCATCTCATCAGAGTATTCAGATTTAGTCTTTATTAATTCGTCTAGCATCTAGCACTCAGGTATTGTTGGTATCTAATAAACACAGCAGAGGCAGAAGACAGTAAGAAGAGGTGGCAACAATATACAGAAGATCAATATACAAAATGATCTTCATGACCCGGATAAACATGGAGGTGTGATCACTCACCTAGAGCCAGACATCAGGGGATGTGAAGCCAAGTGGGCCTTAGAAAGCATCACTATGAACAAAGCTAGTGGAGGTGATGGAATTCCAGTTGAGCTATTTCAAATCCTAAAAGAGATGCTGTGAAAGTGCTGCACTCAGTATGCCAGCAAATTTGGAAAACTCAGCAGTGGCCACTGGACTAGAAAAGGTCAGTTTTCATTCAAATCCCAAAGAAGGGCAATGCCAAAGAATGTTCAAACTACTGCACAATTGCAGTCATCTCACATGCTAGCAAAGTAATGTTCAAAATTCTCCAAGCCAGGCTTCAACAGTATGTGTACCGAGAACTTTCAGATGTTCAAGCTGGATTTAGAAAAGCCAGAGGAACCAGAAATCAAATGGCCAACATCTGTTGGATCATTGAAAATGCAAGAGAATTCCAGAAAGACATCTACTTCCTCTTTATCGACTATGCCAAAGCCTTTGACTGTGTGGATCACAACAAACTGGAAAATTCTTCAAGAGATGGGCATACCAGATCACCTGACCTGCCTCCAGAGAAATCTGTATGCCGGTCAAGAAACAACAGTACAACCAGACATGGAACAACAGACTGGTTCCAAATTTGGAAAGGAGTGCATCAAGGCTGTGTATTGTCACCCTGCTTATTTAACTTATATGCAGAGTACAAAAATGCCAGGCTGGGTGAAGCACAAGCTGGAATGAAGATTGCTGGGAGAAATATCAATAACCTCAGATATGCAGATGACATCACCCTTATGGCAGAAAGTGAAGAAGAACTAAAGACCCTCTTGATGAAAGTGAAAGAGGAGAGTGAAAAAGTTGGCCTAAAATGCAACATTCAGAAAACTAAGATCATGGCATCCAGTCCCATCACTTCATGGCAAATAGATAGGGAAACAATGGAAACAATGACTGACTTTGTTTTCTTGGGCTCCAAAGTCACTCCAGATGGTGACTGCAGCCATGAAATTAAAAGATGCTTGCTCCTTGGAAGAAAAGCTATGATCAACCTAGACAGAATATTAAAAAGCAGAGATATTACTTTGCCAACAAAGGTCCATCTAGTCAGAGCTATGGTTTTTCCAGTAGTCATGTATGGATGTGAGAGTTGGACTATAAAGAAAGCTGAGTGCCGAAAAATTGATGCTTTAGAACTGTCATGTTGGAGAAGACTCTTGAGAGTCCCTTGGACTGCAAGTCCATCCTAAAGGAAATCAGTCCTGAATATTCATTGGAAGGACTGATGTTGAAGCTGAAACTCCAATACTTTGACCGTCTGATGCGAAGAGCTGACTCACTAGAAAAGACCCTGATGCTGGGGAAGATTGAAGGCGAGAGGAGAAGTGGACAACAGAGGATGAGATGGTTGGATGGCATCACTGACTCGATGGAGTTTGAGCAAGCTCCCACAGTTGGTGATGGACAGAGAAGCCTGGCCTGCTGCAGTCTATGGGGTCACAAAGCATCAGACATGACTGAGCGACTGAACTGAACTGAATAAAAAGAGGTTTGTTTTTGAAACAGAACCCGTAATGTATTTGCTATTTTAAGAGTTAGAGATTTAGCTAAGTAATAAGTTCACCTGCATCAAATATTCCAACCAATGAAAACATTTTCATGTCTTCTTTTGACATTCATCCAAAAAAGAACCACTTGAACCAATGCCTAATCAAGAACCTTATTCCCAAATTAGTTTCTTTATTTGAATCCCTCCTTTTCCAGCAATTATTTAGTGCCACTGATAAAATGTAGAAGGTTGATGACTTTCTGCATCAACCATTTCCTATCTTGAAAAGGAAAGCAGGTGTTTCACACCTGAGCAGGTCTTCACCAGGCCCTGCTACAAGGGGGTCAGACAGTCTGGAAGTGTATTACTGAGGCCAGGCTGGAGACAGAATCAGTCAGGTGTTTGGAGAGCATTCAGTACTCACCCTTGCACACTCAGTAAAAGCAGCCATATCAGAACACTCTGATATCTGCCACGGGTACACATTCCAGGGCCAAATTTGACCAAGTATCCTGATGAGATCTGGCAATTGCTAGACAATATGCAAAGAGCACAGTTGGCAGGAAGATTCATTCCGTTCATTTGTGCAGCTACAAAAGAGGGAATCCTGCTGTCCATGTGTGAAGCTGGGAAGTAGTACAATGCCCAGCTCACAAAACTACCCAGACGCCAAAGCAAGGTCTGCCATGTATTTTGGACTTCTCTTTCATGATGAGGATGATGCAAACAATGTGACCATCTGTTCCCACAAACAAATAACATGCTGCATGGATGAAAAGACACCCACACTGACTATGGTTGATGGAGATCCTTTTGTTTTCAGTTCTCAGGGGTGTTTTCTTTTTTAGCTGTTCTGCTTTGAATCCAAGAATGGAAAATAACTGGTTTCTCATCTTCATCAATAAGCTATGATTGAGGATTTATTTTATAATTGGAATGCTTATCCACAAAGCAAATTAGGCTATAATTAATTTCTAAATAGTCCAGATTCGTCATTAGGAGCATCATTTTAGAAGGGCTTGGTAATGTCTAGAGGAGACCTGGTAAGATGCGAAGATTTGCTTACTTAGTTTAATCCAAATGTTGTGGAATAAGCAAAAGTTCTTTATTAGAATGGAAGAAAATAACTGTTGCAAAATGATCGGTCATGTAATTGGTACTAGCAGGAAAGTAACATAGCAAAAATACATATGCTATGGATTGAATTAGCAATGGAAGAGGAGGAAGAGGATAACAGAACTCATACCCATGTGCCTCTATAAGAAGTCGTCACTAAAAGTCTCCTAAGGAATATTGTTTTACTGATTCTGCCTCTTTTATATTCAGGAGGGTTTTTTCTGAATTCTTTTACTCATTTTTCATGCTCTACTTCAATCCTAATATTCTTTGGGGGAAAGGTGTTCCTAGAAATTCATTTGTGCACAAAATAGCTCATAGCCCTTTTTTGGTCCAGACTCCTTTGATGAGCTCACGTTAACCCTAGATCCTCTCCATGGGAAAAAAATGCATACACAACATATAGTCTCAAGAGTTCCAGTCCAGGAATGTACTGGACATCCACAGCCAGAGGTTAAGAACTCTGCTTTAAAATATCATACAGTGATTGCCCCCAATATTTGTAGATATAGGAAAAAGAGTTGGCCATCACTTTCTTAGGCAGCAATACATGACACAGTGTCAAAGATCTGGAAAATGATTGTGGGAGGTGGATAAAAAGAAATAGAAAGATATGACTTGAGCCAAATATATAAGGAAAATTCTTCTATCTTATTTCTATCTCAAGTTTCTTAGTAAAAAATGACATGTGGAAAGTGTGTGTTTCTTATCTTCCAGCCAAAATTACTCTAATTCCAAAACAAAGGTAAATAGATGCAAAATGAAAAAAATCATCTTGTAAAATCCAGGAGTTTGTTGTAAACTGTGTTAGTCACTCAGTCATGTCTGACTCTTTATGATCCTGTGGACTATAACTCGCTAGGATCCTCTGTCCATGGAATTCTCCAGGCAAGAATACTGGGGTGGATTGCTATTCCCTTCTCTGGGGGGGAGATCTAGGAATCAAATCCTGGTCTGGTCACATCGTAGGCAGATTTTTTACTGAGTCACCAGATATTTTTTTTTTTAATTTGTCAACAAAGGTCCATCTAGTCAAGGCTATGGTTTTTCCAGTGGTCATGTATGGATGTGAGAGTTGGACTATAAAGAAAGCTGAGTGCTGAAGAATTAATGATTTTGAACTGTGGTGTTGGAGAAGACTCTTGAGAGTCCCTTGGACTGAAAGGAGATCCAACCAGTCCATCCTGAAGGAGATCAGTCCTGGGTGTTCATTGGAAGGACTGATGCTGAGGCTGAAACTCCAGTACTTTGGCCACCTGATGCGAAGAGCTGACTCGTTGGAAAAGACCCCGATACTGGGAAAGATTGAGGGCAGGAGAAGGGGATGACAGAGGATGAGATGGCTGGATGGCATCACTGACTCGATGGACATGGGTTTGGGTGGACTCCAGGAGTTGGTGATGGACAGGGAGGACTGACATGCTGCAGTTCATGGGGTCACAGAGAGTCGGATACGACTGAGTGATTGAACTGAACTGAATGACTTGACTTTATTCTTGAAACATGTTCCTGAAAAGCTTAGTATATTGAAAACTTTTAGATGGATCATAACAATTTTGATATTAAAGGACTTGTATGGTGAAAACTTTTGCAAAGTAAGTGATCATCTCCTGATTTATCAGTTTTGCAAACCCAAATTTTCAATACTGTGTTGGCTTAAGTTTTTAAAATTATAATGTGCTATAATGAAATAAGAATCATTATTTGGGCTTTGATTTCAATTTCCTAAACATAGTCCATCCAATTAAAAATAAATTAGAAACTGTGAATAATGAATTAAATTGTATTCATTGTATTTCTTTGCTCCCTCTATATTTTCTTTTTATATTAAGCAATTTACTTTCATTAAAGTCTTCTCTAAAATTCAAATATTTACCCATGAATTGATTATTCTCTGGATAAAGTACAATTTAAACTATATTAATTGTAAATTGTATTTGTATGTTTGAATGAAAAGATTAAAATGAATCTAATACATATTAGCTTGCATTGCTTCTTCATAAAAGAGGTTATAGCTAAAATGATCAAATAAAAAAAACATTTTTATCAAAAAGCAAAATTAGAATGCAAAATTCTAAATACCAGAGATATCCTTTCTGCCTATTTTATTTTTCTGATTTTTGATGAATCAATTTCAGCCATAAATTATGAATAGAGAACTGAAAATGCCTTTTGAATATTAATTATTTTTAATATTATTAATCTCAGCTTTGCTAATATCAAAAAGAAATTATACCACGTGAAATTTTTGTTGCATAATGCACCATATTTAAGTGTATTTTTTAATCAACCTGAAGGTCCTGCATGTTATTAACATCTCCTGAATAAGATCCTACTTTGTTCAGTGGAATTTGAGAGGAGGTGTTTTGGAGAAAACCATCCTTAAAAAAAAAAACACACACGCATCATCTGCTGTCCAATACAGCTGTATTAAGAGTGGCATATATACTTCTATTTATATGTTGTTTCTTTTCCACAGATAAAGTCTCTGAGAAAAATACACATGAAAATAAGACCACAAACCCTGACTCTCAAAATCCAGCAGCATCAACTGGAGCAAAACCAGAGCAGAAGGAAACGGGGACGGGGAAAGAAGACCTGGGCAGGTAAGAGCTCAATAAAACACCTAACTCTGCACTCTGAAATTCAAACAGCCAGTCCTCACGGGCACGACTGGGCGGCTTTCCCACTTTCCCATTCCTCGCTTTAGCTGAGCACAGGCCGGGAGAACTACAGAGTCACACCGCACAGGGCCCGGGGCCGGAGCTCCAGGCTGGCTTCTGTCTGTCCAGCTCACGGTTCCTTACAGCCCGCCATGGCCGCAACCAGGATCTTTAGGCAGCAATTTGGCCATAGTGCATAGCACACCAACAAAAACATTGTAGTCACATGTCTGAGTCATTAACATCATCTTGACAACAGCCTACATATTTACGAGGCTTGAATTTTTTTAAAGGACTTGAAGAGAATGTATGATTCTTCTCTGAATTCACAAAGCAATAGCTTTCAATTCCGCAAACATTTTATTGTTCCAGAAGGTTATTATTTCCTTTCATCTGCTAAAGAAAGTGTGATATGATAACCAAGAATAATTACAGAAAGAGATAATCTTTATTCCACTGAAGGAATACAGTTATATAAATGCTTCCCATAAAATTACTGGAAATTTCACAAAGGAAATGGCAATTTTCTTGTGAATCAGCGAATCCACAATAAAATCCAATTTGAAGCTCCTTCACTTGGCCACCACTTGGCATATTATTACGTGTCTGCTGATCCAATTTGAATTGCTTGACTATAGTCAATATAATTGAAATAAGCGTACCCTTCTTATTTAAGAGGCAAGAAGAGCTGTCATTTATTAAAAAGTTAAAAGTACCTTTGCTTCTCCTCCTCCCCCTATTCCCACTCCTCTCTCAAAACTCTACTGTATTAAACTGTGAGCTGCCAATAGGTGTTACCATGATAATCTGGGACCCAGTGTATTAGGTTGAACAACAGGCATCAGAAAGAGTACATTTTCAATAAGTGTAGATTTAACTGTATAAGAAAATAAATTCAAGCTTACTCTACCACACATACAAAAAATAGTTTAATGAATATTAGACATGACATTTTATTTAGGCAAAGAGGAGATACTTAAACTCTGAAGTAAATATTAGACTCTCAAAACTGGGATAAATATTTATATTATATCTGTAACGGTTGGTGTTTACAGATGATTTAGAGTCTTTTTGGTGAGTCACTGTTGTCTTTACTGCGAAGACAAGCAGCCAAGTTGTAGGGTCAGCTCCGCCAAGATCAGACGGTGAAAGAGTCAGATCCCAGAGTGGAACTCTCCCTGCCTCCCACCAGTACACTCGATGTTAATCAACAACTTAACTTAATGAACTGATCTCTCTTTCTAGCATTTATTCTAATGTATTTTATTTTTTGTAATAAGCAGGATGGTAGGTAGTTTTTCAAAGGACTGAAGTGGAAGCCATAACTAACATTTTTAGGGATGCATTCTTCTTCACCTATAGTACTTTCAGTTTTCTGAAATATGAAAACGCAGACATTTCAGTTACCCAGAAAGTGGGTCATGTCTTAAACACACAAAACTCCCGGACACGGCCTGGTCTGTTTCCCATCTGCGTTTACTCATCTGCCCCGAGCGTAGCTCCTTCCCCTTCTTCCTCTCCCTCTGCTCCAGTCACACCAGGCCCACTTCAGACTCTTGTTCTCATGAACTGATTATTCTCTGGAAAGTCGGATTATTCTTTTTGCAATGTGGGCTTTCCAGGTGACTCACAGTGTGAAGAATTTACCTGCAATGCTGAAGACCTGGGTCCAATCCCTGGGTCGGGAAGATGCCCTGGAGAAGGGAAGGGCAACCCACTCCAGTCTTCTTGCCTAGAGAATCCCATGGGCAGAGGCCCCGGCGGGCTACAGTCCACGGGGTCACAAGGTGTCGGACACGACTGAGTGACCAACACTTTCACTTTCACTTTGCGATATAGGCAGCAAAATCTCTTGAGAATTACTGACCAACTGAGTAGACCATGTTAGTTTAAAGCTCTGGCTTTATAGCCAGCCACACTTTTCCTCAGGATTGAGAGAGAACCAGTTACATTGAAGAAGCAGCTTAAGAGGGTCACTGGAAATTCCAGTGTCACTTTTGACTAATATGACGAGAAATCCTAATTTTACATCCCATGGAGGGCTTACTGAAGCCTTCCTCTTTTGATTTCACGGGCATCAGTGGTACCACATCCTGAACCCTAGAAAGCAGAGGTTTCACCAGAAAATATCGATGGTAAAATACATTTCTGTTAAAAGTATTATTTCGCAACACTCTCAGTGAGTAAAAATGATTTTGATATCTTCAGTTATCAAAAATCAACAACTTTAAACCTGGGCAAGGTCAGGTTTTAAAAAGCTCCTTCTCCTTGAAAAACATTAAGGATTTGATTGATTGCAGGTGCTAAATATAGAAGCTGTGTGAATGACATTCTCACTGTAACTTTTTGAACTTAAAAAAGTTAGATTATTAATAAATAAAACTGAAAGTCAGGTTTTTTATTCTAAGTGCATCTACTTTATCCTCTGACCTAAGCCATGGGTTGAATAGGAATTATGTGTCTAAGCTGATCGATTAGTATTAGGGAGAATGCTTGTTGCAGATTTTCTGTCTTTGTGTGTGAAGTGCACTGTGATATTATTGATTATGGCTTTAGTTTCTGTCACACTTAGCAAAAGATATGCCAGAGGTAGATAACAAGAGAACCAACAGGATATAGAAATAAATATATTTTTAACAACATGACTGTTGTTCATGCCCATTCAGTCATGCCCATCTCTTTGTGACCGCATGGATTGCAGCATGCCAGGCTTCCCTGTCCTTCACCATCTCCTGGAGCTTGCTCAAACTCATGTCCACTGAGTTAGTGATGCCATTCAGTCATCTCATTTTCTGTCATCCCCTCCTCTTCCTGCCTTCAATCTTTCCCAGCATCAGGGTCTTTTCCAGTGAGTCAGTTCTTCGCATCAGGAGGCCAAAGTATTGGAGTTTCAGCTTCAGTATCAATCCTTCCAGTGTATATTCAGGTTTGATTTCCTTTAACACTGATAAATTTGATCTCCTTGCAGTCCAAGGGACACTGAAGAATCTTCTCCAACGTAACAGTTAAAAAGCATTAGTTCTTCAATGCTCAGCCTTCTTTATAGTCCAACTCTCACATCTATACATGACTATTGGAAAAACCATAGCTTTGACTAGACAGATCTTTGTTGGCAAAATAATGCCTCTGCTTTTGAATATGCTGTCCAGTTTTGTCATAGCTTTTCTTCCAAGGAGCAAGTATCTTTTAATCTCATGGCTGCAGTCACCATCTGCAGTGATTTTGGAGTCAAAGAAAAGAAAGTCAGTCATTGTTTCACCATCTATTTGTCATGAAGTAATGGGACCAGATGCCATGATCTTAGTTTTCTGAATGTTGCATTTTAAGCTAACTTTTTCACTCTCCTCTTTCACTTTCTTCAAAAAGCTCTTTAGTTCCTCTTTGCTTTCTGCCATAAGGGTGGTGTCATCTGCATATCTGAGGTTATTGATATTTCCTCCGGCAATCTTGATTCCAGCTTGTGCTTCAACCAGCCCAGAATTTTGCATGATGTACTCTGCATATAAGTTAAATAAGCAGGGTGACAATATGCAGCCTTGACATACTCCTTTCCCAATTTGGAACCAGTCTGTTGTTCCATGTCAGTTCTAACTGTTGCTTCTTGACCTGCATACAGGTTTCACAGGAAGAAGTTAAGGTGGTCTGGTATTACCATCTCTTTAAGAATTGTCCAGTTTGCTGTGATCCACACAGTCAAAGGCTTTAGTGTAGTCAATGAAGCAGAAGTTTTTCTGGAATTCTCTTGCTATTGTCTATGATCCAGTCGATGCTTGCAATTTGATCTCTGGTTCCTCTGCCCTTTCTTAATTCAGCTTGTACATCTGGAAGTTCATGTTCACATACTGTTGAAGCCTGACATGGAGAATTTTGAGCATTACTTTGCTAGTGTGTGAAATGAGTGCAATAGTGTGGTAGTTTGAACATTCTTTAGCATTGCCCTTTTTTGGGATTAGAATGAAAACAGACCTTAAGTCCTGTGTATAAACAACAAGACTATATGTATATAAAGAGATTTATTATAAGGAATTGTCTCCCATGATAATGGAAGCTGGCAAGTTCCAACATCACCAGTCAGTGAGCTAGAGACCCAGGAAAGCCAATGATAAAGTTCAGGTCTAAATCTGAAAGTCTCAGGATTGAGGGTACAATTCCAGTTCGAAAGCTGGCAAGCTCAAGACCCCAGAAGGCACAGAGTCTGAACGCAGGAAGAGCTCATGTCCCAGCCAGGAGGAGGCCCTCTCACTCACAGGAGGGTCAGCCTGTTTGTTCTGCTCATGCAGGCCCTCAGCTGATTGGACACACAGCTGTGTACCCTGGGTGTGGCTGTGAGGGTGCTTTGAAAGACTTTAACATTTGAATATGTAGACTAAGTAAAGCAGATTGCCCTCTCTAATGTAAGAGGCCCTCATCAGATCAATTGAGGGCCTGCATGAGTAGGACAAAACGGCTCACCCTCCTATGAATGAGAGGGCCTCCTCCTGGCAGGGACATGAGCTCTTCCTGCCTTCAGACTCTGTGCCTTCCGGGGTCTTGAGCTTGCCAGCTTTCAAACTGGAATTATACCATCAATCTTGGGACTTTCAGATTTAGACCTGAACTATGTCATTGGCTGTCCTGGGTCTCTAGGTGATCCTAGTGGTAAAGAACCCACCTCCCAATGCAGGAGACGTAAGAGGTGCAGATTCGATCCCTGGGTTGGGAAGATCCTCTGGAGGAGAACTTCCCTGCTGGCTCAGACAGTAAAGCATCTGCCTACAATGCCGGAGACCCAGGGTCCAATCCCTGGGTGAGGAAGATCTCCTGGATAAGGAAATGGCAACCCACTCCAGTATTCTTGCCTGGAAAATCCCATGGATGGAGGAACCTGGTAGGCTACAGTCCACGGGGTCGCAAAGAGTCAGACACGATGGAGCAACTTCACTTTCTTTCTTTTCTGGAGGAGGGCTTGGCAATCCACTCCAGTGTTCTTGCCCGGAGAATCTCATGGACAGAGGAGCCTGATGGGCTAAGGTCCATAGGATTGCAAAGACTGTCATGACCTGACATGTATGCACAAATACTTGGGGACCCTGTGGCCCAATCTAGTTGACACCTAGTATTAACTATCACACCATCTGCACTATTCACATAAAGCAATTGAAACTATACAAGTCCTTGTTTTTCTGATGCTAAAACGCAGTCTTTTCTCACCATTTCACAGCCCTCTCCTTTTACCTGCAATGGACTGAAGGTTTGTGCTCCTTCAAAATTCATGTGCTCAAACTCTAACCCCCAATGTGATAGTATTAGAAGACTGGGTCTTTAGGAGGTGGACTCCATCATAAGTGAAATTCTTGCCCTTATAAAGAGGCCCTTGAGAGCCTTCTTGTCCTCTTTCCACCATGAGAGAATACAAGAATGCTACAAAAGAAGAGACCTCTCACCAGGACCCATCTATGCTGGCACAGTGATCTCAGACTTCCAACCTCCAGAAATGGGAGAAATTTCGGTTGTTTATATGCTGCCAGTCCGTTGTATTTGTTATAGCAATCTAAACTGAGTAAGACATCACCCAACTCTTTAACTTACAGCCTCAGTATGCTTAGGCATACACAACAATGACCTTCTTCATTATGTCACAGAAGAGAAATTCTAATGTTAACTATTTATGAAGTTAGGCCACCTGTTTAAAAAATATTCTCTTTTCTCAAATATTGTTTTGTAAGGATAGAAGAGTATGATTATATAGCAAAGCCAAACTGACATATCATTTGTCTATTAGCTCTTTATACAAACACAAAAAGGTAAGTAAAGTTTATATTATTATTATTGTAAAGGTGTGAATTCATAAAATAAAATCACTTTTGTGATCCTGTGATTTTTTTTCATCCAACTCCCAATAAGTTTCTGAATACAGCCTAAAATTAATTTTCTAGCCACAGTAATAATACTTATCTCAGATACATGTCAGCCCAGGAGGAGATTTCTTTTCAAGATATCCAAGAATTAATTACATGTCTACCTTTCTGACTGGAATCCATTTGTGGTAAACTAGTTCATTTATTTTTATATTTATTATTTTTTATGTCATTTCAGAATTTTTGAAAACTGTTTAGCCAAGGGGAAAATGTTCTTTGCAAATATTCCCAGAAAAAAAGCAACCAACTCATTATCTTGTCAGATGAATCATTTAGCTTCTAAAAGACATGGGGTTCACCCCTGGAAAGTCCCACTGAAGCCATTTGTCCATTACTGATAAAAACAGCTTGTTTCTGGCATTCAATCTCAGCGCAGTCTTATTTTTTAATATATAAAAAAGTGTATTTTGATGGACGCTAATGAATAGCAATCAAAAGAAGATGTGTTTTGCCTGGAAATGTCAAATAGCTATGTCTGAAAAGGAGACAAAGTTGAATGCCTGGTAGGTTAAGTGGTTAAATGATGACCAAGCAAGTGAGTGAAAAGTTCAATGCCTGTGACTGGGGTGCACTGCAAAACTGATTTTTACAGTCTAGTGTTCGGCTTTTCATCACCACTGCTACACATAATGCCAAGAAGGAAGGTTATTTCTCTGACTAGTCTTCTTTGTTCATGATAGCAATCAGTCTCTATTTGGTGGTTTTCAAATAGGCAGTACTTCACAGCAGGAACAATGAGAACAGAATAGAATTCAGAGTCTTATCAGCACTCATAAACACTGATGTTTATTGTCTTGTAGCTAGAAAAGGCAAGAATCACTGCCAGAAAGATGCTTAAAAATCCATATGTGACTTTATAGTTGAAGTAGAAAGGGAATGTCAGCTATCAAGTTTACAAAATAAAATACAATTGATACTGTAAAAATTTATAAGATTGTAGAAATCATAAAATCAGCTACCCATTTGCTAATTTTATGAGATGAATAATAAAGAATGATGCACTATTACAGTTAGCCCCAATTAAAATTTGCCTCTATGGTAAGCAACACTTTTATAATTAGGCATTGCAAAGAGTTTTAACAACAGATTGGCAATTTATATTAATAATGATTGCTAACTATATATCTAGCAATATGGGAGACTAAATATTTATATTAATAGAAAACTCTTTGGGGAGAATGTAATTAAACCTACTAGGTAAATGCAAAACCTACATTTGAAAGCATTCCCGAGCTAGTGAAAAATAAATTTTTCTGATAGAAAGTTTTAGAAACTGGGTGTTTGCCTTGAGGATTTTTCGAAATTCTACAACCTAGATCTGAGTTGAAATATATCACTAGTGAAATAAAACGAATTAAACTGTATGCAAAAACAGATTGGAAATTATTTCATAAAACTAGAATTCCACCAGATAACCCACTGAAGGGTAAACTATTTCTCAGAGAGAAAAAGCTTGAGTAATACTTGATCTTGTCCTGATTTTGCATGGGAAAAATGGAAGAAATTTAAAATTGGGGAGGGAGGCAGGGGATGGGGAAGAAAAGAGGAAAGAACAGGGGAGGAGATGAAAGGAAAAGGAAGTAAAGGAAAAAGGAGAAAAGCCATAAGTCAATATTCATATAGGCCTGGAACCAGGATTCTTATACTATCTGTATCTTTAAAAAAATTTAAAGATTTTTTTTAAAGCTAAAAAATATTTAAAATAATTAAGTTTGAAAGCCCAGATATCATCAAAAAGCCAACAAAATTTAGAAGACAATAAACCTTAAAACCACATCTCAACATATGCCTATTGATAAAAGTCCAATTTTAGTCCAATTTAGTCAAAAATTACTAAACATATGAGGAAATAAATAACTATGAGCAACACTGCAGAAGCAACAAACTGCAGAATCAGACTCTTGAAAACCTACAGAGGATGAAATTATCCAAAATAGTATATTGTATAAAATAAGTATGCTATATATATATTAAAAGAAAGAAAAAAGAAGATTGAAAATAAGACAATAAACATCAAACAAGAATTTGTCAGAACTGACAAGGTATTTTTGCAAATTAACTGAGAAAAACATCTATAAACAAAAAATATAACCTCTAAAATTGGAAAGTTAGTGAGCTAGACCACAGAGTTGAAGAGCTAGCAAAGTGGATGGCAAATCTGAAGAAATCACCCAAACCTCCACCAGAAAGAAAAAGGATAGAAGCTATGAGAGACAGATTAAAATTAGGAAGTACAGAGGCAAGTATGAATATATATTAAATGCATATAATCATAATTCCAGAAAAAGATAATAAATACAATGGTGGAAAATAAATATTCAAAGAGATATTCAAAGAGTTTTTATTCCAATCCCAAAGAAAGGCAATGCCAAAGAATGTTCAAATTACCATACAACTGCACTCATTTCACATTCTAACCATTTGATGCTCGACATCATTCAAGCTAGGCTTCAGTATACATGAACCAAGAACTTCCAGATGTACAAGCTGGATTTAGAAAAGGCAGAGGAACCAGAGATCAAATTGCCAACATCCGCTGGATCACAGAAAAAAACAAGGGAATTCCAAAAAACAATCTACCTCTGCTTCATTGCCTATGCTAGCTTTTGACTGTATCAGTTCAGCTCAGTTCGTTAGCTCAGTCATGTCCGGCTCTTTGCGACCCCATGAACCGCAGCACGCCAGGCACCCCTGTCCATCACCAACTCCCAGAGTTCAGCCAAACTCATGTTCATCAGGTCAGTGATGCCATCCAACTATCTCATAGTCTGTCGCCCCCTTCTCCTCCTGCCCTCAATCTTTCCCAGCGCTAGGGTCTTTTCCAATGAGTCAGCTTTTCACATCAGGTGGCCAAAGTATTGGAGTTTCAGCTTCAACATCAGTCCTTCCAAGGAACACCCAGGACTGATCTCCTTTAGGATGGACTGGTTGGATCTCCTTGCAGTCCAAGGGACTCTCAAGAGTCTTCTCCAACACCACAGTTCAAAAGCATCAATTCGTTGGTGCTCAGCTTTCTTTATGGTCCAACTCTCACATCCTTTGACTGTATGGATCACAACAAAAGTGGAAAATTCCTAAAGATATGGAAATACCAGACCACCTTCCCTGTCTCCTGAGAAACCTGCATGTGGGACAAGAAATGACAGCTAGAGCTGGATATGGAGGTGACTAGTTCCAAATTGGTAATGGAGTACAAGGCTGTATGTTGTCACCCTGCTTATTTACCTTATATGCAGAGTGGAGTGGAGTGGAAATTACTCAGCTGTGTGCAACTCTTTGCGACCACATGGACTGCAGCCTGTCAGGCTCCTCTGTCCATGGGATTCTCCGAGCAGGAATACTGGAGTGGGTTGCCATGCCCTTTCCAGGGGATCTTCCCAACCCAGGAATCGAATCCCGGTCTCCTGCATCGCAGGCAGATTCTTTACCGTCTGAGCCACCATGGAAGTCAGAATGTAGATGCAGAGCACACCATGTGACAGGCCATGCTGGCTGACTCATGAGCTGTAATCAAGATTCCCAGGAGGAACAGCAACAATCTCAGATATGCGGATGGTACCACTTTAATGGCAGAAAGTGAGGAGGAACTGAAGAGCCTCTTGATGAAGGTGAAAGAGAAGAGTAGAAAAGCTGGCTTAAAACTCAGCTTTCAAAGAGCAATGATTACAGCATCTGGTCCCATCACTTCATGGCAAATAGATGCGGAAAAAGTGGAAGCAGTTACAGATTTTATCTTTTGGCTTAAAAGTCACTGTGGATGGTGATTGCAGCTATGAAATTACAAGATACTTGCTCCCTTGGAAGAAAAGCTATAACAAACCTAGACAGCTTATTAAAAAGCAGAGACATCACTTTGCCAGTAAAGATCCATATAGTCAAAGCTATCGTTTTTCCAGTGGTCAGGTACAGATGTGAGAGTTGGACTATAAAGAAGGCTGAGCACTGAAGAAGTGATGCTTTTGAACTGTGGTGTTGGAGAAGACTGTTGAGAGTCCCTTAGACAGCAAGGAGATCAAACCAGTCAATCCTAAAGCAAATAAACCCTGAATATTCATTGGAAGGACTGATACTGAAGCTGAAGCTTCAATACTTTGACCACCTGATGCCAACAGCTGACTCATTTGAAAAGACCCTGAAGCTAGGGAAGATTGAAGGCAGGAGGAGAAGGGGGTGACAGAGGATGAGATGGTTGGATGGCATCACCGACTCAAAGAACATGAGACTGAGCAAACTCAGAGAGATAGTGAAGGACAGGGAAGCCTGGCATGCTGCAGTTCATGGAGTCACAAAGAGTCAGACATGACTTAAAGACTGAACAGCAATAAACCCTAACTATAGTCTAGTAAAACTTAAAAATACAGAAGACAAAAAAAAAAAAATATTTTAATTAAAAAAACGCAGGCCACATAAAATAGGAAAAATAAACTAATGTCTGACTTCTTAACTGTAACAGTGGAAACGATAGACAGTAGAATAGCATTATCATGATTCTAAAAGCTATAATACAGAGTTGTCTACCTGGTGAAATTGTTATTCAAAAATGAGCATAAAACTGAGATACTTTCAGTGAAGCAAAAAGAAGAGATCTTAGAAATGTTTTAATGTATACTTTAGGGGAAAAAAAAACTATCTGAGGAGGAAATACTCACACTGGGGTAGTCTGGGATCAGACAAGAAAAAGAATTTATTGTAAAAATTTCAATAAAAATACAAATTATTTATTTAGTTAATAAATAGTTAATGTAAAATTGATTTATTATACTTAATTCTACACTATTATTCTAAATGTTATCCAAAGAATTCTGCAGTTTAGGAATTGTTATAAGAGGTAGGAGAGCTGCTTGTGAGTTCAGGGGTGGAAATTGCAATCCAGAAACTAGAAAAGTGCAGAAATTAGCTGCTAAAGCCACAGCTGCCCCTTAATTTCAAAGCTGGAGGCTGGCAGTAGAATATAGATTCTGAAGAAGGCTTAAGAAGATCTGCTGATTCTGAGGAAATATGCTCTGGTCTTCTGCCAGATGACAACTTCCTTTTAACTTTCAAATTGCCTGCAAAAGTCTTTCATTGGTGGAATTTAAATCAGAACCCTCCTGGCAGGGGAGTCTTAAAAATAAGGTTCCCAGGCCTTCAGACACCACAATAACATGGAAGAGTGTATAAGGAACAGAAATGCTACTGATCACAAATAGACAATTCAGCACAGAGATTCAAGAAGAAATGAGTGCAAAGAATGGCGAACACGTGGACGAACAGAAACAAACTCTGACACCATGAGACACTTGTGAAAGTGAAAGCATTAGTTGCTCAGCCGTGTTCAACTCTGTGCGATCCCAAGGACTGTAGCCCGCCATGCTCCTCTGTCCATGGGATTCTCCAGGCAAGAATACCAGAGTGGGTCGCCATGCCCTTCTCCAGGGGATCTTCCCGACCCAGGGATCGAACCTGGGTCTCCTGCACTTTAGGCTGATTCTTTACCATCTGAGCCACCAGGGAAATAATTATAATGTCTAAACTGAAGGTAAAGAATGAGATGGAACTAAACTCTTCCCTCTACAGTAAGGTGAGTACATAGAAAGAATTAAGAATTTGATCAATTTTAGAACTTCTTAATGAAACACATGTTAAAATATATTTGAAAAACACTAATTTAATTAAAACATACACTAAACCTATATGATTTTAATATTACAATATGATAGACAAGAGACAGAGAGAACACTGAGTAATTACATCAGTTACAGATGAAATTGATGATTCCAGCTCCTTGATGGCTGAGTTTAATATACGACTTTTTGTTTATTAATATTTTTTAAAAATTCATTAGGTATATAGTATATTTGAACAACACAACTGACAAATTAAACATAAAAGAAATTTAGAGAACCCTTATATCTGGTAACTGAAGGATAAACGGTTAATTCAAGCTTAAGTAGAACATTATAAATATTCACAATATACTGCCGAGGTACACTTTAAAATCTCCCAGGAGCTCTTTAAAAATACAAATATCTGTGTGCTACTCCCAGTGATACTGATTTTACTGGTCTGGGGTGGGTCTTTAACATGTCTAAAAACTTTCTCAGGTAATTCCACAATCCATCCAGAGCAAAGAACCATTTCACTAGGAGTGACCATTTCTCAAGTCAAGACTTAATGTGAGACTTAATTGATTTTAAAGAGTTCACATTGAATATATTTCTAACTACTATGCAGTAAATTTAGAAGTTAATTTTTAAGAAACTAAAATTTTGAAAAAATGTCACATAATAAAGGAAATTTAGAACACACTTTTAAGTGATCCTTGGATCAACAAATAAATCATGAGTGAAACTAGAAAAT
Organism: Odocoileus virginianus; assembly: GCF_023699985.2. Lineage (NCBI taxonomy): Eukaryota > Metazoa > Chordata > Mammalia > Artiodactyla > Cervidae > Odocoileus > Odocoileus virginianus. The sequence goes on from NC_069688.1 coordinate 60,616,020, forward strand.
ATGTAGAAAGGAATAACAATGAAAATATTGCACACCAAACTTATAGAATAATAAAGATACTATCCCCAATGGATCAGCTGGTAAACAATCAACCTTCAGTCCAGGAGACACAAGTTCCATCCCTGGGTCAGGAAGATCCCCTGGAGAAGGAAATGGAAACCTACTCCAGTATTCTTGCCTGAAAAATCCCATGGAGAGAGAAGCTTGGAAAACTATAGTCCAAAGGATCACAAAGAGTTAAATATAACTGAGCAACACACACATACACACTCCAGAAGTTGTTATTTAGTTGCTAAATCATGTCCAACTATTTTATGACCACCAGGCTCTCCTGTCTATGAGATTATCCTGGCAAGACGAGTGGAGTGGGTTGCCATTTCCTTCTCCAGTGGATCTTCCAACATCTGTTTGGCAGGTGAATTTGTTACCACAGAGCCACCATGTAATTAACTAACATAGAGTAAAACCATTATGTCATGTAATCCCAGAAGTAAAACAATAATTCTGACACTCAGTATGGGGCAATTTAAAACTCCAGCTTGACCTCAAATAAATTAATTATTAGTATACATATATATACATATGTAATATAATATCCATATATTATGTATAGGAGAAGGCAATGGCAACCCACTCCAGTGTTCTTGCCTGGAGACTCCCAGGGATGGAGGAGCCTGGTAGGTTGCCGTCTATGGGGTCACACAGAGTTGGACACGACTGAAGTGACTTAGCAACAGCAGCATATTATGTATACATTATTCATGTCAACATTCAGAAAACTAAGATCATGGCATCTGGTCCCATCACTTCATGGCAACTAGATGGGGAAACAATGGAAACAGTGAGAAACTTTATTTTGGGGAGCTCCAAAATCACTGCAGATGGTGACTGCAGCCATGAAATTAAAAGACGCTTGCTCCTTGAAAGAAAAGCTCTGACCAACCTAGACAGCATATTAAAAAGCAGAGACATTACTTTGCCAACAAAGGTCAGTCTAGTCAAAGCTATGGTTTTTCCAGTAGTCATGTATGGATGTGAGAGTTGGACTATAAAGAAAGCTGAGCACCAAAGAATTGATGCTTTTGAACTGTGGTGTCGGAGAAGACTCTTGAGAGTCCCTTGGACTGCAAGGAGATCCAACCAGTCCATCCTAAAGGAGATCAGTCCTGACTATTCATTTGAAGGACTGATGCTGAAGCTGAAACTCCAATACTTTGGCCATCTGATGTGAAGAACTGACTCACTTGAAAAGACCCTGATGCTGGGAAAGATTGAGGGCAAGAGGAGAAGGGGCTAATTGGGGATGAGGTGGTTGGATGGCATTACTGACTTGATGGACATGAGTGTGAGTAAACTCCAGGAGTTGGTGATGGACAGGGAGGCCTGGTGTGCTGCAGTCCATGGGGTCACAAAGAGTTGGATACGACTGAGCAACTGAACTGAACTGATTCATATATATATAATAAATGTGTATGTGTGAATTCAGTCTCTTCAGTCATGTCCAACTCTTTGCAACCCTATGCAACCCTATGGACTGTAGCCCACTAGGCTTCTCTGTCCATGGGATTCTCCAGACAAGAATACTGAAGTGGGTTGCCATTTCCTTCTCCAAATAAATGTGTATATTTGGTGACATATTACCTGCTAGAGTCTACATCTGTGCTTTCTACTCTTAAAAGTCATTAATACTGCTGCCAGAAATTAGATGCGGCATGTGAAGATGAAACAGACCAGTATCAGAAACAGCAAGAGCAATGTCCTGGTAGGCAGCCAGACATGAGTCAGCACACAAAAGACAAATTTAAGAACATGCATAGTTGTCTTGAGAGAGATACAAGCCTACAGATGTGGTTTGTGGTCCTATTTAAATCACTTCAGTCTTTATCATGGATTAGTATCACTCATTATCAGGCAAATCAGCTGCCTGTTGCCACAGAAAACCAGAGCAGACGGAACTTGTGTCTACCTTCTTTTTTTATTTGCCTTAGAACAAAGGAAATTAGACAAATTTTGTAATAATTTTTTTCACCAAAATTATGATTTAAAAAAAAAATGAGTCTTCTTACCTAGTACAGTGAAGGAAAACATAGTTAATGGATTGATTGAAAGTTTTTAAAAATTATGCGAGTAGACAAATGGAGATTACTACAAGGCAGGAGAATAATACCCATGAATAAAGCAGAGACTATGGAAACAAAAGAGTGAGCAGGATGGTGAGACAAGAGGGGACACGGAAGTGAACTTGAATGTACCCAAGTGCCCTTCCTCTCCACAAAGAGACAGTCAAGCTGAGCGCTGCCTCATGGAAAAGTGAGGCCAATGTGGTGAATATCATCTGACTTTTCCGAAAAAAGCCCAAAACGAATACTACCAAAATAAATTGAAATTCTTTTCAACTACAGGCCAAACAAAACACAGCTACCGTCTCTGCGTTAAAAGGGTAGGCAAGTTCTAAACAAGCCCACTGTTGAAAAACATAATTCCACTGTAAAGCTAGAGATGTGGTCCGCAGGGAAAACATTCATTAACGCTGTTCCCAACGTGAAGCACATATAGAAGACAGAATCAAAATGGTATAAGAACATTTTGTGGCTTATAAGTAATAAATTCGTGTGTTTCCTTTCAGTGTTCTTTTGCTATTTTTAGGATTTGGATTTATATTGTAGTGTTTTTAGATATCGTATTTTAGATATTTTGGATATCCTTTGTCTGACATTATTTAATAAGCGGTCTTCCATGTGAATAGCAAGTTTTTGTAGCCAAATGCATTCTCTTTAATGCGTTTGTAATAGTCCAAATGTGCATCAATTGCAAGAGTCTAGAAAAGAGGTTTTGTTGATTTATTTGAAAGTTCATTGACTGATGAAAGTTGGAAGAGCTGGTAAAAACAGGTAAAATGGAAGCTCCCTATTGTGAGAGAGTAACTAGATGATTCATTGAGTTTTTTAAAATCTTTATCTCCTTGGGAAGAAGAAAATGATGGATCTGCCACGGACGGACATTAGTAGGAGACAAGAAAATGCTGAGACCGAGGACCAGAGATGGGGAAGGGAGTGCCTCCCTACCTGCTAACAGCAGCAGACAAAAGAGAAATGACCTGAGAAAGAAAAAAAAGAGATTTCCACCTAGTAAGAGACAATTTCAGTCATGGGGAACAGAAAAACTGGCACAGTGACTTGCAGCATGTAGATTCTCAAAAAGCAGCAAAGATGCTATACAGATAAGCTGAGGGAGCAATCCCATAAGCAACCTAAAAGAAAAGTAAGTTAGCCTGTGGGGGTCAGGATGGGAAACAGAGGCTCTCAGAGATACCTATACTTTTTCCTACCTTTTTGAGCAAGGAAGGGACTTGAATGTTTCAGCAGGTCAGCAAAGGTAAGCGAAATCACTTAGCTGTTAGAGTGAGGCAGTTATCAGAGGGGTTGATGATTTTATGTCAGATGTTTAGCCCAGGGTCTGGCACCTAACTATACGCAGAGGCGGGCAGGCTACACTCCAGGGAATTGCAAAGAGTCGGACATGACTGAGCGACTAACACTTTCATAGGCACTTAAAGATAATTGCTTTGTGAATAAGACATCATGTATTTATTCTACTCCAAGTAGATTTCCAGAAATCTAAATCTAAAAAAAGAAAGTGAAAGTGTTAGTTGCTCAGTCGTATCTGACTCTTTGTGACCCCATGAACTCTACCTTTGCCCATGGAATTCTCCAGGCCTGGAGTGGGTAGCCGTTCCCTTCTCCAGGGGATCTTCCTGGCCTAGGGATCAAACCTGGGTCTCCTGCAATGCAGGCAGATGCCGTGCCGTCTGAGCCACCAGGGAAACCCAGAAATCACAAAGCGAGCCATGTGTGTGGCGTGCTCAGTCGCTTCAGTCGTGTCCCGCTCTTTGCCACCCCATGGACCATAACCCGCCAGGCCCCTCTGTCCATGGGATTCTCCAGGCAAGAATACTGGAGTGGGTTGCCGTGCCCTCCTCCAGGGGATCTTCCCGACCCAGGGATTGAACCTGTGTCTCTTACCCATCTGCATTGGCAGGTGGGTTCTTTACCACTAGTGCCACCTGGGAAGCCCAAAATGAACCATAAGACATATATTTTTAAAGATTCTGATGGAAATTTTATCAATACATATAATTTAAGGCTTAAATACTGTTGTCACTTTAAGTATAGGAAATCTTTTCAACTATGGCTATTTTCACCAGTCATGATCTATCTAGACAATTTTTCTTTTATGCAGCAGGTAATGTTTTCATTTATTGTTACTGCCTTCCAGCATACCATTGTATCTGGTCAATTTGTTATGTAATGTGGTAAGACAAATCTGAAAGCTTAAATCTCTAATAATCTTACACCAATAAAAGTGTGCTAGGGTTAGTAGTTCAGTCATGTCTAGCTCTTTGCAACCCCATGGACCGTAGCCCGCCAGGCTCCTCTGTCCATGGATTTCTCCAGGCAAGAATCCTGGAGTGGATAGCCATTCCCTTCTCCAGGGATCTTCCCAACCCAGGGATCGAACCTGGGTCTCCTGCATCACAGGCAGATTCTTTACCATCTAAGCTTCCAGAGAAGCCCATGCCAATAAACGTTCACCCTATTTCTGTTGAGATAAGAGATAGTCTCTCAACCAGTTTGTGCGCCAACCACCAGCTAGGCAAATCACTTCCACCTAGCCTGCTGGTTCATTTCATCCTAAATGTCCACATGCAATTGTTCACCAGAGGTCTTATCTGGGCATCCAGCACACAACAAGAGGCCTGTCTGAGCCCAGCCAAGCCCTGGCCATGCAAGACATTGACAGACAGTAGAGAAACAGCCGTACAAAAAGGAAAAAGCAGCATAGGGACGAGTCAGCAACGCAGGAGCAATCAGAGAAGTTCCACATGCATTCACCATCCAGGGTAACACGCGTCTAGGTCTGGACCCTTTGAACCAGTCTTTGCTCCTAATACAGTGAATGAGCTGAGCACAGCATGTTTCAGGGAGGCTCCTTCAGGTGGGCTCACCCCCCTCACCTACTCAGGCACCCCTCTGGCAGTGTTCCGTTTCTCTCCTGCAACAGCTAACCTCTCCTTCCCCGTTGGGTCACTTCTGTACATTTCTAAGCATATAATCATGCTGCAGCATTTCTCACATTTAAACAACAGCAACGGAATGCCTCCTTTAATTCCAAATGAGCATCAGCTATTGTCCTATTTGTCTGCTCCTCTTTAAAGTAAATATCCTCAAACCAATTACTGATATTCACTTTTTCTACTTCCCAGCCTCTCATGTCTTCCTGAATCTATTTCAACCAGGATTTTATTCCTTCATTCCACCAAGGCTTTTTTTCTACTTTTAGGGATGTTTTTACTGGTTTTGTCCACTTTTATCAGTCAAGAATGTCCCCTATGCTCCGGGAGCTAATGGGCAGACTCACTTTTGTTCCTTCCCGCTCATCAGCAGCAGCCCAGGGTTGAGCTCTCACTTGTCCTTGAAACACTCTCTTCATCCCAGATGCCTCACTCTGACTGATGCCCGACCTCCTTGGACATTCTCACCGCTGTTCATTGGTGATTAGGGTCTCCCTAAACTTGGAAGGCCCCAAGCATGATCTGCAGACCCCTCCTCTGCCCTTGCTAAATTCTTTGAGTGCATGATTTTATCTGGTTCTATGGTTTTAATCCACATTGGTACCCTGATGAGTCCCGAATTTGTATCTCTAATCTGTCTCTCTCCCTGAGACCTGGGTTTCACATACCAGTTGCCTACTTAATATCTCCACTATCATGTCTATTAGACATGTCCAAAACCAACTCTTAACTTCCCTGTCTTCCTGCAAATCTTTTCCTCTCACAGTCTTCCCCTTCCCGGTACAAGGCACCTTCATTCTTCCCTTTGCTCAAGCCAAAAAAATCACCCTATTTTTTCTCTCATGAAGTCCAGCCGAGGCAATAACGAATTCTGTTGGCTATTCCTTTGAGATCCGGTCAGAATCTTGCCACATCTCGGTATCTCACATATAGCTGTTGCAATATCAGCCTAACCATCACCTGGCTTGCACGGTTCATCCCTGTAATCTATGCTCAACAGAAAGCCTGACTGACTGAGTTGAAATGCAAGTCACCCCTTTCTCCTCCAGACTCTCCAGCGGCTTCTCGCTTCATTGGGAGTGAAAGCTGCAGTGCTCACGATGGCCCAGAGGGCCCTGCATTCCCCTCTCCCCCAGCCTCACCCCCGCTTCTCTGTCCTTAGCCCCCAGCACGTTCACCCCCTCACACTGACCCAGCCATCCTGCAACAGGCTTCCCTCACATCTCCACACAGATTCCCCCCTCAATGTCACCTCATCCATTGAAGGGACCTTCCCTGACCACCTGATAGGAAATAGCAGTCCCTTTCACTTCTCCCATTCCCTCACCCTGATTTCTTTTTCTTTGTAGCATTTAACATCACATCACATAGTCTATATTTTTTAAATATCTATATTGTCAGTCTCTCCCTGAAATTAAAAGACTCTTACTCCTTGGAAGGAAAGTTATGACCAACCTAGATAGCATATTAAAAAGCTGAGATATTACTTTGTCAACAAAGGTCCATCTAGTCAAGGCTATGGTTTTTCCAGTGGTCATGTATAGATGTGAGAGTTGGACCATAAAGAAAGCTGAGTGCCGAAGAATTGATGCTTTTGAACTGTGGTGTTGGAGAAGACTCTTGAGAGTCCCTTGGACTGAAAGGAGATCCAACCAGTCCATCCTAGAGATCAGTCCTGGGTGTTCATTGGAAGGACTGATGCTGAAGCTGAAACTCCAATACTTTGGCCACCTATGCGAAGAGCTGACTCATTGGAAAAGACCTTGATGCTGGGGAAGATTGAGGGCAGGAGGAGAAGGGGATGACAGAGGATGAGATGGCTGGATGGCATCACCAACTCAATGGAAGTGGATTTGAGTAAACTCCAGGAGTTGGTGAAAGACAGGGAGGCCTGGCATGCTGCGGTTCATGGGGTCACAAAGAGTAGGACACGACTGAGCGACTAAACTGAACTGAACTGATGTGAACTCGCTACTAGAAAGTAAAACATCTCAGGGAAGGATTTCATTATGCTTATTTCTATATTCCTGTATTCCCAATGTCCAGAAGACTCCTGGCATATAGTAGGCTTACAATAAACCAATGAATGACTAATTGAATGACTGAATGACATCCCCAAATTATATAATTCTGGAGGGATAATAATGTTTTCCCCATATTTACTTCATTCTGAAATTTAAACCATTGCCAAGTTAATTTCTCTTAAGCAACTGTACATTTTCCTCCATTAATATATTTGATCAAGCTCCATGTCTGATTTCACAACATTTTTATCACAAAATACCACCAAGTCTTTTCCAATGGCTCAGAGCAAATTCACAGTTTAATGTGCTTTTAAGCCATTTGGGGTCAAAAACAAAATTGGACTCATGCTTTAACTGATTCCACAAGTATAAGCAGGAGTTATGCATTTGATTTCCTCTCTACAATTGTTGGTTTTAACTACAATCATTAGAATGACGCATGTGACTCAGATTTGGAGAAAGCACTGTCATCAGGAGGTGAATGCTTTCGATATTCACCTCCAGAGTCTAGGACATGAGTTAAGACTGCAGTGAAAGGAAAACAGTGGCTACAGTCTGGACTTCAGTAGGCATCTGTCCATGTAACAAGAGCACCAAGCGATCGGATAGAAGAGGCTTCCTTCTCAGAGCAAAGCGAACCGGAGAAGAGCGTGGCGGCACACGCAAGGGCTCTCGAGGCTGTTGCATTTTTCCCCGCTTGGAGCTCAACGTGGTGCTTTCCCCACACTAATGAGCAATGCATTTACTCACATGTCTTTAAAATTAGAATCAGAGGGTATTTTTTAAAGTAATGAATGTTTTGCTTAAACCGTACCAACATGTGTTTTGAAAGGAACTGGAAATGTAACATATGGTTCACGTAGACCGAAATAGGCCTTGTTGAGACATTAATCTGAGGGGAAGAGGGGCTCTTTGCCTAGCCGTCCCCCTTGGGCACAACAATCTCTGCTCAATCACCAGCGATTCTTCTTAGATCAGATATTTGGTTTTAATGGGACCTGACAAAGTACTTCACCCTCAACTTTTAAAGGCGATTTTGGAAAGACTTACTGAGGAATGTAAACTACAGTATGGAAGAAACTGCGTTCTGATTAACAGGCAATTTAAACAAGCAACTGCCATTAAATTACCATACTTAGCTCACTCCTGGTAGAGGACCTCAATAAAGAAAGTTCTGAAGTTAACAACACTTGCTCATCAATAACTCGGTGAAAATTTAGCCGGGTGTAGTTAAGTTTCTGTCTTGGTCTCCAGCTCAGCATCTGGTTCCGCCTCATCCCTGTTCTATGTCTCACTGTGTCTGCAGCATTTGGGCCAACTCCATTGTTGTCGTTCACTTGCTCCGTTGTGTCTGACTCTTTGTGACCCCATGGGCTGCAGCATGCCAGGCTTCCCTGTCTTTCACCGGTCTCCAGAGCTTGCTCAAACTCATGTCCATCCAGTTGGTGATGCCATCCAACCATCTCATTCTCTGTCGTCCCCTTCTCCTCCTGCCTTCAATCCTTCCCAGCATCACGGTCTTTTTCAATGAGTCAGTTCTTCACATCAGGTGGTCAAAGTATTGGAGTTTCAGCTTCAGCATCAGTCCTTCCAATGAACACCCAGGACTGATTTCCTTTAGGATGGACTGATTGGATCTCCTGCAGTCCACAGGACTCTTAAGAATCTTCTCCAACACCAGAGTTCAAAAGCATCAATTCTTCGGTGCTCAGCTTTCTTCATGGTTCAACTCTCACATCCATACATGACTACTGGAAAAACCATAGCTTTGACTAGATGGACCTTTGTCGACAAAGTAATGTCTCTGCTTTTTAATATGCTATCTAGGTTTGTCATAGCGTTTCTTTCAAGGAGCAAGTATCTTTTAATTTCATGGCTACAGTCACCAACTGCAGTGATTTTGGAACCCAAGAAAAGAAAGTCTGTCACTGTTTTCATTGTTTCCCCATCTATTGCCATGAAGTGATGGGACTGGATGTCATGATCTTAGTTTATTGAATGTTGAGTTTTAAGCCAGCTTTTTTTCTCTCCTCTTTCACCTTCATCAAGAGGCTCTTTAGTTCCTTGGGATCAGCTCCCTGCACTGGGACAAACATAAATTTAGCAGGCCTAGTAATGAAGCATCTCACTGCCCACTGGTGCATAAGCCTCTGGTGCCATATGTAAATCACCAGCAGCTTCATCCCAGAAGCTCAGGCTGTAGTTTTCTCTGGATCCACATACGCTCATGTCAGCTATGTCCTTGTATTTGGATCTGATGCTCTCTTCTGCTTGCAACCAGAGGAGGTTTTCCACTTTTAAGGGCTCATGGGATTAGACTGGACCCACTCAAATAACCTCCCATTTTAAAGTCTATAAACTGCAAAGTTCTTTTTGCCATTAACATAACAAATTCCCAGGTTCCAGAGATGAGAGCGTGGACTTCTCTGGAAGGGTCACCTTTTCTTTTATTCAAGTTTACAGGCCCAAGCATAATTTTGACAGGTAAATACAGTAAAAGATTGAGCAAAAATTAAACAATGACAATGAAAAGTTTCCAAGACTTGAGTTTTAATTGGCCAAAGAAAAAAGCTGCCTACTCACTGACAGAAATACATATGAGAATTCCACTCAAAGTGAAATACTGGCAAACAGCTTCAGAAGATAATTACAATTCCTAGGCAATTTCCTTCTTCCAAGATGCTTTTTGAGAGGTGTGGGGAGGGGTTTATCATCTCTGGATAGCTTTAAATACTTAGACATGGGCTAATTTAAATTAATTCCAGATATAATTTTAACTCTAATCTGTCCTTAAATGTAGCTGCTGATACCACATTTCCAGTTCCTGGGATGCTAGTGACCCGTGAATGAAGGAGATCTACTACCCTCTGTCATTTGCTCATACAGATGATCCCCCAGATTTAAAAAAAAAAAAAATCGATGGTGTTTTGGAAGTCCTAAAGCATTTTTTCATTGTAACAATGTTAAAAGTAACAGATGCCAAGGTAGATCTATAGAATTCAATTTAGATTATAATTTGCTTAAGACCAGTACTATTTGAAAGGACTATAGAACTGATTGTGAGAAACTGTATTCCGAGTTTCACCTTGGAACCCATCACTGCTATGGGTTCAGAGCTCCTGTCTCAACTCCCGAGGTGGACCGAACCCCTGAGAGCAGAGGTCCCCAGCCCCCAGGCCTCAGACTGGTACCGGTCCATGGTCTGCCAGGCAAGGGGCTGCCCAGCAGGAGGAGAGCAAAGCTTCCTTCCTCTGTATTGACAGCCGCTCCCTGTGACTCGCATTATGGCCTGAGCTCTCTGCCTCTTAGAGCACCGGTTGCATTCGATTCTTACAGGAGCAAGAACCCTGACTCTAAAGTCAGGACGGAATATCTGAGATGGCCACAAAATAAAGTGCACAATAAATGCAATCCACCTGAATCATCCCCAAACCATCCTCCCCCCGGTCCATGGGAAAACTGTCTTCCACGAAACCGATCCCTGGTGTCAGAAAGACTGGGGACCCCTGACCCAGAGAGGAGCCTCCAGGTCTCCAACGTGGTTCCAAAGCCCAGGCAGAAAGTCCTTCAGAGCACTGTCTGCAAGAAAGTGGTGAAAGCAGCAGGGGTTTTGGGTTTTGGCTTTTGCGGGTGAGACAGAACTTCCCACCCAGGCAGCTGCAAATAAGTCTAATTTCTAGTGATTCACACTTTCCTTGTTTTCTCTGCTAACACGTTACACTGACTTCAATCAGCGCTTGATGGCCACGTTTTCAGTATCCCTGGTTTACAATAAGAAAATGTGACCCGACGGATTTCTCTTCCCCTCTATCTCCATCATTAAAGCACAGTCCTTTAGGAAATTTACGGTCAGTTTTGACTGCCAGGAACAATGTATGTGTGACTCCGTGCGACCCCATGGACTGTAACCCACCAGCCTCTCCTGTCCATGGGGTTTTCCAAGCAAGGGTACTGCAGTGGGTCACCATGCCCTCCTCCAGAGGGTCCTCCTGACCCAGGGGTCAAAGCCGGGTCTCTTGCATTGCAGGCAGATTCTTTACCCTGGGGACAATAAGAAGTATTCATTTGTATGGCATATATTCTTTTTTATAATAATTTTACACGTTGCCACTAGGAAATCTGACAAGTAGCACATATTGAAAGTCAAAACCATTCATGATCTCAATAGTTGGACATAATACCCCTTATAATATTCTTTGTTGAAAAGTACAAACGAAAGAATGATTGAATGAACAAGTTCACAGTGTAAGACCAAAAGGAGGTTTGCCTCGCTTGTACAAGCTCCGTGGCAGTCTGCGATAGTCTGCCTAGCCCCGGCTCCTACTGCGCTGTGGACTGCTGAACCACATCGTGGATTAAGTTAAGAAAAAGGCACAGCGGCGATCAGTCACAACAGAGCTCGAACTTTCCTCTGAGCTGCCTTTGGGCAGCAGGGCTGCGCCCATGAAGGCGCATACACACTGCCCCCTAGTGTCCACCCATCGGATGCGCTGCGGCGACCTGCGTTAGGGACCAGCCGCAAAGCCGAAAGCAGATCAAAGGAAGGCAGCGAGTGACTCAGGGGGAGAAGGAAATAATTAGAAAAGAAATTAGACCGCGTGCACTCAGCGAACTTCTGTTATGAAAAAATAAATAATCAAAAAGCTCTCGTTTTCTCCTCTTCCCCACCCCAGCCCCACCCCCCTCTCTCTTTACCAATGCGATACACGTGCTGTTTTTCATTCTGGCCATGTCTGTGGGCGCAATGAAAAGGATCCTGCAGTAAAGCTGTGAATTAAAACTTATATATTATTATAAATATTTGGGTGTACCTGAAGGATTAAGTAGGCTTGTTTAAAACAGAAATCTGATTGATAGAAAAAGAACAGTGTATTAATGGAGAATGAAGATGACATCATAAATCACAAGAAAAATGAGACTATTCAAAGAATAATGTTAGGTGGTGAGCTAGTTTGAAGAAAGGAGGATATAGTTAGATCTCCACATTTAAGTCCAAAGAGCCAAGTAGATTTCAGATGCTTAAAATTTAAACCAAAAATTGATTCTCAAAAAAAAAAAAAAGAAAATTAAAGTAAACATTTGTTACATATATGGAGAACTTTCTAAGCTGGAAGAAATGACAGAGGAAAATGTGGATAATTTATATAAAAATAAAAACTTCATTATTTAAACAAATGAGCAGGAACACAATAAGCTGAGAAAATGTCTACACTTATATAGCCTATGAAAAGCTCATACAAATATATAAGAAACAATATGATTTCAAAACTAGCAATTAATAAGTGAAAAATGGCTTACAAGAAAACGTGAAAGCATTTACCTTGAGAGTAACAAAAAATGCTAATTAAGATTATAAGCCATTTTTCAGCCTACCTAATTAACAGAAATGCTTTTATAAGAATACCCAGTGCTGAAGAAGAGGAGGCAAAAGAGACATTCGCAAATATTGGCTGTATACCTTTAGAAAAATAACTGGCCTGGGTCAGAAATATTCATGCTCAAAAAATATTCAACCCTACTATTTTGGAGAATTTATATTAAGGAAATATTTAAGAGTTCTTAAATGTGTAAGAAGCTTTATGGTCAAAGATGATATTGTAGCATTATCTCTAATCAAATTTACAGGCATATTAAATATCCAACGACAGAACAATACAGAAGAGCCTTAAGAACTGCCCCTGGTGGCTCCTGTCACACCGCTAAATGGGTCACACAATCACGTATCCTCTCTGTTCTCAAAGATGATCACAGGGTCTGTCTCTGACCCTGAAGCCACCTACATCTGTTCACCTTAGAGGGCCTTAAAAATAGTCATTTTCTAGGTGTGCCATGATATGAAAAAGATTAGGAAGCATTTTATAGTATAAGCATTAAATGTGTTTATTACTCACCATTAAAATATTTACAAATTCTAATGTAAAAAATTAGGTTATTAATAACAAAAAAGAGAGCACAAAGTTGTACACATCATATAATCTCAAATACATTTTTCAAATCTCTACAGAATATACACCAAAATATTAATAATGATTTTCTTCGACTAGTAAACCTAAAATTCATATTATTTTTCTTCCTTCACTTTTTTGTATTTTCCAAGTTCTCAAAGACGATTACTCGTTTTTAATCATTAAAAAAAAATGTTTAAGTCTTAAATTGTAAAATCCATAACAAAAGAGCACAAATATACTACAGGGGGAGTAGCCATTTTCAAGGTTTAGCTATTGAATTTTTTTTTATATCATGAGATGGCGTGGTAGTGTTTGTCCAGTAAGAGAGGTGTTTTAGATTACACTCTACTACAGCATAATCTTCCTGTTTTTCTAATCTTTTAAATTACTTCCTCAAGTTATCTGTGGACACACCTAGAAAGAGTGGGTAATTCTCTCTCTAGATATAATGTGGAAAGGATTCTTGCTTTAGAAGAATCAGATTAAAGGTCTTCTGAGGTGTCCTTCAAAGCTTGCCTTCTGCACCCCAATCCACCAATAGTATGGATCATTAGTGGGTGCTAGAGGCCCACATTTCGGGGAATGTGGGCCTCTTTCAACTCTGAAAGAAACTAAATCCCATGAAATCTGTAATATTACTAATGTTGACATATTTTACCATCTTGGACTTGAAAATTTGAAGTTCCAGCTCATAATATGTTTTCTTTTGCTTGCCAAAGAGATTTTTCTACAACTGAGGAACATCTGAATCTAAAAGAAAAGAACAATAAATACTATATGCATAAATTGTGATTTGGAAAGTTATGAAAGTGTTGACAGTGTTAGTAACTTAATCATGTCCAACTTTTTGTGATCCCACGGACTGTAGCTCGCCATGCTCCTCTCTCCGTGGGATTCTCCAGGCAAGAATACTGGAGTGGATTGCCATTTCCTTCTCCAAGAGATCTTTCCGACCCAGGGGTCGAACCTGGGTCTCCCACGTTGCAAGCAAATTCTTTGCTGTCTGAGCCACCAGGGAAATCTATGAGCTCATAGCTATTAAAATATAAAAAATAATTTATTTTCATAGACTATCAAAGTATAAAAAAATAAGGCATTCTTTCCAGGCTAAGGACCTAAAGGTTTTAGTAGAGTTAGGATTCAAAATTTGTAATATTGTTTATAATTTAAATCATATTGAAATGATAATTACCCAGAAGCTAGAAAACATGATTTTGAAATATCCAAAACATTCTTTCCCTTTGATCCACCAGCTCATCTGCTTTGGGGCTGTTCTGGTTTTGATTCATATCATAACCAGAAGGCATTGGAGGTAAAGAGTTAGAATTTAAACAGTTTAATCTTATTCACTGTAACTGGAAGACATTTTGCAAATAGAAAATAATGTTAAAGAGATGTATATTCTTTATTAAGAAAATTTTCCAGAATTTTTCCTATAGCTCCCATTTTTAATCATTTCTTTATTTATCTGGCGGCCTCGGGACTTCCCTGCACCATGTGGGATCCTTCGCTGAGGCGTGCGGACTCTGGTTGAGGCGCATAGGCTCCGTAGTTGTAGGTTCGGACTTAGCTGCCTTGTGGCCTGTGGGAGCCCAGTTTCCCAATCAAGAGTTGAACCTGAATCCGTGCATTTCAAGATGGACTCTGAACCATTGGACCACTACAGAAGTCTCTTTAGCTATCTTTTAAATACAACTAAGTGAAAATATCTATTCATGGAAATTTCCTGGTGGTAAATTTCCACGTGGTCAACTAAATGATACTGAGTATGCAAGTGCTTGGAAATGGTAGGCAAGGTACTGTAATAGTCTCTAAGATGTACCAAAAGCCCTTGTCTGGGTTGAATTAATCACTGACTAGGTTTTTTTAAAAAAAAAAAAAAAAAAACACAAGAAGTTTCAGATATTTATGTTAAAGTGAAATATCCCTATTAAAATATTGCTTCTCATAGTATGTGGCTCTTATCCTATAGTAATTAGTTTGGAAATGCTTAAGCCTCCTTTTTTTGAAATAAAAATCTATAGCAATGAAGTGCTTTTGTAAACACAAAAAAGAAATTGAGCATGTTAAAATTTTGTGGGGCTCTTGCTATTTTATTTGACTTGATTTGGATTGAAAGAAACAGAGAATGAAGGAAGGAAAGAGGGTAGGAACAAAGAAAGGAGGGAGGGAGGGAAGGAGGCAGGGAAAAGGGGAAGAGGAAGTGGGGGAAAGATGGTGGTGAGGAAGAAGGGGAAAAATGGGGAAAAAAAGAGAAACTGTATCTCAGTTCTAATTGAGTCTCCTCTTAGAGAGCCTGAGAGGAAAGATTAAAGGATTTACCACCTGCTAAGGTTGGAAGATTATGAGCATTGTGCAAAAAAATATTCTGACAACCCTATAAATTTAGCAAAAAGGATCTAACACAATGAGATTGATATAGGGGAAATTTAACTATCCAAACTAACTGCAATTTTTCAACCGATAAAAGACTTGAAAGCTTCAGAGTTTTTTTTCTTTTTATTGGTTATTGTAGATGTCAGGACATTATTTTTCCTAGGCCAGAATCATATACAGTATTTAACAAGAAACCACGAGTGCTAAAAAATGATCTATTGGAAACAGTATGCGTATGCAATATTTTGACATTCAATAGTCTTAATTCTGTTATTTTTTTAATAAGAGCCAATTAATTTATAATTGAGCTATTAACACAATAGAATCTTAATGAAGAAGATTTTTAAATTCTGTTGTATTTTCTAACATGACAGTAATGTGCAATACTTGGAATAGCAAAAGACGTTCAACTTGAGAGGAATTTTAAATAGGTTTTCAGCTGAAAAATAAATTATGGGAGTATTCTCCTTCACTAACTTTCAAAATGCAAAGCCGTAACCAAATTATTACATGCCTTGTCATTGATCACTAATTTTAAGAAGATAATATTAGCTGAGAAAGCTGAGAAAATAAATCCAGCACCCAGGACAGAAAATTGCATGCTAAAGTGGAAGAGGGGACAATGAATAAGGACTGTGGGGCAGGAGAACACAGGAGAGTCCAGAACGAGAAAGGTTAAAAGAAGGGAGAAATACTTCCAGTGACAGACTATCCTCATCACGTTACTTGTGAGCCTGCTGGGGTCCAGAGTGATCCAGCTTTGAATCGTGAAGCGGCTACAATGCATCATTGTGACCCACCAGGCCCCTGACGTCATCCTAGTCGCACTTTGTCAACGTGTGTTCGCCCTCTCCACCACAGTGACGATCCCAGACTCTTCACAGAACTCTTTGCATCCAACACCCGATCCTTAGCACCACCACTACCCCTCACCTCATCATCTACACCCCACTCCTAAGGCTACTTCAGGAAATAAAACAATCTTGGTAATTTATATCTTCACATAAATATACCTCTCCCCAAAGCAAGTTGAGCCTAATTCTAATTAGGGAATGGAAAGCTTTTCCCCTATTAAGAAATCTTGAATACATCAAAAATATGCGACAGTTCTAGGAAGGGAGCAGAGCAAAGGCGTCAAACACTAGGCAACTGTTTTCTCTCTCTGTAAAGGTGGCCTTGACTCAGTCAAAGCCTCCACCCAGTACAAGCTTGAAATATGCTTTCTATTCCACTTGTTAAAGAGAATTACTTTTCCTTGACTGTAAGGTCGTAATGATGCTCACACACAGGTAGGTTCAGAAGCATCATTTTGTCCTGATGAAAATTATATTTACATTTAATTTCCAAGGAACATCTAAATAACAAATAACATTTAGAAGAATCTTCAACTACAACTGATTTGAACCTACTATATAAAAATATGCCCACGTATTTATTTTCAAAGAAGGGTATGATGTAGAATCTAGAAACTATAGACCACACAGTTCTATGTTTGACCCTGTGCAGAACTCTAAAATGGATTGTTAAATATGACTTTTGAGGACTTAGAAAACAAAACAGTACTCCTTCAATAGCAAATGGGAGTTGCTAAAAATTGTCCCATTAACCTTGTTTTAGGAAACAATTTCAGTTTCTTATTGTATATCCTCAAACAAAATGGGGAAATGTGTTCAGTAAATTCACAGTCCTCTGAAAACATAGACCTACTAAATTTTAATAAATGAACCAGTATAAACCTGATCATCTGTAATGTCATAACTCCAGACTCTGTATGTTATATTGTGCAGCTCAACCTCTTTTTCAGGGACTAAGAGAAACCCATAGATGATACAAGTCCCTAGTCTAAAATTAAAACAAAAGATAAGTCAGCAAATATATTTGTGGTGGATTAAAAAAAAATAACAGATTGGAATAATAGGTTAAAATAAATGAAACTAAAGAACTTGATTCTTCTCTTCAAACTTTCACTTACTGTTCTTACAGACTGGGACAAACCTTTTAGTCTGATAGAACCTCATTTCCTCATTTAAAAAGGAGAGTAATCGCTTTATTCATGGGGTTATTGAGAGATTCAAATAAAGCAAGAATCGTAAAAACCCTTTTAAAATCATGAGTGCTATTTTAAAAAAAATTTTTTAATGTGCAAGAAACAAATGTAGAATTCCTAGTAGAAGTTTTAAGTATTCAACTATTTGAATACAGACTGAGGGAGAGGCCCTTAGGGTGACAGGAGAGGCAAGATAGGTAAAGAAGATTAAAAATAAGATTAAAAATCTACAAACTATTAGGCAGAAAATAAATAAGATACAAGGATGTAACGTTTAGCACAGAAAATATAGTCAACATTTTGTAACAATTTTATATGGAGTATAATCTATCAAAATATTAAATCACTATTAAGTACACCTGAAACTAATATTATATTGTAAACCAATATGCTTTAATTAAGAAAGAAAATAACAGAACAAACAACCCAATTATCACACGCAGAAAAAAATTGGCAAAAGGTCTGAACAGACACCTCATCAAAATAGACAAATGGAAAGAAATAGATGAAAATATACTAACATCGTTTGCCATTAGGAAAATGCAAATTAAAACAAAGAGATATCACAGCACACCTATGAGAATGGCTAGAATCCAAAATACTGAAACACCAAACACTGCTAATGTCATGGAGCAACTGGAACTCTCATTCACAGCTAGTGGAAAAGAAAAACGGTGATGTCACTATGGAAGGCGGTTCAGTGGTTTCTTACAAAGATAATCTTAGTCCGAATACATAATCCAGCAAACACACTTCTTACCCAAATCTACCCAACTGAGTTAAAAACTCCTGTCCACACAAAACCTGCATATGGGGCTAATGGCAATTTTATTCACAATTGCCAAAATTGAGAAGCAAACAAGATGTCTTTCAGTAGGTTAATGGATAAAATTATAAATAGAAAATTATTTACTTCCACACAGTAGAATATCACTCAGTGATAAAAACAAATGAGTATGAGGTCACTAAAAGTAATAGGGGGCTCTTTAACGCATAATGCTAAGTAAAAGAAGCCAATCTGAAAAGCTACATACTATGTAATTCCAACTGCACAACATTCTGCAAGGCAAACTGTAGAGAGCAGTGCTTTCCAAGGATTTGGGGGAGGGAGGGATTTTATACGGATAAATAGGTGGAGTACAGGGAAGTTTTAGGACAATGAAGCTATCCTGTATGATGTTGTAACGGATTCATATCATTATGTTTTTGTTAAAATTCACCTAACTGCATAGCACAAAGAGTAAATCCCAATGCAAACTATAGGCTTCAGTTCATGATCATATTTTTTCATGACTGCAACAAAGTAGTAATGTCAGTCACTCGGTCCTGTTCCACTCTTTGCGACCCCATGGACTGTAGCCCGCCAGGCTCCTCTGTCCATGGGATTCTCCAGGCAAGAATACTGGAGCGGGTTGCCATGCCCTCCTCCAGGGGGTCTTCCCGACCCAGGGATCTACACCGGGTCTCCCGCACCGCAGGCAGATTCTTTGCTGTCTGAGCCAGCAGGGAAGTCCCACGAACCACAGGAAGGAACGCAGGAGGTTAATAATAGGGGGATGGAGGGTGAGGGGAGGCACATGGGGCAGGAGCGCTCTGTGCTTCCTGCTCAAATGTAAACCTACAAGTGCGCTGAAATATAAAGACTTTGTTCAAAAAGTAATGGTAACAAAGTCTATTAATTAAAAAAATCTTGCCAGCAATGATGACTATTTACACATGGAATGCACAGCTTACAGTGACAGGCAGTTGCTATCATCAAGGAAGTTCACAAGTGATCAAATGGCCATCTGTCCCGAGTAGGGGAGAGAGGATTCTCTCTTTGAAAGGAGGGTTAAACTGCTTGATCCTGAAGAGCCCTATCACTCCCCCTTTAATCCATTAGAAATGATCAAGGTGCAGCTCTTGTCAAATTACTCCCTTTGCTTCTCGCTGCTTCTGAGGCCCCCAGGAATGCCTGTATTTCCACCGCAATCTAATCGTAGTGGGAGGGAGGTGTGGCAGTGTGTCTGTGAGGACAAAACTAAGCTCCCTTCCAGGCATGCTGCAAACTGCCATTGTCTGCTGCCGCAAGTGTGAGATCGCTCATATTCCACTGAAGTGGATCAGTTTAGTTAGGATACCAAGCCTCTTTACTATAGGGAAAGATCATTTTAAAAGTTGACTCCTAAATTAGACATTTCTTTGCTATTTCAGACCCAAGGTTAAGATTTTGTCTCTATGAAGAACAAGAGTTCCTAAAACGTGAAAAGAAGAATAGTGTTTGCTAGCAATTTTTAGCAATCCTAACAGTTGAGGTGCTACCCTTTGAAAATCTGCTGAAAATATATAGATTTTTTTTCCCCAGAAAAAAAAACGCATGCGCATTTTTAAAGGGTATGCAATTTCAGGATTTCAAGGGATTTCTGAAACCGAAAGAACCTTTAAATAATCAATGAAGCCTAAGTTAAGAACTCCTGCAGCAGCATGCTGAGTACTTGGTGGTTCCCACCCATATATTTCGCTCATGTTATTTCCTCCACTAACACGCCCTCCCACCCACCTCCTGCTGGGTCACCAATTCTATTATCTAGCCCCACAGTAACTAACCAGCTTTACCCAAGACATTTCTCAGCTGGTCCTCTTTAGCTCCCAGAAGTTCTGCACTCATTCCTATCTCCATGCTTCTGCTCACTCTCTTAGCCCCTCAGTTTCCTCCATTACTTGAACTCACATATCAAGTCAGATGATTTACACAATCTCAAAGCTATCTACTTTTTGAAGACTTGTTTGATAATTCCTTGCTGTGCTGGGCTTAGTCGCTCGGTCCTGTCCGACTCTGCGACCCCATGGACTGTAGCCTGCCAGGCCCTCAGTCCGTGGGGATTCTCCAGGCAAGAAGGTTGGAGTAGGTTGCCACGCCCTCTCCTCCAGGGGATCTTCCCAACCCAGGGACCGAACCCAAGTCTCCAGCATTACAGGCGGATTCTTTACCTTTGTCAAGAATTGTGAAAAATCAAACAATTCTGGAAATGTATTGACAATTACAGGTTCTTTTTTTTCCATTTTTATACTAAATTATTTAAGGACAAGTCATGTGACTTACCTTTTTAGCATATTGAGATACCTATTAGTACTCCATAAACATTTGATCATTTCTCCTTGAAGCTTAGCATACTGTAATATAAGGTAACATTATAATGTTACAACACTAGCAGCAATTACTTTCTAGTGAATGAATGGATTGTGGATTAAAAAAAAAAATGACAGTGGTGAGATTCATACAACATAAAATTAACCACCTTAAAATGAGTTATTGAGTAATAGTTAGTACATTCACAGTGTTGTTCCATCATGACCTCTATCTAGTTTTAAAGCATTTCCATCACGTTAAAGTCAATCTTTTATCCACTAAACAGTTTCTCTCCATTTTTTTTCTCCCTCCAGCTCCTAACATCCACCAATCTGTGTTCTGCCTCCATGTATTTGTCTGTTCTGGATATTTTGTCTACATGGAGTCATACAACACATGACATTATGTACCTGGCTTCTTTCACTTAGCACAGTGTTCTCAAGGTTCATCCTTGTTGCGGCTTGTATCACTACTTCATCCTTTCTCAGGGCCAAGTAACATCCCATTACACGTTTCTATAATTTGTTTATCCACTCCTTCACTGATGGACATTTGGGCTCCTCCCATCATCTGGCTGTTATGAATAAGCCTGTTATACATGCTTGGACACGTGTTTGTTTAACTACCTGTTTTCCACTATTTGGGGCATAAACCTAAGAGTGGACTTTGTGAGCTCATGTAATAATTATGTGATTAACGTTTTGAGGAACTGTCAAATTATTTTCCACAGCCGCCGAACCATTTATTTTCTCAATAATATATGAGGTACAAGGGTTCCAATTTCTCCAAAACCTTGTCAACTCTAATTTTTCATTTTTTCATTTTACTGAGTTTGAGTGGTCCTTCTGGATGATGACTTTAAAACAGTGCACTGTTTTTAATACATCTTTAACATCCGTAGGGGTGAATTTACTGTAAAGCTAATAAATTTTATGTTTTACAGCCCCTCACTAAGGATTTGGCATTGAAATTAGGACTCAATTTTCTATTCTTTTTAATTAAAAGAGCCCTATAAATTATATAGGTTTCCAGCTCCCCAAAACCTGAAGTTTCCCTGCACACAACCAAATAAAAATATCTAGTGTTCAAGAATATAACAATAGCATCCCTATCCCCAGCTGTGGTGGTGCATTCTTTTGCTTGCAGAGTCACCATATTTGACTTAAAGCCTTTATGACAAATAATCTTACCTCCTGAGTAAGATGTTTAAGAGCCTAGTATTACAGATGGCATGACAGGAATCATAATAATCCCAGTCACTTATCAATTGCAGGACAACCTGAGTCCAGCTTACGGTTAGAAAGCCAAGCATAAATTTCTGTTTCCAAAAGGATACATATGCAGTTCTGCTGACAGTTGCCTCTTCTTCTCAAATATCAAATTAAAAAGAACAGAGCCATAGGGGTGTCTGCAATATTTTAAAGCGGTAATCTCTTTTACGTCACTTCTGCATTTTGCTTGTAGCCAATAAGACGATTCTGTCATATTCACTGAGAGGAATAGAGTTGCAGCTACAAATTTATATGACTATTGATGTCCCTGATTTACATAAAAATCTGTGATGCACATCCAAGATCTGTGCTGACTACAAATAGATCAAATGGCGAGCTCCCTCAGCCATGCTCATATGATTTATGGCTAAGCTTTACTCTACATGCTGTTATGCCCTTCAGAAACTGGGTTATTTGAGCTGAATGTTCAGTGTAATACAGTATGTGACAGACGATGCAAATTATTTGCACAAGACATGGTAAGCAATTTTGACTGTAAAGCTTGATTACAATGTTCATCAGGAGGGGTGCCTGCCGCTCCAAAAAGCCTTGGTGATTTATGTTATCATCCCATATGGTGTTCTTTGCTTTCCACATTTTCCTCTTAAAGATTCAAGCATATTCCCGTAGTTCATCATGTTATTGTCCCCTTTAAAATATTCGCTGTATCTTACATATGAGCAAACTAAGTTTAAGCTAGTGTCATTCAATTTTAACAAGTTCACCTTCCAGTTCATATTGCTAAAATGGGACTGAATGACTAGATTCTTGCTCAGTTGTGTTCCATCTACTCAGAATATTCTCCATTTTTTAAGAGAAGTAACTCACTATGAACCTAGTTTGGCCTCTTAAAATCAAAATGCTCACCTTTCACAGATCTTGAAATATTGAGTTCTAAGTATTTCCATTTTCCCTACTACAGTTCTGTCATAATCTGTTAATAACCTTCTATCACCTATGTTCATACATACATGGTTTTTCATCATATAGGCTGAGTCTCAGTTAATCAGAAAAGGGATACAATAAAGCCCATCTCATTGAGCTTTGTGGGAAACATGTGTGCTATTGACAGCTAGCATTCAAGAAAAGTTATAGTGTTTCCCCCTCCCCCCTTACTTAATGGGCGCTTAAGTAAATGAAAAAGTATGACTCTGCCAGCATTTACTGATTTAAGCTTGTAACACCAATCTTACAGAACAATATTTCTGAAATGTTACTGTGCAAATTATCTGAGGAGCTGGTCAAAATGCAGATTCTGTTTCAGTAGGTCGGGGGGTGGGGCCTGATATTCTGGGTTTCTGAAAAGTTCTCAGGTGATGCCGATACAGGTCCACAGACCACTCTTTGAGTGACAAGGTTACAGAACTCCATGTTTCTACCTAAGTATGCTAAAGGTAACTAAGCAGGTAGCTTGCTGTTTTTTTGTTTAATGAAACTTTCAGTTTGGGATAACAGTAAATTTATATACAGTTATAAGAAATAATATAGAAATTTCCCATTTACCTTTCATTCAATGATAACACCTTGCAAACTATAGAACAATAACACAACTGGTATATTAACATAGATAATCCACTGATCTGACTCAGATTTTCCTTGTACTCATGTGTGTGTTTGTATGTAATTTTATCATGTGTAAGTTCATGTATCCATCACCAGTCAAAATACAAAACAGTTCCATCAAGGGTCTCTCCTGTTGCCTATTATAGCCACATACCTCTTTCTCCCTACCCAACACCCTGTCCCTTCCCTGGTCCTGACAATCACTAATCCGTTTTCCAACTCTATAGTTTTTCCATGTTTAAAAAGATTATGCAAATGGAATTGTCATCTTCTAACCTTTGGAGATTGGATTTTAATCATTATAATTCCCTGGAGATTCATGCAAAGTATAGTATGCATCAATAATGTATTCCTTTTATTCCCCATGATATGTCTGTACCATAGTCTAATTATTCAATCACTGAAGAGCATCTAAGTTGTTTCCTGTTCAGGTTTATGACAAAAAAAAAAAAAATCCTGCTTTTGCACATCTGTGTACAGGCCTTTGTGTAAACACAAGTTTTTAGTTCTTGGGGATAAATGTCCAAGTGTGAAATTGTTGGGTCATACAATAGTCTCGTTTAGATTTGTAAGAAATGATGCAGTTTCTCCACATTCTTGCCAGCATTTGGCAATGTAGCTTTTTTTATTTTAGCCATCCTGATAGATGTATAGTGATACATCACTACAGCTTTCATTTGCATTTCCCAGTGGTCAGTGATGTTCTAAACCTTTTCATGTGGTTATTTGCCACTTTTATATCTTATTTTTTGAAATGTCTGTTCAAGTCTTTTGTTCAGTTTATACTTGGAGTCTTTTAATATTTACTAATAAGTTTTGAGAGTTTTATAAAGACTCTAAATGCTAGACTTTGGTCAGATATGTAGCTTGCAAATATTTTCTCCCGTTCTGTTGCCTGTTTTCATCCTTCTAACAGAATCTTTCACAGAACAAAAGTTTTTAATTTTAACCTGATACAATTTATCCATTTGTTTCTTTTATGGACTATGCTTTTGGTGTCAAAGTTAAGAATTCTTTGCCTAGTCCTAGGCATACAGGAGTTTTTCCTTTTTTTCTGAGAGTTTTATAGTTTTATACTCAACACCTAAGTTTATGATCCATTTTGAGTTAGTTTTATATGAAGTATGAGGTTTAGGATTGAGTTCATTTTTTTACCTTGGATGTCCAATTGTGCCAGCATGATTTGTTAAAAGAGCTTCTTCCCCCTCTGAATTGCTTTTATACCTTTGTCAAAAGTCAATTGGTGCCTTTTTAATGGTGGTGTTAATGTTTTGTCTTCAGACATGAAGGTCTGTCCCCTGCAATAACAGACAGCAGTCACGACTATAGCAGTGAGAATTCCCTGGTGGTCCAGTGATTAGGACTCAAAGGTTTGACCACCATGAGATCAGATTCTATCCCTGGCCAGGAAACTAAGTTGCCACAAGCCATGCAGGGCAGGCACACAAGGAAAGAGAGAAAGACTATGTTAGTGAAACAGTCAGCACAAATTTCCTCATGAAAATATAATTGCTAGAAGAGAAAGAAAATTATTATAGTCTGCTTTCATCCTAAGGGAAGCTTCAGGATAGAACCAGACAACTAGCACAATTCATTCACTAAATTTCAGCAGTTATCAGAAACTTGCTTAGTTTCATCTTGCTCTTTATTTATCTAGTTCTAATAGACAGTTTATCTTTTCATTTAGTGGTTTAAAGGTCAGAAATTATTCAAACTTTATCCACATGCCCAGATGCCTGTTTTAACATGTTTAGTTTGGCTCCTTAGTGCTTCAGTTCAACTAGATGTCTGTTTTAGCATTTAGGAGCGGAGGAGAAAAACATGAATTGGGCATTCAGAGGATCTCTTAAATATATGCCCTGTTCTCTCATTTATTTCAACATTAAGCTGAATATTAATTTTTTATACTATTAGTTATATACCTGTGGTATGACTGATATATCTGTGCTTTCAGAGAAAAGAAGCTGGGAAAATATTTTCAAATCAAAGACATGTATCTCTGATAACCATTCACTGTTCACTCACTCTTAAGGCAGGCTCTACCTCAGCACTTGGCCCAATCAGACACTGAACTGCCAAATTTCTAAATGGGCAGGGAAGGGCATCCCAGTGCTCCAGGGCTTTAAAAGCTGACTACCAGACAAGGATCAAGATACTGGAGTAAAAAGATCCTGCAGTCCCTCCGCAAATGGACACACCAAAACTACAGTTAGATATAGAATAACTATCCTAGGAGAAGAACCTGATCACTAGCAGAAAAGCTCTTCTACAACTATGGATATAAAGGAAAAAACACACTGAGATAGGCGGGAGCAGGACTCACATCTCCAGGGTGGCGACCCACAGGAAGGAGAGGAATCACAAATGCAAAGGCTCTCCCTCGGGAGCAGGGGTCTGAGCCCCACAGTGGGCACCCCAGCTCTGGGGACCTTCAGCAGGGAGACAATCTTCCATAATATCTGACTTTGAAAACCAGCAGGGCTCACACCTAGAAGAACCAGAGGACAACGGGAAATGAAGACTCAACTCTAACAGGGCTCAAATGCAAACTCACTCCAGGTCCAAGCAGAGAGGCAACAGTTTGCAAAGCACCTGAACCCTAAGTCAAGGAGATGTGTTGACTAACTTTAAGACAAGTACCCAAAAGACACCGGAACTTTCTCTGGGGTTCAAAGTGCTGGTGGGTGCCATTATTTTTATTCTCCTCTACCTGGTTGGCTGGACACTAACATCCATTTCTGACATTCACTGTCTCTCTCACTAACACCCTCTGCCCCATGTGGCAGTTCTCTCCTGCCCTTCCCTGCATAATCAGCCTGCCCTAGTAAGCACCCTCAGTGCAGCTCCCACCTTGACGCATCTTTTTGGTGGCCTAGGACCAGACTTCTCTGTAGCTCAGAGGGTAAAGAACCTGCCTGCCATGCAGGAGACCCGGGTTCGGCCCCTGGATTGGGAAGATCCCCTGGAGAAGGGAATGGCAACCCACTCCTTGCCTGGAGAATGCCATGGACAGAGGAGCTTGGCAGGCTACAGTCTGTGGGGTCACAAAGAGTTGGACATGACTGAGCAACTAACACTACTCCTAGGACAAGACTAGCACCCCACAAATTAGCTACTGCCCCTCCACACTGAGTTGGGCCTCCACCAGGGCAGGCGTCCCCCATCCCGCAGAGCGGCTCCCTACTCACCACACCCAGTTGGCAGCCTTGGACCAGACAGGCGGCTCTCCAAAGTGGCTCCCACACCAGGAGCAAACGCCACCCCCCAGTGTAGCCAGCTGCAGCACCACAAAATAAAGGGCACACGGCCCGCACGGGGGCACGTCTGAAGCACCAGGAGCTCGCAACCAGGAGGAAGTGCTTTTCCAGGCCCCAGCTTTTTACATACGGCCACTCCTTCAAGACCAGGAGACATAGCTGGTCTACCCGGCACCTGAAAACAAACACATAACCTTAGGATAAACAAGGAGATAGGGGAATATGGTCAAAACAAAAAGACAAGACAAAACCTCAGAAAAAGGATGAGACCAAATATACATAAGTAATCTACTAAAGAGTTAAAAGTTATGGTCATAAAGATGCTCACAAAAACCAGGAGAAACTAGATGAATATAGTGAAAACTTTAACACTGAGACAGAAAATATAAAAACCACTCAGAGCTGAAGAATACAATAACTGGAATGAAAAATACACCAGATGGAATCAGCAGCAGGTGAACTTCCAGATCAATGAACAGGAAGACTGAGCAGTGGATATCCCCTAATCAGAACTGAAAATTAATTAATTAATTTAAAAAGTATAGTTTAAGACATATCTGGGACACCTTAAAGCCTACTATCATCCACATTATATGGGCCCCCAAAGGAGAAAAGAGACAGAAAGGGACTTAAAACTTATATGAAGAAATGATGGCTGAAAACTTTCCTAATCCGAAGAAAGAAACAGATGTCCAGGTACAGGAAGCACAGAGAGCCCCAAATAAGATGAACCAAAGAGATACGCTCCCAGACACATTATAATGACAGTGGCGGAAGCTAAAGACAGAATCTTAAAGGCGGAAAGAGAAAAACAACTTGTAATGTACAAGGAAATTTTCTCCAGAAACATTACAGGCCACTACGAACCAGAACAATATATTTAAAGTACTGAAAGGAAAAAACAAGAATACGCTGACAGCAAAGTTATTATTCAGATTTGGAGATATAAAGAGTTTTCCAGAGAGACAAAAGCTAATGAAGTTCATCACCACTAACTTGCATGTAGAAGAAAGGTTAAAAGAACTTATTTAAGCAAAAAAAAAAAAAAAGAGCGTAGCTACAAATAAGAAAATACATGAAATAATCTCACTTACAAACACAAAAATAAAGAAAAGGTACTGGATCAATACTTACAAATCTAGTATGAATGTTAAAAAATAAAGGTAGTAAAATAAACTATAGCTACAATAATTAACAAAGGGATACACAAATTAAAAAGACAACATATGCCATGAAATCTCAAAAACATATGAGATACACAAAATTAAAGAAAAAATAACCCAAGTGTAACACTAAAGATAGTCATTAAGTCACAAAAGGAGAGAACAAAATAAGAAGCAAGGAACAGAGAATTACAGAAACAACCAGAAAACAGTCAACAAAATGACAATAAGTATATACCTGTCATTGTTTTAAGTGTAAATGAACTAACTGCTACAATCAAAAGACATAGAGTGGCTGAATGAATAAAAAACAAGCCCATCTATATAATGTCTACAGGAAACACACTTCAGATCAAGATACACAAAGACTGAAATTGAAGGGATAGAAAAAAGTATTATACATAAATGGAAACGAAAAGAAAGCTAGGGTACCAGTACTTATATCCGCAAAATAGACATAAAAACAAAGGTTCTAAAAGAGATTTTTTTTAAGTATCCTTTAATACTTTAAATATCTTGTATAATGATACAGGGATCAATCCAACAAGAGGAAATACTAATGAATTCAAAATAGAAGCACCTAAATATATAAAACAATATTAGCCGACATAAAAAGAGAAATTGACAGTAATACTCTATGTAAGGGACTCTAATACACCACTTACAGCAAAGGATAAATCATTCAGACAGAAAATCAACAAAGAAACACCGGTCTTAAAAGATATATTAGACAAATAGATTTAGTAGATGTATATAGAATACTCCATCCAAAATAATAAAGTATGCATTCTTTTCAAGTGCATATGGAACATTCTCCAGAATAGAACACATGTTAGGCTGCAAAACAAGTCTCAGTAATTTGAAAAAGATTGAAATCATGTGAAACATCATTTCTGACCACAATAGTATGAGACTAGAAATCAACTACAATTTTTAAAATCTGTAAAAAAAAAAAAAACACATGGAGTCTAAACAATGTGCTCTAAAATGACCAATGAGTTACTAAAATATCAAAAAGGAAATAAAAAATTACCTGGGGACAAATGAAAATTGAAATACCACATTCCAAAATCAATGGGAGGCAGCAAAAGCAGTTCTAAGAGGTAAATTAATTGTGGTACAAACCTATTTTAAGAAGCAAGAAAAATCTCATTCTATTCTTAAACCTAGGGTGAAAGTCACTCAGTCATGTCCAACTCTTTGGGACCCCATGAACTATACAGTCCATGGACTTCTCTAGGCCAGAATACTGGAGAGGGTAGCCTATCCCTTCTCCAGCAAATCTTCCCTATCCAGGAATCGACCCAGGGTCTCCTGCATTGCAGGTGGATTCTTTACCAACTGAGCTATCAGGGAAGCCCCAATTAAACCTGAAGGAACTACAAAAAAAAACAAACAACGCTCAAAGTTAGAAAAAAGGAAATAAAAAAGATAAGAGCAGAAATAAATGAAATAAAGACCAAGAAAGAAAAAAAAAATCAATGAAACTAAGAGCTAGTTCTTTGAAAAGATAAACAAAATTGATTAAAGAACCCAAATAAATAAAATCAGAAATGACACAGGAGAAGTTGCCTCTGTCACCACAGAAATACAAAAGATCATAAGAAACTACCAAAATGGACAATCTAGATGAAATGAATAAATTCCTAAAATTTTATTATATTATTTAGTTTATTCTATTAATTTCTATTAATTTATTTCTATTAATTCCTGCAATCCCCAGGACTGAATCAGGAAGAAGTAGATAAGTTAAACTAATTATCAATAGTGAAGTGAATCAGTACTAAAAGAAAAAAAAAGTTCAACAAATAGTCCAGAACAAGACAGCTGCACAAAAGAATTTTACCAATCATTCAAAGAAAAGTTAACATCTGAACTTCTCAAACTATTCCAAAAAAAACTGAAGAAGGAACGCTTCCAAACTCAACAAGATCAGCATCATCCTGATACCAAAACTAGATAAAAATATCACACAAAAAAGAAAATTACAGCTACTACTCTTGATGAAGATAGATGCAAAAGTCCTCAATGAGATATTAGTAAACTGAAGTCAATATGTTAAAAGAATCATACACTATAATCAGGTGAGATTTAGTCCAGGAAAACAATGATGGTTCAGAAAGGCTTTCATCAAAAAGACAAAATAAAACAAGTGTTGATGAGGATGTGGAGAAAAAGAAACTCTTATTCACTCTTGGTGGGAATGTAAATTGGTTCAGTTGCTATGTAAAACAGTATAGAGGTTCCTCCAAAACATTAAAAAAAAAAAAACCAAATAGAACTACCAGATGACCCAGCAACTCCACTTCTGGATATTTACCCAAAGAAAACAAAACCTCTAATTGAAAAAGATAGATGCACCCCAGTGTGTATTGAAGCAGTATTTACAGTAGCCAAGATGTAGCAGAAACCTCAGTGTCTATTGATATTAATAGATGACTAGATAAAAAAGATGTAGTACATATAGTGAAATAATGTTCAACCATAAGAAAGAAAGAAGTCCTGGCATTTGGGGCAAACTAGGTGAACCCAGAGGGTAATATGCTTAAGTGAAGTAAGTCAGATAGAGAAAGACAACTATCTTATGATTTCAACTATATGTGAAATTTAGAAACTGAACTAAAGCAGACTCATAGATATAGAGAACAAATAGATGGTTTCCAGGGAAGAGGCAGGTAAGGGGATGGTGAAATAAGTGAAGGAGATTAAGAGGTACAAACTTTCAGTTATAAAATAAGTCATGGAGATGGAACACAGAGTAAGGAATATACTGTATTAATAATACACAATAAAGTGAAGGTGAAGTCGCTCAGTCGTGTCCGACTCTTTGCGACCCCGTGGACTGTAGCCTACCAGGCTCATCCATCCATGGGATTCTCCAGGCAAGACTACTAGAGTGGGTTGCCATTACCTTCTCCAGGGGATCTTCCCATCCCAGGGATCGAACCCAGGTGTCCTGCATTGTAGGCAGACGCTTTACCGGCTGAGCCACCATCCTTAATTATAATATACAATAATACTGTATTAATTTTAAATGGTCACATCTGGTTACTAGACTTATCATGATGATCATCTAAAAACATATATAAATGTTGAATCACTATGCTGTATGACCGAAACTAATATAATACGGTATGTCAGTTGCACTTCAATTTCTAAAAAGTGGATCACAACTACACGCAAACAACCTGAGTTTAGACTTCTGTTCAGCGGTCCTGTACACAGTGCAGAATCATGCTGTAAATCCACTTGCCTGGTGACGAGCGCCCTGAATCCTCCTCCATTCCCTAGTCTGATTTATGTCTGTGCTATTTCCAGTTTCTCTGAGGCTCTCTTGTGATTTTGCTTCATTGATTCAGACAGTCTTGGTTTCTGTTTTTCTACAAATTGCCTTTCTTTGCATTTAAATTACTGAACTGCTCCAAGAGGAATCCCTTCCTGGCAGGAGCTCTCCACTGGCGTGCTTATGAAGGAAGCCAATCTCTGCTTTATGAGCTTCTTGCTCTATCCTCAGGCCCCAGCAACACGCACTGCAGCTAAGACAATTACAGATCTGCCTTGGGGTAACTGACATTTGGTCGTGGGGGAGTGGAGTTGAAATATCTCTACTCTACCTTTGTCACATGAGCCTTTTGCTCTTCACTGTCTCATTCCCAATTTGCTCCTGGTAGAAGTTGAAATCCAAAACATGCTTCTTCCATGGTTTAGTAATGACTGGGATTACTGTGCCTTAAAGAAAGAAAATCAAGTCTTGTCCTTTTTCTTGACTTTTTCCTTTCTGATGCAGTAAAACCACCTGGGTACAGACTTCTCTTTAGAGAAGATTTTCACTTGAGGTAGTAGGTGGGTGAGTAGACCCACCTATGCCAAAGCCTTTGATTGTGTGGATCACAATAAACTGTGGAAAATTCTGAAAGAGATGGGAATACCAGACCACCTGACCTGCCTCTTGAGAAACCTGTATGCAGGTCAGGAAGCAACAGTTAGAACTGGACATGGAACAACAGACCAATGCCAAATCCTGAAAGGAGTACATCAAGGCTGTATATTGTCACCCAGCTTATTTAACTTATATGCAGAGTACATCATGAGAAACGCTGGGCTGGATGAAGCACAAGCTGGAATCAAGATTGCCGGGGGAAATATTAATAACTTCAGATATGCAGATGACACCACCCTTATGGCAGAAAGTGAAGAGGAACTAAAAAGCCTCTTGATGAAAGTGAAAGAGGAGAGTGAAAAAGTTGGCTTAAAGCTCAATATTCAGAAAACTAAGATCATGGCATCTGGTCCCATCACTTCATGGGAAATAGATGGGGAGACAGTGGAAACAGTGTCAGACTTTATATTTTTGGGCTCCAAAATCACTGCAGATGGTGACTGCAGCCATGAAATAAAAAGACACTTGCTCCTTTAAGAAAAGTTATGACCAACCTAGATAGCATATTAAAAAGCAGAGACATTACTTTGCCAACAAAGGTCCGTTTAGTCAAGGCTATGGTTTTCCCAATAGTCACATATGAATGTGAGAGTTGGACTATAGAGAAAGCTGAGCGCCGAAGAACTGATGCTTTTGAACTGTGCTGTTGAAGAAGACTCTTGAGAGTCCCTTGGACTGCAAGGAGATCCAACCAGTCCATCCTAAAGGGGATCAGTCCTGGGTGTTCATTGTAAGGACTGATGTTGAAGCAGAAAGTCCAATACTTTGGCCACCTCATGCCAAGAGCTGACTCATTGGAAAAGGCCCTGATGCTGGAAAAGATTGAAGGCAGGAGGAGAAGGGGACGACAGAGAATGAGGTGGTTGGATAACATCACCGACTTGATGGACGTGAGTCTGAGCAAGCTCTGGGAGCTGGACAGGAAGGCCTGGCGTGCTGCAGTCCGTGGGGTCACAAAGAGTCAGACACGACTGAGTGACTGAACTGAACTGAACTGAGTAGACCCAACAGTCAGGCCTGCAGAAAAAGCATATTTCTCTTCAGTAAGAGGTTTCAAAATTTAGATTCAGAGAGAAGTTAGAGAATCTACTTTGGCCTCAAGGTTTAATTTCTCAACACAGCTTTTATCAGAGCTTTTCATTCTTCACTCACAGAAATCCCAAACCCTTCATCTGCTTCCTTTTTCAAAACTGTTTTACCTTTTAAATTGTATTCCTAGTGTCAAAGGAAGAGGCCACCATACAATACTTGATATGAATATTGAATTTATTGCTTTATAATCATGTCAGAGCTTGCTTAGAATGTTGTCTTTCTTGGCAAAGCCAAGAGCTGGTATTACATAAGATTTGACACCAGGAAGTTCAAGAAAAAATTGTTTTCCCTTAGAAATGTCTAAGGGCTTCCCCAGTGTCTCAGATGGTAAAGAATCCACATGTAATGCAGGAGAGCCAAGTTCAACTTCTAGGTTGAGAAGATTCCCTGGAGAAGGCAATGTCTATCCACACCGGTATTTTCACCTGGAGAATCCCATGGACAGAGGAACCTGGTGGATTACAGTCCATGGGGTCGCAGAGAGTTGGACACGCCTGAGTGACTAAGCAGCAGCAGCAGAAATGTCTACGTCTTCTAGTAATTTCTAGAAATTTCCAGCACCCAACAGTACCAATGAGAAATCTCATGCCCATCTTATGTTTATTTATAGACATTTTTTTCATCTCTGGAAACTTTTAGGACTTTTAATGTTTTGAGATTTAAAACAGTTTGCTACGTTTGAGTTTTACTCATCTCACTCACATTTTGGTGAGCTTTTTAAATCTAAAGATTTGTGCATTTCTTCAGCTCTCTATAAAAAAAGGTTTCTCTATAGTTTTTATTAATTTTTCTTTATATCCTCTCCTTCAGGGACGTACCTAACTTACGTTAGAACTTCTAGTTCTATCTCTCATGTCTTTCTTACCTCTCTTACAGTCAGTTCTCTCTCACTTCGCCTTGCATGCTTTTACATCTCCTGCCTTTCTGTGTTATATTCTGGGAGGATTATTCAACTTATTAAATCTCTCCTCAGTTGTGTCCATTCCAAAATTTAATCAATCTCGTATCTTTTTTTGTTTTTATTGTGATTGCTTTTTTGCTTTTTGGACGATTAAAATTTTTTATCTCTAAGTCTCTAATCGATTCTCTCACAATAAACATTCTAATTAACATAAACTAGATACCCTCTCTTATCTCCAT
The DNA here is from genome assembly GCF_023699985.2 of Odocoileus virginianus. Taxonomy (NCBI): domain Eukaryota; kingdom Metazoa; phylum Chordata; class Mammalia; order Artiodactyla; family Cervidae; genus Odocoileus; species Odocoileus virginianus. The sequence continues at coordinate 60,650,021 of NC_069688.1, forward strand.
GAGGACATTAATCTTTTACAAAAATTGTTGTCTATTTTGTTCATTTCGGTTCCTCAGGTGTTTGTTTTCTTCAATGCTGCTCATGGTGCTGATTTTACACAATTGTTTGACAGTCTTTGTCTTGTGTGATTTTCTCTGTACTGAAATTCTTTGTAATTTAGGTAGATTAGTAGTATACAAAAAGGGATAATAGCCATGGTCTACCTTAGGGGTGGAAGTATTTTATCATCAGCATCGTTTCTTATCAGCACATAGTGACAATATAAGGACTGACTTTGAGGTGTGTATAGTTTTTTCTTTAATTTCCCTGCAGACATTACCCCCCCTTAATTGCCATCACCTGGGAAAGGTCGGTCCTACTACACCCCCTCTTACTCCACCTTCTCAATTCATCCCACCACATGATAAGCCATTGCTATAGATTCTGTTCCATTTAATGTCTTCTTTCTATAGTGATTGTGGGGGAAACATTGCTAAGAAAAAATAAGTAAGCAACAAGACTTTATGGTAAAGCACAGCTAATTACACCTAATATGTTATAACGACCTATGATGGAATATCTGAAATGTTATCAGCCGAAAAGCTGAATCACTATGCCGTATACCTGAAACTAACACAATCTTGTAAATAAGCTATACTGTGTTGTTGTTGAGTCACTTAGTCATATCTGACTCTCTGTGATCCCAAGGACTGTAACCCACCAGGCTCCTCTGTCCATGAGATTTCCCAGGCAAGAATACTGGAGTGCGTTGCCATTTCCTACTCCAGGGGGTCTACGTTAATTTGAAAAATCCCTGAGAAGGGTATAACACTAACTCATCGTCTGGTCAGAGTCCCCAGCTCCCTCTGATTTTTGCCGTCCTCCTGGGATACAGCTCTGCTTCTCCAGCTCAAATTCCCAATCTTAGCCCCACCCTGGAGATAACTGCTTCTGCTTCCATCGTTCCATGCAGATTTGGGGAGAAAGAAGTCAACTACTTACTTCACTTACTAACCCATGAAATCACCCTAATGCTTGACCATGGCGCTTGAATCTGCCTTCTTCAAGGGTAGAACACTTCCAGAATCCTTCTCACTTTGCAAGAAATGTTTCCTGTGAGTGTTTTGGGTATTGGTTTTCTTCATTAATACTAACAGTAACCTGTTCTAAGCACTTCACAATTTGTGCAAATTAAATGAGTTAATATATGAACCCATGTGACTTCTCATTAAGACACTTCTCAAATTTCCTATTTTTCAGCTAGCAGTCTCCTGTTTTCCAGCACTGTGGATTTTCTTGACCTTCTTTTTTGTCATTTCTAGAGATTTATGGCATTCAGCCTATTATCTCGATCTAATTTTTTTATCTGCTTCTTAAAATAGCTTTGCCCTTTTTTTTCCCTAGACATGCATTCATTCTGGAGTAGTCTGCTCAGAGTGACATAACAAAATACCACAGACTGGGCAGCTGAAACAACGGAAACTTAATTTTCTCACAGTTCTGGAAGCAGAAGTCCAGATCAGAGGGCTGTCGTGGTTGATTTGTTAAGGCCCGTTTTCCTGGCAGGTAGGCAGGCACCTTCTCATCGTGTCCGCACACGGTCTTTCTTCTGTAAATATGCAGAGAGAGAGTCCTCCGGTGTCTCTTCCTCTTCTGAGAAGAACACAAATCCTGTTGGATTAGGATGTCACTCTTATGACTCTATTTAACTTCAGTTACCTTTCTAAAATCTTCTCTCCCAAATAGTCACATTAAGGATGATATCAACATATGAATTTGGAGGAACAGCATTCAATCAATAGCACATTTTAATAGATTGATTGTTAAAGAAAACAGCAATTTAACTCAGAAGAAGCTGATAAGCAAGAACAATGTAAGGGCACATGTAAAGTGAAAGAGAGGGATATCAACTAAAGAATCTTCAAAGTGAATATAGAACATGCTGTCTTTCCTGACGAAAAGTAGTGTGCAAAAATATCTGTAGAATAAATGAATGAGACATTCAAAATGCACCTCAGCTTCCCCAAGACACCAATTTTCAGGAACATTTGTGAATATCTTCTTTGATTCATTTAGGTTGGATTTGTATAAAATAAATAAAAACATGACTGTTTCCTACTTTACTCTCAAACTTGAAATTAATTAGGGAATTTAAGATGTTTATTAAATGAAATATATTAGTATTAAAGACTAACAAATTTTGATATTGATATGCTATTAAAAAATTCTCTTTCCAACTGGGCTAATATTTGGAAAGTGTTGCTGTTCTATGTCTATTGATGTGTTTGTGGATATGTGTGCATATAAGTGTACATATGGGACTTAAAAATTTTAAATCTCTGTGGCAATGTTTCTGTAACGCTTTTGTGACTTTATTCTTAACTAGTCACTTAAGCTCTAACAAAGTTAGGCACCACCATATTTATAGACTATTAGAATATGATTCACTAAAAATAAAAATAAGTGCTGTCTACACAGTCTCTAGCAGTTACAGGTTAACGCAAGAATAGATCTAGAGAGCAGACTATTGGAATAGGTTTGCAAACAAGATTTGGAACCACAAATGCATCATAGGCTGTTCTACACAGATCAAAAATAATTTAGGTTAGGAAGTTGTGGATCATAATATCCATATGTACACTACCATATGTACAAATTAATGTGTACAAACAATACCATATGTAGAAGTGAAATGTGACAAGCAACTCAAACTTTTCACTGTATTTAGAGGTAAATGTGAGAAGACAGCAAAGTAAGAATTGGTTAAGCTTTATCTTAATGACCCAAGTTTGCTTACAACTTGTTTTTATGATAGAGCAAAAGATACATTGCTTAAAATCAGAATTGTGTGTAAATTTCAAATATTTGTATTTGGACATTTAATCCTACAAAAATTTTCACTTATTCAAGCCAGATTTCTTTTCTTCAGATGTAAAATTAGAGGACAGCACTATGAATTTATCATTAATTAATATCTTTCAGTTGCTAAGTCATGTCCAACTCTTTGAGACCCCATGGACTGCAGCATGCTAGGCTTCCCTATCCTTCACCATGTCCCAAAGTTTGCTCAAATTCATGTCCACTGAGTCAGTGTTGCCATACAACCATCTGATCCTCTGTCACCCCCTTCTCCTTTTTCCTTCACTCTTTCCCAGCATCAGGGTCTTTTCCACTGAGTTGGCTCTTCATATCAGTTGGCCAGAATATTGGAGCTTCAGCTTCAGCATCAATCCTTCCAATAAATATTCAGGGTTGATTTCTTTTAGGATTGACTGGTTTGCTGTAGGATGTAGTGCAAGTGCCCTCAAAAGTCTTCTCCAACACCACAATTCAAAAGCATCAATACTTCGGTGCTCAGCCTTTTTCACTGTCCAATTCTCACATCTGCATGTGACTACTGGAAAAACTATAGCTCTAACTATATGAAACTCTGTCAGCAAATCAATATCTTTTCTTTTTAGTACACTGTCTAGGTTTACCATAGCTTTCCTTCCAAGGAGCAAGCATCTTTTAATTGTATGGCTGAGAGTCACCATCTGCAGTGCTTTTGCAGACCAAGAACATAAAATCTGTCACTGTTTTCACATTTCCCTCTTCTATTTGCCATGAAATGATGGGGCTGGATGCCATGATGTTAGCTTTCTTGAATGTTGAGTTTTAAGCCTGTTTTTTTTGCTCTCAAGACTAGAAAAATGACCTGCTACTCTCTCACTCCCAAACCTTCCAAATTAGAATATTATATTCTTTGTATTGAAATATAGTTGATATATGATATTACATTATTTTCAAGTATACTACATAGAGATTTGACATTTTCAAAAGATATGAAGTGATAACCACCATAAGTCTGGTAACCATCTGTTCCCAAATAAAGTTGTTAAATATTACTGATATTTATTAAGGTGTATGCTACATCTTGTGTGTTATTTATTTTATAACTAGAATTTTGTACCTCTTAATCCCTTTTATCAGTGTTACTCACTCCCACCTTCTCTCCTCTGGCAAGAAGGAGAGTTATCTCTATGGGCCAGTTACACTTTTGTTTTATTTTTTTGTTTTCAGACTCCACATATAATTGAGATCATACATTATTTGTCTTTTACTAGCTGATTTATCTCACTAAAACTTAACTTTCTAGATCCATAAATGTTGTAATGTTAATATTTCACTTATTGTTATGGCTGAATAATATTATACCACACACACACACACACAATATCTCCTTTATCCATCTGTCTGTCTTGTACACTTAGGTTGCTTCAATATCTTGGCTACTGTAAATAGTGCTACAATATACATTGGGGTGCATAAACATTTTCCAATTAGTGTTTTATGTTTGGGGACAAATACCCAGAAGTGGAGTCACAGGATGACACCTTTGTTCTATTTTTAATTTTTTGAGAAACCTCCATACTGTTTCCGTTAGTGACTGCACCAATCTACACTTTCACCAACAGTCTCGAGGGTTCCCTTTCTCCACATCCTCACCAGCACTTGTGACCTTTTAATAGCCATTCTGATGTGTGTGAGGTGAGATCTCATTGTGAGTTTGATTGGAGTTCACTGATGATTACTAATCTTGAGCAAATTTTCAGGTCTTTTGGCCATCTCCATGTCTGCTTTGTTCCTTTTCATACTGTTCACGGGGTTCTCAAGACAAGACTACTGACGTGGTTTGCCATTCCCTTCTCCAGTGGACCACATTTTGTCAGAACTCTCCACCATGACCCGTCCATATTGGGTGGCCCTACACAGCTTGGCTCATAGTTTCATTGCGTTAAACAAGGCTGTGATCCATGTGATCAGTTTGGTGAGCTTTCTGATTGTGGTTTTCATTCTGTTTGCCCTCTGATGGATGTGGATAAGAGGCTTGTGGAAGCTTCCTGATGGGAAAGACTGACTGTGGGGGAATCTGGTCTTGTTCTGATGGGCAAGGCCATGCTCAGTAAATCTTTAATCCAATTTTCTATTGATGGGGGGAGCTGTGTTCCCTCCCTGTTGTTTGGCTTGAGGCCAAATTATGGTAGGGGTAATGGCGATAATGGAGACTTCTTTCAAAATGACTTATGCCTGCACTGTTAGATTCAGTGTCCCTGACGCTGTGGCAGGCCATTGTTGACCCACGCCCCTGCCAGAGACTCCCAGACACTCAGGCAAGTCTGGGTCAGTCTCTTATGGGAACTCTGCTCTTTTCTCCTGGCTCCCAGTGCACACAAGGTTTTGTTTGTGCCCTCCAAGAGTCTGTTTCTCCAGTCCTGCAGAAGTTCTATAAAAAAAATCCCACTGGTCTCCAAAGTCAAATTCCCTGGAGGTTCTCAGTCCCTTTGCCAGATCCCCAGGTTGGGAAATCTGTTGTGGGTCCTAGAACTTTCTTAACAGTGTGAGAATTTCTTTGGTAGTATAATTGTTCTGCAGTTTGTGGGAGTCTGCTCAGCAAGTCTATGGCGGGGCTAGTGGCGAGCTCCTCCAAGAGGGCTTATGCCACATGCTGGCGTGTCCCAGGTCTGCTGCAGCCAGAGCCCCCATCCCCGCAGCAGGCCCCTGCTGACCTGTGCCTCTGCAGGAGACGCTCAAACACTCAAAGGCAGGTCTGGCTCGGTCTATGTGGGGCCTCTGGGTCCTGGTGTGCACAGTTTTGTTTGAGCCCTCTGTGTGTCTCTGGTGGGTATGGGGTTTGATTCTAAATGCAATCTCTCCCCTCCTACTGTCTTGCTGAGGCTTCTCGTTTGCTCTTGGATGTGGGGTATCTTTTTTCGGTGGCATCCAACATTCTCCTGTCAATGGTTGGTCAGTATCAAGTTGCAATTTTGAAGTTCTCCCAGAAGAGGATGAGCACATCCTTCTATTCTGCCATCGCAAACTCTGGGAGTTGATGATGGACAGGGAAGCCTGGCATGCTGCAGACTACTTGCATGGGGTTGCAAATAGTTGGATGCAACTGAGCAACTGAACTGAACTGACTGATGTCTTCTTTGGAAAAATCTCTATTCAGATCCTATACCTAATTTTAAGCAGGTTGGTTTTTTTTTAATATTGAGTTCTCTAAGTTCATTTTACAGTTTAGATATTAATCTCTTATTGGAGATATTGTTTGCAAATATATTCTGTCATTCAGTAAGCTGAATTTTTATTTCATTACTAGTTTCCTTTGCTATTCAAAAGCTTTATAGTTTAATGTAGTTGCATCTGTTTATTTTTGCTTTTGTTTTCCTTGCCTGAGGAGACAGATCCAAAAAATATTGCTAATACCAACATCAAAGGACACAAAATGTATGGAGTTTTGTGGTCTCAGGCCTTACATTTAATTCTTTAATACATTATGAGTTTATTTGTGTATATGGTGTGAGAAAATAATCCAGGTTGATTCTTTTGCATGTTGCTATCCAGTTTTCTCAATAGCATTTATCAAAGAGGCTATCTCCCTTCATTGTATATTCTTGTTTCTGTCATCATACTTAATTGACCATGTAAATGTGGGTTTATTTCTGTGGTCTTTCTTTTGTTCCATTGATCGATGTGTCTGTTTTTGGCAAGTACCATACTGTTTTTATAGCATTAGCTTTGCAATAAAGTTTGAAATCAGGGAACATGATAAATTCACATTTTTCTTTTCCAGGACTATTTTAACTTTTCAACATCATTTGTGTTTCCATACAAACTTCAGAATTATTTCTTCTAGTTCTATAAAAAATGACGTTGATATTTTGAGAACAAAATTTTTGCCTCCATTAGATTTTTTTCATGGCTTTTTTCTGGATGCAATTGTAAGTGAAATTGTTTTTTTAATTTTTATTTCTGGTAATTCATTATTAGCATGTAGAAATGCAACAGATTTTTATATTAATTATGTATCCTTCACATTTACTGAATTTATCAGTTCTAATACTTTTTTGCTAGTGTCAAAGGTTTTCTACATATACTAACATGTCATTTTCAAACAGTGACAGGTTTACTTCTTCCTGTCAAATTTGAAGGCTTTTGATTTTTTTTTTTTCCTCTAATTGCTGTGATGAGGACTTCCAAAACTATGTTGGATGAGAGTGGCAAGAGTACACTTATCTTGTTCCTGAAATTTTAGTAAAAAGGCTTTCAGCTTTTCACAACTGAGTTTGATGTTGACAGTGGACTTGCCACATATAGGCTTTGCCATGTTGAGATGTTCCTTCTTTACCCACTTTGCTGAGAGTTTTGCCACAAATGAATATTGAATTTTGTCAAAAGCTTTTTCTACGTATATCTAAATGATCATGCTATTTGTTCTTCAATTTGTTAACATCGTCAATTTGCAGATACTGAATCATTCTTGCATCCCTGGAATAAATTCCTTTTGATCATGGTATATGATCCTTTTAATGTATTATTGAATTCAGTTTGCTGATACTTTGTTGAGAATCTTTCCATTTATGTTTATTAAGGATATAAGTCTGTAATCTTTTTTTGATGCTTTTGTCTGGTCTCTGTAACAGAATAATGCTGATCTCATTGAACGAGTCTCATTCCTTCTTGTTCAATTTTTTTGAATAGTTGGAAAGGGTAAGTGACAGTTTTCTTTAAACAACTGGTAAAATTCACCTTTGAAGCCATCTTGTCCTGGACTTTTGTTTGTTGGGAGTTCTTCTTAATTATTAGTAGTAGTAGTATTGATTCACTTTCATTATTGATAATTGGTCTGTTCATAGTATCTATTTCTCCTTGATTCAGTATTGGAAGATTGTACGTTTCTAGGAATTTATCCATTTCATCCATATTGTCCATTTTACTGGTGTATAATTTTTCATGGTAGACTCATAATTCTTTGTATTTCAGTGTCAGAGACAACTTCTTTCATTTTTTATTTTATTTATTTGGGTTCTTTCTCTTTATATCTTGATGAGTCTGATTAAAGGTTTGTCAATTTTGTGTATCTTTTCAAAGAAATAGCTCTTAGTTTCATTGATCTCTTGTATTAGTTTTTCTTTGGGGTAGGGGAGATACTCCCCTATTTCATTTATTTCAGCCTGATCTTTATTATTTCCTTCCTTCTAACTTTGAGTTGTGTTTGTTTGTTTTCTAGTTTTTAGGTTTGGGGGTAGAGTGTTTGAGATTTTTCTTGCTTTTTGAGGTAGGTCTGTATCATTATCTACTTCTCTCTTAGAACTGTTTCTGCCATCTCTCACTGATTTTGAAATGTTGTGCTTCCACTTCCATTTGTCTTCAGGTTTTTTTTTAATTTTCCCTTTGATATTTTTAGTGACCCATTGGTTGTTTAGTAGCATATTATTTTGGATACACATGTTTGTGTGTTCTGTATTTTTTAAAAATTGTAGTTGAAAACAATTATAGTTGATTTCTAGCCTCATACTGTTGTGGTCACCAGAGATATATGCCTTAGGGGTGCCCCTAAATAATCTGTGAACCCTCCTCTGTTGAGGAAGGCCTGACTTCTGTGGGCATGCTGGTAAGCAGGGCTCTTCCCAGCCCATTTGACTGCAAGGGCCTGCTTCATGCAGTGACTGTGGCCCAGTGGTGGGCTAGGCTGGGTCCCAAATGCCTGGCCCCAAGACTGAGGTTCAAGGGGCCATAGCACTGATGCCAGTCTGCCAGTGGTCACAGCAAGCTCCCTTCATGGCTGGCTGTATAGCACAGAGGGCAGTGGAGCTGGTGTCAGTCCACTGGAGGGAGGTAGGTAAGCCTGCAGTTCTAATAGGCTAAAGAGAGGGTTCCTAAATGGCACTTTCCAGCACCAGTGTCCACACAGTGGAACAAGCCCCCATAGTGGCTGCAGCCAGCATCTCCAACCCTACAGGGAGTCCCAGTTGCCTCCTGCCTCTTCAGGCGGCTTTTCAAGATGAGCAAGGGGACCTGATCCAGGCTTCTCTAAAACTATTGCCTCTGTGCTAATACTTATAGAGTGTGAGATTTTACATACACCCTTTTGGAACAGAGACTTTGTTTCCATAGTCTCTGGCTCCCCCAACATAAGCCCCACTGATTTTCAAAGCTGGACACTCTAGGGGCTCATCTCCCCAATACAAGACCACCAGTCTAAGGAGCCCAATTTGGGACTGAGATCCCTCACTTCTAGGGGAAGACCCCTGTTATTGTGGGTCACAGACTGAGGGATGTGGGTCCTGACCTATCACATCTCCATTTCTCCTGCACATCTTCTTGTGGCTCCTTCTTTATTAAGAAGAATCTAGCAGAGTTTGCAAAAGCCAAAAATTATTCAAAAAGATTTTATTTTAGGAAATAAATACTACATTTAAATGAATTTAGCAATTAATGAATGGAAATCTAAAGTATTATTTAGAAAACAAATGTAGATTCTAAGTACTTATTTTACAAAATACTTAAGACAATTGAGGAGAATAATGACAAAATCTGATCACATTACATTTTTCCCCAGTCAATTTTCTTAAAAAGTACCAATAAAATGTTACTTCCTAAATATAGAGAGTCCTCCCTTAGTCTAGTCCCCATCTTGCTTTGGGTATAGCACTGCCTTCCTTTTTCAAACTCTCAGCTTCCCCAACTTTTGTAACATTTTTATTTCAGTTCTCACTCTCTGTTACTTCTCAGTTCCTTTGCTTATGCTGCTCCTTCAGTTCAGTTCAGTCGCTCAGTCATATCCAACCCTTTGCGACCCCATGAATCGCAGCACGCAATTCCATCACCAACTCCTGGAGTTTACTCAAACCCATGTCCATCGAGTCAGTGATGCCATCCAGCCATCTCATCCTCTGTCATCCCCTTCTCCTCCTGACCCCAATCCCTCCCAGCATCAGGGTCTTTTCCAGTGAGTCAACTCTTCGCATGAGGTGGCCAAAGTATTGGAGTTTCAGCTTCAACATCAGTCCTTCCAATGAACACCCAGGACTGATCTCCTTCAGGATGGACTGGTTGCATCTCCTTGCAGTCCAAGGGGCTCTCAAGAGTCTTCTCCAACACCACAGACCAAAAGCATCAATTCTTCGGCGCTCAGCTTTCTTCACAGTCCAACTCTCCTTAAATGTCAGCAAATTCCAAGATTGTGACCTCCCAGTCTTATGTTGTTCTATATATTTGCACCATTTCCTCTAGACAGGGGATTCTCCATTCAGCCTCCAACTGAATTCCAGATCCAAATTTTCAACTGCCTGAAATATTGACTGTATTTTAAAAGGTCTTGATTATGCATTCACACCTCAAGTTTACCATAAGATAAACCTAATATATTTCAATTTGTCTTGCAACTGTTTATATCTTCATCTGAGTTGTCCATGTGGTATCACAATTATCTACTTTGCTAATTCTATTAGCCTCCTAGGGCTGCCATAACAAATCTCCACAACTGAGTGGGTTATAGCAACAGGAATTTACTCTCTCAGTTCTGGAGACTAGAAGTCTGAAATCACGTTATTGGCAAGGTTGGCCCTTCCGGAAATTCTGAGGGAGAATCCGTTCCATGGTTTTCTCCTAGCCTCTGGTCACTGCCAGCAATCCTTGGTGTTTCTTGGACTGTAGACCCATCACACCAGCCTCTGCCTCTATGATCACATGTCTTTCTCCATGTGTTTCTTCCATGTTTTCACTTGGCCTTCTTATAGGAAGGACTCCAGTCATTAGACTATGAGCCCACTCTACTCCAGTGTGACCTCATAGTAAACAGTCACATCTGTGGAGACTCTGTTTCCAAGTACAGTCACATTCTGAGGCTCTGAATGGACATGAATTTTGGCAGAACACTATCAATGTCTTACGTTCACCAAATTTGACATTTCCTACTGTCACACTAACCCACAGATTTAACTCAACTCTCTTCCCTCTTCAAATTATACTTTTTCCTCGTCACAATCAATTACCATCTTTCTTTTTACAATAACTTGCTAAAACACAGCTAATAGTGTCCCTCTTCTGTTTAGAATTCTGTTTGGTTCTTCAGTGGTCTCAATTGACCTTTTAAGTTAAATTACAGGTGATTGGAGATCCTGTATGAAAATGTTTGAGCCTTTATTGTCCTCAACAAGGGAGCAACTAACACATTTTTCCTCAGGCTTTTGAGTATCTTCCCTCTACGTCATTAAAGTATCATTCCTCCTCCTCTGTAGACTCATCCCTGACTACCGTCTAGTCATTTTGCCATCCATTTGTGTTACGTTAAAGCTACAATCTTAAACTAGAGACCATGTATCACAGAGTGCATATGAAAACTTTCCTAGAGCCCTATAAACACCAATTGTTTTTAAAGAATCGAGTTCAAAATCTACAATTTACATACATACTCTTTCATAAAACCGGTATTTGTAAGTCGCCTGCCAATGAGCTTTTCTTTCCTACCTTCCTCTCACATTGGCTTTTTTCCTCAGCTGCCAAAGAAAAGCCTACTTCTAATCCACCCCAGCACTTCTATGACACGTTGTCCTGGAGTGCAAAAATTTTTGCAATCCCAAACACAGGGACAATTGTTAATTCTGTAATTTTCTTGCCTCTATCTGATTGAATTTAGGAAGTAAGGAATACTGTTATAATTCTCTTACTTGCCTTCAACTGGTTTTAGAAGTGAGTTTCCTCTGAATTCTTATCAAAGAGAGAAATAAACTGTATTTTAACAATAACTAATTCTTTATTCCTCCATATGTACATATTCAATTCAGTTTAGTTCAATCGCTCAGTCATGTCCGACTCTTTGCAACCCCATGGACTGCACCACTCCAGGCTTCCCTGCTCACCACCAACTCCCGGAGCTTGCTCAAACTCTTGTCCATCGAGCCCATGATGCCATCCAACCAACTCATCCTCTGTCATCCCCTTCTCCTCTGACCTTCAATCTTTCCCACCATCAGGATCTTTTCCAATGCATCACTTCTTCGTATCAGGTGGCCAATGGATTGGAGTTTCAGCTTCAGCATCAGTCCTTCCAATGAATATTCAGAACTGATTTCCTTTAGGATTGACCAGTTTGATCTCTTTGCAGTCCAAGGCACTCTCAAGAGTCTTCTCCAACACCACAGTTCAAAAGCATCAATTCTTTGTCACTCAGCTTTCTTTATAGTCCAACTCTCACACAAAATCTAAAAGGCTTATCCATGTCAATCAGAGATGACCATCAATAAAACTCTACTCTCATGTTTGTTTATCAAAATTTATAAAATATATTTACTGTTTCCTAAATTCTTCACCAAGGAGTTATGAGGAATAATTCTTTTAAAAATATACAATATGAACTAGAATTATCAAATATAACTCAAAAGAACCTGTGTTGTATAAAGCATATTTCATTGGTTCCCTCATACTCCCATATAATTTTTTATTTTATGGACTATTGTTTCTTCATCTCCATTTTTTCATTCATTCACAAAATTACCTAAGCAGAAATACATTTATAACTTCTGTATGTACATTGGTGGAGAAGAAGACAGGCAAGGATTACTGTAGAAAAAAGCTGGAGAAAACAGAAAAGGTGGAATAGATTAACATACTGATGTTCAGCTAACACAAAAAGAAAAATACAGAAGTATGTGAAATATAGCTATGGATTAGAAATAGTGACATGCTTTATAATACAATTTTCAACATGCAACTGTGAGATATGTTTGCACAGTACAAACTGGTGCTATTAAGGGCCAATTATATGATCAAATAAGACATAGATAATTCAGGAAAAGAAAAGCGTTCTCTTTAAGTCTTAGTGCTTGAATTAGACATTTTGACAGTTTGAACATCTGACTTTACAGTCAGTAATCCACCAAGCCCCAACCTTACTTTTTATGGATTTTTTAGTGTACTGAAATACATCAAATAAGGTCAAAGAAAAAGGTTGAAAGTAGTGAGTTTATTTATTCAACAAACATTTATTAAAAATATACCTTGTCCTAGATCTTGCAAAATATAAAGAAAACATACAGTTCCTGATCTTGAAAATGTCAGCCTATGATAATGTCAAATACAAACAGCTTCAAAAATCCCAGATGCACTAGATCACCAAGATCTTGTTGTAAGAATTGTATTCCTGAATGCTTCTGAGTGTCACAAGCAAGGTCCTATCATACAAAATCTTACAAACCCATGAACTGAACACACACACATATAGACGCAATTCATCTTTTCCATATAACCACTACATACAAGCCTCTCTTTCTGAATTCAAATTTTTATTAATGTTCTCATAAATCTAGTCTCTTGTAATAGTAATCTTTGTGAATTTAGTCTCTTGCAGTAAAAACTTAGAAATTATTCTTGATTCTTTATTTGGATTTATACAAAATATCCAGAAAGTTCAAATTCTTTGATTTCTGCCTCAAAAACACTTCTTTAGTCCATGTTTCCTTCATCAATTCTAACCTAACCTGTTAGCTTCCTTCCTTGCCTATATGCATTTACACTGCTCCTCTTCAGTTCTCCCACTATTGCTACCTTTCCTTTTCTCACACACCTCATTTGCTTGACATTCTCCATTGGTTCCCATTAGCCTAGAGGTCAGTGTTTAAACCCCTAAGCAGGTTAAACAGGAACCATCATAACCTGAGCCCGCTCCCCTTTTCAGACCGAACCACTACCGCTCCTGCCGCTCCCCAACCTGGCCCCCTACATGCACACACTGCCTTCCAGTCACACCAAAACACTTGCTCAACATGTCATATTTACTTCACATTTTCGAACATGTTGTTCTCAAGGCCAGGAGGGGCCTCATTTCACTTTTCTGTCAAAGACATTCCAGCCCTTCCAGACTTGTGATACTCTCTCTGTGGGGTCACTCTGATCCCCAGGCCAAGTTCAGTGTGAGCATAGCATTCTGTGTGTACTTTTATCACTCATAATTAGCTACTTATTTACATTCTTGCTTCCCCCATTAAACTGTGAACATCCAAAGGGCTAGTCTCTGTTCAACGTATCTTTCTATTTCCAGCACGAAAAGTAGAAACTCAATAACTGTTTGACAAATGAACAAGCTTCTAGGCATACTAAGATTTTAAGCAGAAATTTATGACATGATATAAAGGACAGCAAGTTTTCATCAGAAAATAAAAATGCTTTCTTGGTTTTGTGGACTGAATGCCCTCCCATTTCTGTATTGCATATGATGCATCAGGTTTTCTTCCACTGCTGCTCCATCTGCTCCGTCCTTGAATGGTTTATAAAGGTCTTAATGGGACACAAACACACCTGAAGAATCTTGATGCTTAAGCAGGACTTTAGACATTTGAAACAGGTGCAAATTATACTATGATAATTGTAAGTGGAGAAAGAAAGACACCAGTGGTCAGGGAATTTGTAAACAGTTAGGTATGATATATTTGTGGACCTGGTGGAAAATGGAGAGGGGCTCATACTAGAGTCCTTTTTAAATAGAATGCACAGGGTACCCAGTTCCACTGTGAACCCCATGGGTTCCCATTTGGAAGGGAGATGGGAAAGGCAGACATGGATGTGAGAAGGTGAGAATGGATGGAACTTACGTGGGTCCATGTAGACCCAGTGTTAGAAGAGTCGAGAGTGAGTTAGAGCTTTGAGGATAAACTATGAGGAAACATAGATCATTATAAAATATACAGGTTTATAAAGTAAGTCCACTCCATACAAGCCTTCAAGCTGCACACTTTCAAAGATGCAAGCATGTGTTCGCATGTCCAGTAGTGTAAGTTAGTTCACGCGTCTGACATACATTGGCACACGCGTGCATCCTCTGCAAGTGGTTGTACTTTTGTGCAACTTGCTGTACAGTGCTGTATAGAGTACAGTAGTAGAAGATCTTTACTTCAAGCCCAGGATGTCCAGAAGCAACTGTAAAAGCAGCACTGATATAGCTGGTACTGCTAAGAAGTGCCAAGCAATAACAATGGAAACAAAAAGAAAATAATTGAGAGAGTAGAGTAAGGCAGAAAGATGGTAGACATCACTTGTTCTTACAACACGAATTGTTCAACCATCAACATGGTTCTAAAGAAAAAGGATGAACTCATGGAGCTTGTGAAGTCTGCTGTGCCGATGACGTCAACAATAAAATCAAAGAAGCAAGGAAGAGTGATGGAGGAGATGCAGAGACTTCTCTGTGTGGATGCAGGATCCGCATCAGCGTCGAGTCCCACTCAGCTTCATGCTGCCTCAAGAGAGAGCTGAGAGCCTTAATGAAGACTTGAAGAAGACACATGGTGAAGAGTCAGACGGCACACCTTTTAATGCCAGCCATGGCTGATTTCATCAGTCCAAGGCTAGAGCCAACCTTTACAGTGTAAAAGTCAGTGGCAAGGCAACAAATGCAGATATGGTAGCTGTCTAGAAATTTCCTGAAATGCTTTTTTGAGAAATTATTGATGAAGTCACGTATTTATCCCAGCAGGATTTTAATGTGGATGAGACAGGACTGTACTAAAGAGGATGCAGACTAAATTTCCATCGGTAAGGAGGTGATGCCAGGCTATGAAGCAGCAAAGGATAGGCTAACTCTTGTTTGGTGGCAGTGCTTCCGGTGATATGAAGCTGAGGTCTCTCTTAGTCATTCTGAGAATCCAAGAGCCCCTATAAACATAGCCCATGGACTTTCTTCCCATTGTGGGGAAGAGTACTGTAACCCCAAAGCCTGAGTTACACAGGCAATTTTCCAGAACTGGTTTTTTCCACCACTTTATCCTGGAGGTAGAGAAATATTGCTTGGAGAAAGACATCCCACTCAACATTCTTTTGCTGCTTGACAATGCTTGGGTCACCACCACCACTACCCCCCCCCTCCCAATTCATGGACAACTTTCATCCTAGGATCAAAGTACTACATAGGTCATTCATCCAACCTATGGACCAGGGAACTATAGTGACTTTCAAGAAATATTATTTACATTACACTTTGTCAGGCAGTGAAGACAAGGAATGAATCAGGAACAACCTTGTGACAACATTGGAAGGACTATAACAACTGTCTGGTGGCTCAGACATTAAGAATGCACATGCAGTGCAGGAGACCTGGGTTTGATCCCCAGGCTGGGAAGATTCCCTGGAGGAGGGCATGGCAGCCCCACTCCAGTATTCTGATCCACAAGACCATGAAAGCACTGATTATGCTTGGCACGAGGTTATAGCTATCACCAAGGACGGTAGTTAGGAGAACCTTTGTCTGCAGTTTGTTCACAATTTTCATGGATTTAAAAGTGGATAAGGAGTCCAAAGAGGTCTTCAGCAACTTAATGACCTTCACTGAAAAGCTGGAGCGAGGTCTGCAAGAGGACGACTTCACTGACTCTTTGCTGTGCAACACAAGAGGCCTGATGGCATTGGAGGCTCAGAGGAAGACCAAAAAGAAACAAGAGCAAAAGGAAATAATGGAAGAATCAAAGAGAGTCACAACACAGGAAATGGCAAGGGGATTCTCCTTATTTGGAGAGGCACTCTTAGTAGGCATAGGACCAAAAGTAGAATGGTACACAAAAGTTGCAACAGCCACTCAAAATGCAGTTCAGTGCTACCCTGTCAACTGTGATGAGAAAGCAAAGAGCTACTACCCAGACATCACTGGATCATTTTCTCAAGAGAGTTCAGTTCAGTCGCTCAGTCATGTCCGACTCTTTCTGACCCCATGGACAGCAGCACGCCAGGCCTCCCTGTCCATCGCCAACTCTCAGAGTTTACTCAAACCCATGTCCATTGAGTCAGTGATGCCATCCAACCATCTCATTCTCTGTCATCCCCTTCTCCTCCTGCCTTCAATCTTTCCCAGCATCAGGGTCTTTTCCAATGAGTCAGCTCTTCATATCAGGTGGCCAAAGTATTGGAATTTCAGCTTCAGCACCAGTCCTTCCAATGAACTTTCAGGACTGATTACCTTTAGGATAGACTGGTTGGAGATCCATGCAGTCCAAGGGACTCTCAAGAGTCTTCTCCAACACCACAGCTCAAAAGCATCAATTCTGCAGTGCTCAGCTTTCTTTATAACCCAACTCTCATATCCATACATGACTACTGGAAAAACCATAACTTTGACTAGATGGACTTTTGTGGCAAAGTAATGTCTCTGCTTTTTAATATGCGGTCTAGTTTGGTCATAACTTTTCTTCCAAGGAGCAAGCATCTTTTAATTTCATGGCTGCAGTCACCATCTGCAGTGATTTTGGAGCCCCAAGAAATGAAGTCTGACACTGTTTCCACTGTTTCTCCATCTATTTCCCATGAGGTGATGGGACCAGATGCCACGATCTTAGTTTTCTGAATGTTGAGCTTTAAGCCAACTTTTTCACTCTCCTCTTTCACTTTCATCAAGAGGCTCTTTAGTTCTTCTTCACTTCCTGCCACAAGGGAGGTGTCATCCGCATATCTGAGGTTGTTGATATTTCTCCCAGGGAAGGTAGAATTGAATCCAGCAAGGAGTCAGCACCCGTGCCACCAGTGTGGCATGTGAGTGACACTGCAGCTCGCCCTCCGCCTCCCACTGCTGACCGTCCCCCACCCCCTCCCTCCTCCAGTCGGCATCTCTTCCTGCCTGTTCACTCGATGCCAGCCCCTGGATGCCAGCTGCTGCACTGTACCACTGTACCCTTCAAGGTACTACACTGTAAGATTAAGAATGTTTCCTTTATTTTTTGTGTTTGTATTTTACATATTATTCATGTGAAAAGTATTACAACCCTATTACAATACAGGACTATATAACCATTGTGTTAGTTGTACCAAGGCTAACTTTGTAGGACTTATGAACAAATTGGACTCACGAACTCACTCTTGGCACTCGTTTTTATGCAGGGGACTTACTAATATGCTTTATTTTGTATGTTTTCTTAGAAGGGAAGTTTATTAAAGCATGCTAGATATAGTAGTTTTCTACTATAGCTTCACACATTATGGCAATTCTAGAGACTTAAAACAGCAACCGGTTACTAGCTCACATTTCCATAGCTCAGAAGTTTGGGTGGGCTTGGCTGGGTTCTCTGCTTTAGGTGTCACACAGTTGAATTTAATGTACCAGCCAGGCCTGTCTGGGTTCTTATCTGGAGGCACCAAAGAATAATCCACTTCTAAGCTTATTCAGTTATTGGCAGAATGCAGTTTCTTACAGTTGTAGGACTGAAGTCCTTGCTTCCTTGTTGTCTACTAGCCAGGGATCACTCTCAGCTCCTAGAGGCTTCATGCAGTTCTTATCAGGGAACTCCTTTCTCCTTCAAAGCCAAAAGTGGAGAATTTCCCTCAAATGAAACTCCCCTTGGGCTGCAAATCTCTGGCTCTCTGCTCCGTCACCAGTTGGAGAAATTGTCTGCCTTTAAAGACTCATTTGATTACATCAGACACATCTATGTAATTTCCTTATCTTAAAGTCAACTGAGCCACAGAACGCAACCAATTATGGTAAACTCCACCGTGTTCATTGTCCCTGGGATTACACAGGACACGCAAACCAAGGAGACATCTCAGAACTCTGCTACCGTGTCAACTATACCTGTTTTTCTTCTCATGATACAATCTAATGACAGAATCACAGAATCAGTTCAGTTCAGTCGCTCAGTCGTGTCTGACTCTTTGTGACCCCATGGACTGTATCACAGAATAGTCATTTTCTGTTTTTGGATTCTAGTTTTTCAGTGGGAAATCTGTATTGCACAAGCATTATATCCATCAAATTTTATTCTTGAGTTGTTCTATTCAATTGTAGAAAGGAGCAGTTAATACATTATCTTGGGTGTATAGGAAAGAGGAAGAACCTTAATCCCTCCCCATCTGTATCTCCTTACGGATCTGACTCTGTCACCTTTTTTTCTTCCATTTCATCCAAAAAGCAAACCACCTGTGGCCCCTATTATTAATGACTACGCGGATGCCCAGCTACACAACCTGGTGAGAAGACTGCGTCAAAGAACAGATTTCTACAAAAGAAAGCTAGTGGAAGGTGATATGTCCTCACCTGAAAGCAGTCCCCAAACTGGTGAGTACCTCAAAGTTCTGGGACGAAGGTTATGTGTGGGTATGTTTCAATATTTTGCAAATGGTTTCACTTGGGCTTCCCCAAAAGCAGTTTTCTCAAGACAGTGACTTAGCTAGGAATATTTTATATTGAGGGTGGTGCCGGAGGTAAGACAGCAGGAAAAGAGAAGGGAGTTAAGACAATAAAGTGTGCTAACGGCAGGGTTACTGCGGAGGGCCACTGGGGCTTGATTCAGCTGAAAAGCTGTGTGGACGACACATAAGAATCATCCTGATGGAAGAGGGAGTTGGGAGATCAGCGCATCAACTCCTGTCCTTCATTGGCTGAGGTTTGCTGCCGGGGCAAGCTGCTAATGTGTTGTGCTGTGCTGAGTCACTCAGTCCTGCCCGACCCTTTGAGACCCTCTGGACGCTAGCCCACCAGGCTCCTCTGTCCATGGGATTTCCAGGCAAGAACACTGGAGAGGGTTGCCATTTCCTAGTACTCCAGAACTTTAAGCAAGCCAGCTGGGAGATAATGCCCTGGCAGGGATATAATAGTTTCTTTTTAAAGAGACAGGGCTAAAATATAGTCATTATAGCTTTAGAAAGATATGCTGAAAAGAATGTTTTGAGCTTTACTTACCCATAACTGTAAAGACACTAATAAAGCTAAAGAAGCACTAAGCTAAAACCTGGGCAATGGTGTAAATTTGTAAAGTTTCTGTTCAATGTGAATTCAAAGCACTAACTACTTATGCTCCAAAATACATGGGAATGAGGCTTGTATTTAAAATATCCTATTTGCAACACCTTGAGGACATTTAAGTTAAACTTTAAACCTGCTGCTGCTGCTGCTGCTAAGTCTCTTCAGCTATTTCTTTCTAAATTTCAGTGTTTTCGTTACTTAGGTATTTTCACAAACGACAATATTGTAAATGTCATAAAACGCCTCATCTGCCGCCATGAAGGAAGATTACAAAATGCTTTCATGCCAAACAGTCTAAACTTTTTCCTCCCTAAGCTAACTTAACCTCTTAAAAATCTTTTCATCTTTTTTTCTCCTATAAAGCAAAGCCCACAGTTGTATCATCAACACAAGAAAGCAGTGCTAAGCTTAAAGAAGAGCATTCCCAGAAGGTGCCCCTGACCCAGCACCTAAAGCGGCTCAGACTTCCAAAAAGCATAGATTCCTACACAGGTACCGTCAAGGAGTGGACTGTCTCAGTGGGAGGGCTGGCTATTCCCAAGAACCTCTGAAACCCAAGGTCACAGATGGCTTCCATGTTCTCTAGCCACTATTCTGAACCTGTCTAG
The DNA here is from genome assembly GCF_023699985.2 of Odocoileus virginianus. Lineage (NCBI taxonomy): Eukaryota > Metazoa > Chordata > Mammalia > Artiodactyla > Cervidae > Odocoileus > Odocoileus virginianus. Next base: position 60,670,152 of record NC_069688.1, read on the forward strand.
AAACCAGTTTTTTTTTTTCATTTATTTTTATTAGTTGGAGGCTAATTACTTTGCAATATTGTAGTAGTTTTTGTCATACATTGACATGAATTAGCCATGGATTTACATGTATTCCCCATCCCGGTACCCCTCCCACCTCCCTCTCTACTCGATCCCTCTGGGTCTTCCCAGTGCACCAGGCCCAAGCACTTGTCTCATGCATCCAACCTGGGCTGGTGATCTGTTTCACTATAGATAATATACATGTTTCAATGCTGTTCTCTTGAAACATCCCATCCTCGCCTTCTCCCACAGAGTCCAAAAGTCTGTTCTGTACATCTGTGTCTCTTTCTGTTTTGCATATAGGGTTATTATTACCATCTTTCTAAATTCCATATATATGTGTTAGTATACTGTAATGGTCTTTATCTTTCTGGCTTACTTCACTCTGTATAATGGGCTCCAATTTCATCCATCTCATTAGAACTGATTCAAATGAATTCTTTTTAATGGCTGAGTAATATTCCATGGTATATATACACCACAGCTTCCTTATCCATTTGTCTGCTGATGGGCATCTACGTTGCTTCCATGTCCTGGCTATTATAAAGAGTGCTGCGATGAACATTGGGGTGCACGTGTTTCTTTCAGATCTGGTAGAAACCAGTTCTTAAACTGTATTGTCTGCAAGGGATCATTTGCCCCTTTCTGGTGAAAAGATATAAAAATATTCGGGTCTGTTTTTAAACATTCCAAAGCTGTCCCAGTCCCTAATTATCTTTGAAAAGAAGCATTCAGCAACATGTTCATTGAACACTCTCCCCACCAAAAAAAAATAAAAATCCTTATAAAGTATGTCATCTTCCTTGGCTTCATATTGTTCACTTAATTGAGCAAATCCTGTCCCCAGCCTCCCCAGGCCGAGGGAAGCCCTGGGTGCAGTGGTGGACTGCCCTCGCCGCTAACTCACCCCGCTCTCCACCTCACTCACCCCGCTGAGCAGAACGTGGCCCTCGGTCCACAGCCCTGGGTGACGCTGCAGCTCCACTGCGGACCCGCTGAAGGCCGCCGGCTGCAGCTGCAGACACGGCGAGGCCTGCGACTTCTCCTGGGGTTCCCCTGCCCTGATGCTAATCGTGCAGTTACCCCGGCAGAGAGACAAAGTGGCCACTCTCTAGGAAACAGGAAGGACGCCCTCCAAAGTTAGGAAAGCTGCTAAGATCATCTAACATCCCTCCCAAAGCCCGGGGCCTCGGCTCTAGGGGCAGAGCCTCGTGATTGTTGTAAATAGAGCCTCCTACACAAATTCCTTATCCCCAGAGGACAGTGCCCCAACTTTACCAAACTAGGCACAGAATGATTTTAATGCCATGTGGATTGCTCCGGTGCTTTTTTCCCAGATCGAGGCTATCTCCTGTGGCTCTCGCTGGTCACCATCGCCTTTAACTGGAACTGCTGGTTTATACCCCTGCGAGTGGTCTTCCCGTACCAGACACCACACAACGAGGGCTACTGGCTTATCACCGACCTCGTGTGCGATACCATCTACCTTTCCGATCTGCTGTTAATCCAGCCCAGGCTCCAGTTTATGAGAGGAGGAGATATAATAGTAAGTAGGGGCTCGGGAGAAGCAGAAACTGGCAAAGGAATATCAAAGACTGAACTAAAAAAAACCAGTTAAGGTTTGCTTGTTGTTCATTTAACATCTGAGGGGCTGCATACGTGGGTCTTGAACCACTGGAACCATCAGCATAGCAACAGCGGTAACAAAACAGCCGCTGCGCCCTCCCCGTGTCGGGCTCTAGGTTCCTCATTTTACAAATAACAACAGTAGTACCTTCATAATGTCGATGGGGAGACTGGATGAACTGACGCCCGGAGGGTGCCTGCAACTGTGTCTGCCGCCTGTCTCCTCTCCGCACCTCACTTTCCAGATCCATCACACCTCATTCCTCAGCATCAAGCGCCCTGTTCCATCCACCTCGGAAAGAGCATTCTCACCCTCATCTTCTCCTGGATTTATTCTCATTGTTGCGTGAATTTCACAGTCAAGCCAATCAATCTAAGACAGAAAGAGAAGAATAAGTTTTCACAAGTACACGCCCACATCTCCTAGACTCCCCTGCCCCCCAGGCCCCTCCCAACCCACTAAAAGGATGCTGCCTTTCCAACCCACGTGCCCTGGGGTATCTGCGCCACAGTCCCGGCGAGGGCTGCAGAAAACAGACCCTCCGGGGTCATCCTGGGGTGAGCCAGCAGCCAAGTGCGTGGCATCTTGGGCTTGTACATGGTTTTGAAGAAAAAAGTGGTAGGTCCCTTAACCTCCTGAATATTTTCTTCTGAATCCTTAGATGATTTTAAGTTATCAAAAAGCTGAAAGGAGTAGTTTTGCTTTTGCTTTTTTTTTTCTTTAAAAATACCATTTGATGGAGAATGCCTTCTGCAATTGAAATCTTTCCTAGGAAGAAATTCTAAAGGTCAGAGCTAAAGTTATAGCAAAAATCTATTCAAAACATGCCTTGTGCAGACTTCCGCGCATCAGTTAACTCGGCACTCCTCTGAGCGCACTGGCAGGTTGATGAACGATGATGACCGCACACAAATCAGAAGGAAACACGCCCCCCAACCCCACACCCCGAGAAAGTGAGCACTAATTTCCACCTCCATTAGATGTGCAAGAGGGGGAGAAAAATCAATGTTTGACAAATGGAAAATGACAAAATCAGCAAAGGGAAACTTTATTTTCAATTTTCGAAGACATCTTTGCACATAATGGAGTGTTAAAACCAAGAAAAATAACCAATAAAAATACACTCGATGGGCTCCATTTAAAACTCATTATCACAAGCTACTAATATAGAGCAGGAACTAATCGCTTTGTTTGTTCAAATGAAGTTTAATGGTTTCTTTAATTCAGAGTAGGTAGTTTTAGACTTTGAAACGTGATTACACGTTGCTAAGAGGACAATCCAAGTTGAGTACCCAACCTGAAAGTCTCACTGCAGTTGAGCTATCTATGTGACCTCTGTTTTACACCACCAAATTATTCATTCATTCAATAAACATTTATTAAATACCTACAGTTACCAGACATTCCAGGGCAGAGTACGGAAATATTAATTCCCCAAAGGCTTCAGGGAAAATAAATATCAGATTGAGTTCTGGAGGCCACGACAGGGGGAATGGTGAGTGTTTACAAGTTTTCCACAGTATTTATGTGCAATATCTTTCTTATGAAAATGGTGCTGCATAGAGAGCAGAATTTTGATTCAAGGACCAAAAAAATACCTCATTTAAAATGTCCTTTATAGACAGCAGGAGTAGACCTGGGAATGACCGTGGAGGTTATTTAGATAAGAGATTTGCACTCACAACACTTTGCTGAGCCTGCCAATCACGGGGATCCATGGAAACCCTCATCACTTTCTGTGAAAGAGGTGAAAGGTTAGCCGCTCAGTTATGCCTGACTCTTTGCGACCCATGGACCATAGCCCACCAGGCTCCTCTGTCCGTGGAACTCTCCAGGCAAGAATAGCCATTCCCTTCTCCGGGGCATCTTCCCAACCCAGGAATCGAACCCAGGTCTCCTGCGTTGCAGACGGATTCTTTACTTCTGAGCCACCAAGGAAGCCCTCCTAGTGACCATATCTATCAGGCCTGCTCTTTGTCAACTGCCTTTGGTGATGTAGTTGCTATTTATAAACTGATCTGAAGAAAAGTAACCACTCTCTTCTCTTTGCTCTGCAGATTTTACTCACATTTCTGTTATTTAGTTGGTATATAACCATCAAGCTCACTATGATTTAGTAGAAATAAATAGTAATAGACTAGGATCAAGTTTCACCTCTGAAATTAACTTAGAGTAATACTTGAAGAAAATAAATTCATCCCTTCATTGTGTACTATCTTTATCATCCATAAAATAGAACTATTACATCCACCTCATAAACTTATTCTGAAGATTAAATAAGACAACGGGAACACCTAGCCCAGGGTCTGGCTTCTAGAAGATTGCAGTAAAGTGCTGACTGAATCAAATGAACGGATGTTTACACATTAACTTCCTTTCATCTCCTATTTGTATATGTGGTCTCCTTTCTTACCTGATCAGTTTCCTGAGAGTAGGGACAGTATTCAGTTCATTTCCCTGTTTACCTTAGGATATCAGAGGGTATATTCAAGATATATTTGAAAGAGTGAGTGAATGGAGTCTTGACTCAAGGATCTTTTTTTTCCCTTGAGAAACTGTTTAATCTACATTGTAGTTATTTTATGGGCTTCCCTGATAGCTCACATGGTAAAGAATCCATCTACAACACAGGAGAACTGGATTTGATTCCTGGATCAGTAAGATCCCCTGGAGGAGGGCATGGCAACCCCCTCCTGTGTTCCTGCCTGAAGAATCCCATGGACAGAGGAGCCTGGCAGGCTACAGATTACGGGGTCACAAAGAATCAGACATGACAAAAAATTCATAAAAAGAATTATTTTATATGATAGTATTATTTTTGAAACATTTATATCTGTTCTGTGTGAAATTATGGAGTGTTTATGAATTTCTTAAAAGAAGAGGTAGACAATAAAGCGAATGGCAACCCACTCCCGTGTTCCTGCCTGGAGAATCCCATGGACAGAGGAGCCGGGTGGGTTACAGTCCATGGGGTCACAAAGAGTCGGACTCAACTAAGTGACTAGCACTTTCACTTTTCACATTTTAAAAATAAATGCTTGATTGTCCTCAGTTAGCATACTGATCCTCAGAAGGCTAATGACTCCAAATATATTTAGTGTGCCCAGAAGAAAGGTTTTAGAAACCCCAGACGGCATTTTTATATAATCTAGCAAGTTTTAGCCCACTTCCATTTATTGCATCATAGGATCAGAGACAACCCTGAAAGCAAAGGTATGAATATGCTAAGAAAAGTCTTCCAGAGTTGAAGGATATGGTCACACTTTAACTTAACTTCTTAGCACTTGAAATGGCTGCTTGTTCCATATAAGCTTTGAAGCAACTGACTCATCTTACTCAAGCTTGGTACATGATTCAGCATAAACTTATATATACATATCTACATCTACCTGTGGCTCAGGATGCCATTTTGTTTCAGAGAAAACAATTGCTAAATAAGTTTATCATATATTTTCTAGTACACTTCTGTAAAATCTGATACGTGCACATGGATAGAAATTATCGCTTTAAAAAATGAGGTGGTGGGACAGGAATTGGAAAGTTAGCTAACCAATTTTCAGCACTGCTCAACAGCAGCTTAAAACTTCTGAATGTGGACAGCCTGGATGTTAGAGGATGCTGCTTTGATGTGTCCCAGTTATAATATTTTGGTTGAATAATTAATAGTACACAGTTTCTTCCTACCTATAGCTAAAATCGAAAAATATAAACTCAATAGTAGTAGTAACAATAGCAGTCGCTCAGTTGTGTCCGACTCTTTGCGACCCGTGGACTGTATCCCGCCAGGCTCCTCTGTCCGTGGGATTTCCCAGGGTAGGATACTGGAGTGGGTTGCCATGCCCTTCTCCAGGGGAGCTTCTCAACCCAGGGATTGAACCCACGTCTCTTGGGTCTCTTGTGCCTCTTGCAGTGACGGGCAGATTCTTTACTCCTGAGACCACCTGGGAACCCATCAGTCCAATGTTAGCATTAATTCCTTTAGGTCTGAATATTAATGAATGTCTTCCTATTCCTCTACCTCTTACCACACATTTATTGAGCACCCATTATATGTTAGACATTGTGTTAGGAACTGAGAAATACAGGGCAAAATATGGTCCCTATCTTTTTAAGTAGCTCAGAGGATGAAAGATAAATAGAAAAAAGAAAACTGGTGGCATTTTGTGATGTGAGTCATGACAGAGATGAGCCCTGGGTACTATTTGATACAGAGAAAAGCATACAAAGGAGGGACCACTTGGTCCAAATTTTGATGAATAAATTGAAATTATCTGTACACCTTTGTTCCCCTAAAAAAAGGAAAAAATATGTCCCAAGCTCTGGGAACAGTGTAAGTCAAGGCATCAAGGTAAGAAACTTTGTGATGCACTGCTAAACAGAGTAAGGATGACATGCTGCAGGACGTGAGTGGACAGAGAAAGCAGAGCTTTGTGTACATAAAAGGGAGCAGATTGTTTTTCCTTTAGGTCATGTGAAGTCATGAATAAATAGAATTGTTAGTGATCCAAAGAGATCATCTCACTGCCATTGTAGAAGTGATCAAAGAGAGCATGACTCAAGGCAAGGAAACCAAAGCCAGAGGAGAAAAGAGGTGTGAGAACAGGGCTTCCCAGGTGGCACAAGTGGTAAAGAACCCACCTGCCGTTGCAGGAGACCTAAGAGATGTGGGCTTGATCCCTGGGCATGAGAAGATTGTAGGAAGGAGAACCAGTAGAACTTGGTTGCTGGTTGGATGAGGGCTGAGCGAGAGTGTATGGTGTGGGCTCATTGACTAGTGAAGAGGAAAACGTGCATAGGATACTCAGCAGAAGAAAGAGCGTGGTTAGGCTTCAGGGAAAATGGAGATGATGCTGCATTCATGTTTGTTACAAAACTGCTAAGTGAGGAGTCAGTTGTTGGACAGGTTAACGGCTCCAGAAAGTGATACTAAGTGGAGGTAGAGGTTTGGTAGCATCAACTTAACTAGTGACCTTTGAAACTCTGCAAGTGGATGAAATGCCCCAGGAAAGATAGTAAATATGAAGAGAAAAGAGAAGAAGACTGAATCCTGGGAAATATTCATTTTTAAATGGTTAGTCAAAGAATGCAAGCGGGGCACTGAGAAGTTGAAACTGAAGAAGTAAAGTAAATTAAGAATGGCATTACAGATTCTTGGGAAAAAGAAAGTTTCATAGATAAAATTGTCCCCAAAAAGTCAACTGCTTCAAAAGTTTTATTCATCTCTTTGTTCCTTTACCTGTTCATCCACTCAAATATTTATTGAGCTTTTAATATTTATAGTCAGTAGTTATATACACAGTTGCTAAACAAAATCAACCCTGTCCAATAATAGATTGTCATTCACAGAGTAGACCGATTTTAAATAAATGGGAAAGAAAGGTATGTGTGATTTCAAAACACAGTGAGTGCCATAAAAGAAAAGTGAAAGTGAAAGTTGCTCAGTCGTGTCTGACTCTTAGCAACACCATGGACTGTGTCTGTAGAATTCTCCAGGCCAGAATACTGGAGTGGGTAGCCTTTCCCTTCTCCAGGGGATCTTCCCAACCCAGGAATCGAACCTGGGTCTCCTGCATTGCAGACAGATTCTTTACCAACTGATCTATCAGGGAAGCCCCACCATAAAAGAATGATAATATTATAAAGGACTGCCTGTGTGTGCTCATTAGATCATTGGTGGCTTTCAAAACTGTAGCCTTGGTAGAATTGAAGAAGTAAGCAAAAGTCAAATCGCCATCAAATTAGCATGTGTTGAGGAATAAATATGAAGGAAGGGTGTAGAAAAAACAAGATAAGCAACTCTCTAAGAAGCTTGACCATGACAAATGATTAGAAACAATACAAAAAGAAAACAAAGCCAAAGAAGGTTTATTGGTTTAAGATATGTGAAGCGGAAGCATATTTATAGACTGAAATTGGAAGGACCTAATGGAAAGAAATAGCTATAAATATTTTTAAGTGAGAATGTATTTGATGAAATTGGATAAAATTAATATGAATTATAATTATAATATATTTCAGGTGGATTCAAATGAACTAAAGAGACACTACAGGAATTCTAAAAAATTTCAGGTAGGTGACTTACAACTCCAAAATCCAATATCGTTTTGAATTTAAGTCCATCCACAAATTTCTACCAAAAAAAACTTCTTCCTTTCAAAACTGCAGCCTGTTTAACAAAGTTCATACAGATGAAGTTGTATTAGGCTGAGTTTCTTCTTCTCAATAATTACACAATATACTTCCATGTATGTGCAAGTGTATAATTCAAACTATGGGTCTTTATTAAGCAAAACAAAACAGAGTGGCCATATTTAAATTCTATTAAATATCAATAAAGGAATATGGAGTGTGTTTTGTCTTGTCCATACAGAATTTTAGCCTCCAATTCATGTAGCAAGATGATGTAGAAGTCAACAAAATTGTTTCTACGCCTATTTCATTCTTGTTCATATAACATAAAATACGGTATGAAATAACACAGGGAACTCTGCTCAATATTCTGCAGTAACTTAAATGGGGAAAAGAATTTGAAAAAGAGTATACATATACATAGGCTTCCCTGGTGGCTCAGATGGTGAAGAATCTGCCTGCAATGCAGGAGACTTGGGTTCGATCCCTGGGTCAGGAAGATCCCCTGAAGGAAGGAAGGAAATGGCAACCAGTCCAGTATTCTTGCCCGGAAAATTCCATAGACAGAGGCTACAGTCCATGGGGTCCCAAATAGTCCGACACGACTAAGCAACTAACATGTATACATAGACATACATATACATACATACACATACATACACATACATATACATTGCTGCTGTTGTTCAGTTGCCCAGTCGTGTCCAGCTCTTTGTGACCCCATGGATTGCAGCATGCCAGGCTGCATCTCTCAAAGTTTTCCCAAGTTCATGTCCATTGCATCAGTCATGCCATCCAGCGTCTCATCCTCTGATGCCCTCTTCTCCTTCTGCCCTCAATCTTTCCCAGCATCAGGGACTTTTCCAATGAGTCTGCTGTTTGCATCAGGGGACCAGAAAACTGGAGCTTTGGTTTCAGCATCAGTCTTTCCAATGAATATTTAGGGTTAATTTCCCTTAAGATTGACTGGTTTGATCTTGCAGTCCAAGGGATTCTCAGATGTCTTCTCCAGCACCACAGTTCAAAGGCATCAATTCTTTGGTGCTCTGCCTTCTTTACAGTTCAGCTCTCACAACTGTATGTGACCACTGGGAAGACCATAGTCTCGACCATGCGAACCTTTGTCGGCAGAGTAATGTCTTTGCTTTTCAATATACAATTTACATGTATACGTCCATATACATCAGGGTTTCCCTGGTGACTCAGCAGTAAAGAATCTGCCAGCCAATGCAGGAGACACGGGTTTGATCACTGGGTCAGAAAATCCCACGGAGAAGGAAATGGCAACCCACTCCAGTATTCTCATCTGGAAAATCTCATGGACAGAGAAAGATGGCAGGTTACAATCCATGGGGTCACAAAAGAGTCAGACATGACCTAGTGACTAAACAACAACATGCATGGATATGTATAATTGAATCATTTTGTTGTACCCCTGAAATTCACACAGCATTGTTAATCAACTATACTCCAACACAAAATAGAAATTTCTTAAATAAGATCTCTGGAAATTATTCAAATGGCATATAGCAAATAAAAAAAGAAGCAATTATATAGATAACATGGCACCTTCCTTTTTTCAAATAATTATATACTATGATTTTTTCACCCATATGTAGTTTTTTCACCAGTAATTATCTGTTGCTGTTGCTGTTCAGTCACTAAGTTATGTCCAACTCTGCAGCCCCGTGGACTGTGGCACACCAGGCTTACTCACTGTCTCCAGGAACTTGCTCAAATTCATGTTCACTGAGTGAGTGATGCTGCCTAACCATCTCATTATCTGCTGCCACCTTCTCCTTCTGCCTTCAGTCTTTCCCAGCATCAGAGTCTTTTCCAATGAGTTGGTTCTTCGCATCAAGTGGCCAAAATATTGGAGTTTCAGCTTAAGCAACAGTTACGTCAAAGAAAATTCAGTGTTGATTTTCCTTTAGGATGGACTGTTTGATCTCCTTGCATTCTAAGGGACTCTCAAGAGTCCTCTCCAAAACCACAGTCCAAAAGCATCAATTCTTTGGCGCTCAGGCTTCATGGTCCAACTTTCACATCAGTACATGACTACTGGGAAAACCATAGCTCTGACTCTATGGACTTTCTTTGGCAAAGTGATGTCTCTGCTTTTTGACACATTGTCTAGATTCATCATAGCTTTCCTTCCAAAAAGCAAGTGTCTTTTAATTTCATGGCTGCTGTCACTGCAGTGATTTTGGAGCCCAAGAAAATAAAATCTGTCACTACTTCCATTCTTTCCCTTTCTACTCACCATGAAGTGATGGGGTCAGATACCACATTTTGTTTCTTTCAATGTTGAGTTTCAGGCCAGCTTTTTCACTCTTCCATCCTCATCAAGATGCTCTTTTGTTCCTCTAGACTTTCTGCCATCTGAGTAGTATCATCCGCATATCTGAAGCTGCTGATATTTCTCTCTGCAAACTTGATTCTAACTTGTGATTCATCCACCCTGGAATTTCACATGGTGGGCTTCCCTGGCGGCTCAGCAGTAAAGAATCTACCTGTAATACAGGAGACGCGGGTTCAATCCCTGGGTCAGGAAGATCCCCTGGAGAAGAAAATGACAACCCACTCAAGTATTCTTGCCTGGAAAATCCCGTGGGCAGAGGAGCAGGCTATAGTCCATGGGGTCACAAAAGAGTCAGTCACGACTTAGCAACTAAACAAAAACACTGCGTGTAAGTTAAATAAGCAGGGTGACAATATACAGCCTTGTTGTACTCCTTTCCCAGTTTGAACTAGTCATTTGTTCCATGTCCAGTTCTAACCATTGTTTCTTGACCCATACACACATTTTTCAGCAGACTGTAAGGTGGTCTGGTACTCGGATCTCTTTAAGAATTTTCCAGTTTGCTGTGATCCACATAGCCAAAAGCTTTAGCATAGTCAATGAGGCAGAAGTAGATGTTTTTCTGAAACTCCCTTGTTTTCTCCATGATCCAACAAATGCTGGCAATATGACCTCTGATTCCTGTGCCTCTTCAAATAATTATTTACAAGGTACTTTATTATCTTTTATTGTTTATCCTAACTCTGAGAAATAGGCAGAGAGTTGAGGGTAATCCAAGGTTACCCAATCTGTATGACGGAACTCCAGCTTCCCATTTCAAGGACACTATAGTGGCCTCAACTTTTGTAAAATATACAGATCTAGGTTTAGGTGCCAGATTGTCCCTATTGGCAGTCTGTGGTGATTGCAATTTCTTTCAATCTGTTTTCATCTCCAACTAATTTTCTTTGTAAAAATTTCCCACATACTTAGACATAGTCATAAAAGATCTAAACTACTTTGATGAACTTTACAAAGAGAACTAATATTCTTTGAAAGTGCTACAAAGCTTATTTCAAACTCTTAATCACTTTCTTGAATTTGAATAAATGCAAATTAACTCATATATTTAATTTGGGTTTCTAAATGTAAACTTTCGCATTTAATTGAGGTCATTTCTTTTGAATTTCCTTAGCACATCCCACACGTCATGTGTGAAGTGAAAGTCGCTCAGTCGTGTCCGACTCTTTGCAACCCCCATGGAGTATACAGTCCATGGAATTCTCCAGGCCAGAATACTGGAGTGGATAGCCTTTCCCTCCTCCAGGGGATCTTCCAAACCCAGGGATCGAACCCAGGTCTCCCACATTGCAGGTGGATTCTTTACCAGCTGAGCCACCAGGGGAGCCCAAGAATACTGAAGTGGGTAACCTGTCCCTTCTCCACAGGATCTTCCCAACCTGGGAATCGAACCAGGGTCTCCTGCATTGCAGGTGGACATATAATACATGTCTTATGGCATTGTATTATGCCTATTTTTGTGCTTGTTTATCCTATCATTAGACTGTTAATTTGTTGTGGACAGAAACAATATCTTAACTCCAACGTTCTTTGCAAAGTTCCTTGTACAGAGTACAGTGTTGGTCATTACTTAACTCAGTTTTCTACAATTCAGTGAGAATAAATCATCTATATCTACACAAATCCGTGCAAATATATTAATATCAAACACAACTTATTAACTGTCTGCATAGAAAAGTCAAATGGGCCTTCCAGCAATTGGGTGTTGAAATAGCCCTAGACAAATCATCAATTCCATGGTCCTGCTTCCTCATTTATAAGACATTATTATTGTAACTCTCTGTACACCTCTCAACTTGTCATGAGGTCCAGTATCCATAGTATAAAATCAATAGGGTTTGATGATATTATGCATTTTTAAGCCAATACTTCTAGTAAATCATTTGTTTATGGTAACCAATCCAGTTGATTCAAACTGAGAGTTCCATTTCTTTTCAATAACACTAGGCTCTGAAATTCTAGTACACAATTAATTACTTCAACTTTTCATTTCATATGTGTGGCCTTACAGAAAATTCTTAACTGCTGTTAATTATCTTAAATAAATGAAATGTTTCTTCAATGTACCCTATTTTTCAAGATAGCAAAGATGAGTGAAAATGAATCATTATCTTAAGATTTTTTATTGTTATCATTGAAATCAGGAAAGTATGCAAGTGTGATGCTGTCATTTCACAATTACCAAACTAATATAAAGCCAGAATAATTTAAATACATCACATGTTTAAAATATGTTTTTAGCTATAATGGTACTTTCAATACCTTCTCCCGTCAGAACTGATAATTAATTGTAAATTGGACCAATTTCTTTCCCCTCATCTCTATTAGCCTGGACAGTCTCTGACAGATAAGCTCACTGCTGTTTATTGTTAAGAATATGATCCAAAGGAGAGAGTGGTAGAAAGAACTTAAACATCTGGATGAACCACCAACAATATAACCAGCCTGAACACTGGAGAACTGGTTAAAACATAAAAATCTATCACTACAATGAATGTCCAATTGTTTCAAATAAAATCAAGAATGAGCTTGAGCTTCAGTCCAAAAACCCCAAATTCAAAATACTATTAAAATATATTCTAACAGTAGCTCTGAAATACATGATACAGCTCAACAAAATTCCAGAAAATGCAATGCCTGAACTTAGCAAGATCAGATGCATGAAGTTGGAAATGAAATTCATTGGACATAAGATATGAAATAGTGTTCTTATTTTCATGGTGTTGATTTACCTTTCAGTGACACCATGTGTATCTAATTGAAAGCAATTTTGTATTAAACAACAAATAATTCACAGTGACTAGTTAACTTTTACATACATTGATATGTCAATTTATGTCCAAAAACTTATGTAATTACATCATAATTATGACTATGTTCTTCCAACAGCTGGATATGGCATCAATAATGCCATTTGATGTTTTCTACCTCTTCTTTGGGTTTAATCCAATATTTAGGACAAATAGGATGCTAAAGGTAAGATAACTATATTTAATTGTCTTCTTCTTATAATAATGGAAATCTTCAAGTAATTTAAAATATCCCAATTGTTTCCACTGTCCTCCATTTTTCTGCCCTCATCAATGCTATGAATTTTAAAAACTGAATGAAGGGAAAAATCTTTATTTCTAATGATAGAAGTTGCTCTTGGTTGTTCTGGGTCTGTATATCAAAACAAGTATTTTTAAAATAGGAATGCTTTTGTGTTTCTAAATACAGCTATAATTACAAATGAATATTTTATAAATCTATTCTTTTCCACTTGTCACTTTTTATTACAGAGTCACTGAATGCTTGGAACACTGGGTTTAAAATGAGGGTGTCAGATGAGATGACCGCTAAGCTATCTTACTCATCTAATATTCTATAATTATAGAAAAATGCAAACACTTTTGCATAACAAAAGTATTTATATACTTAGAGCTCAAATGGCCATTGAGAGGGAAATAGTTAAATCGCAGTACATCTATACAGTAGAAGACTTTGTAATGCAAAAATGAAGAGGGAGTTTTCTGTGAACTGGTAGAGAACGACCTCCAAGATAAAACAGCAAAGTTAAGGGAAAAAAGTTAGTTACAAAACAGTTTCTAGAACAATGTTAAGTCTTGCAACAGAAAGAGAATATATTCTATGTTTCTGTATTATGTAAACAGTGGACGACTACCAAAAAAAAAGAAATCTAATAAAAATGGTTAACTGAGGCTGGAGGGGAAATCAGGATGCATAAAGGCAAGAATGAGGCTTCCTTTCCTAGCGGTAAAGAACCTACCTGCCAATGCAGGAGACTTAAGAGACGCAGATTCAATCCCTGGGTCAGGAAGATCGCCTGGAAGAGGGCACATAAACCCACTCCACTATCCTTGCCTGGAGAACCCCATGGACAGAGGAGTCTGGCGGGCTACAGTCCATGGGGTTGCAAAGATTCTACCAATAGTGAAGTGATTTAGCAGGCAGGCACGGGGCAGGAATAGGAGAAGAGACTTGGAAGGTATACATTTCCTACTGTTTTTGAACTATATGAAAGAATTACCTATGGATAAAGATTCTAAGATATAAATATTTTATAACCCATAGCTTTATCAGGTACCTAAAACGAGTCTGAGAGTCAGCATGTGGAATTCTGTAGAAATCTTTAATAATAGCAATAGTAGCTTGCATGCCCAAAGACAGCCTTCTTAAAAGGAACGCCACAGATTTTATCAGTTCTGGGCGGTCATCTCTGAGGCTTTGGGAGATAAGATGGCATAACCTGGAGACTCGAGTGGCTCCTGACAGAACAGCAACTGCTGTCTGCTGAATCCATATTCCGTGCTTCCTACTTTGTCAAACTTTCATTCATTGTCTCATTTATTCCTTCAAACAAGCTCTTTCTGGAGATGAAAATGAGAATAAGCAGGGTAAAAAACTCTGTCCAGACACGCAGCTGCTGAGCGGCAGTACCTGGCGTCTATTGCATATTTTTGGACTCCAAATTCTTTACTATCATCAGACGAGCGAGTGAACTTCCGGCTGAAACGCTCTCTTTCCATGTCCATGATTTTTCCACATCAAAAGGGACGTAACTCCATATTCTCACACACTCAAGACTGCTCTGGGAACTTCTGTTTTGACCACAGGGTGTGGGTCTACATTGAGTAGAATTTAACGGTTCCTCACAGCTTGGTGGGCTGGCCATCCGCCATAAATTTCTAGTGTCGAACAGAGTGAAGTAAGCCAGAAAGATAAAGACCAATACAGTATACTAACGCATATATATGGAATTTAGAAAGATGGTAACAATAACCCTATATGCAAAACAGAAAAAGAGACACAGATGTACAGAACAGACTTTTAGACTCTGTGGGAAAAGGCAAGGGTGGGATGTTCTGAGAGAACAGCACTGAAACATGTATATTATCAAGGGTGAAACAGATCACCAGCCCAGGTTGGATGCATGAGACAAGTGCTCGGGGCTGGTGCACTGGGAAGACCCAGAGGGATGGGATGGGGAGGGAGGCAGGAGGAGGAATCAGGATGGGGAACACATGTAAACCCATGGCTGATTCATGTCAATGTATGGCAAAAACCACCCAATATTGTAAAGCAATTAGCTCCAACTAATAAAAATAAATGGGAAAAAAAATTTCTAGTGTAGAATGGGCATTTCAGGAGCCTACTACTCAGATGACCAACTTGCAGAGAGTCTTGGGTTCCTGTGAATTGGGGAGCTTGGTATGATAATAAAATCTTATAAAATGCTAGCTCGTCACACTCCCACCTTTGTATCCCTATAGTGTCCAAATGCTCACTATCTTTAGTAGATTTTTTAAGTGTAGGAAGTCCTGAAAGTCAACATGAATCTTCTTTTCATAGTCCCACAGTCCAGTCATTTCCACATAAGTGTGTAGTTTTAATGTGCAGTTCTCTAGGGAAAATATCATTTGTCTACCTTCAAAGTATATATGAAAAAACAAATTAAGAATATAAATTTCCTCTACAGTGAACACTTAAGCAAAATTTTAAAATGTGTCTTTGTGCAAGCTTTTATCAAGAGCACAATAAACAAGTTACCACAAATGGAAATTGTCTTAATCGGAGTGCTGAATGGATGTTTCCTCCTCAGGAATTCTAGAAAAACAAATCATTTGTGCATATTCCTAGTTTAGTGGTCATTGCTATTACACCTGTTTTCTAATTCCCAAATGTTCTATTATAGTCACACCTGCATTAGATGAAATTTTGAGCCAAATACTCTTTGAACTTAATAATCTCTCATAGCCCTTCCAATCTGTAAGGTCCTATGAGTCTAAGCATATTATATGATTAAATGCATGAACTCATGTAAGCATGCAACCTCCACTGGAGTCATGTTCTCTGATGTCCTCATTTTACAGATGAGGAAACTAAAATACAGAAATATTAAGTGACTTTTCCAAGGTCACACAGCTAATAAATGGAAGAGAGGAGAGTGGTGTTCAACTCTGGATTTCATGCTCTTGCATTTTACAGCCTATAAATTAAAAAGAGAAAGTAGGGGCTGCATGTCGGGAGTATCTGCTGAGATAGAAGTGGGTGTAAGCAGAAGAAAACCTTGAGGCAAATAGCACCTGCTGAGATGCATCTAAACTCACTGTACCTTTGAACAATGTCAAGAATAGATAACCAATCCTAATATTTACTGGACTTTAAGTTTTGGTGAAATAAATACACATTTAAAGCAACTTGCTTATATGTAATGCCAGTGTTGAGCAACAGGACTTAACACTTGTTGTGACTTCAATGTATTTTTTTATTCTTCTCCTATTTTACTTATGTTTTGAGGGGAGGTGTGATTTTCAATTATTGTAAAATAAAATTCCACTATATGCTTTAAAAGGAAAAAAAGAAAGAAATGTTGTTAAGCTTGATTTTCTAAAAGCATTACAAATAAGACATAACTAGAGAATAGAAATGAAAAAAAGCAAGAAGCTCTTTAAGTTTGGCAATTGGCTAAAATCCACTGCCCAGAGGAAAATACCATTAAACAGACCTTAGTTTTTGTTTAAGACATGAATATAAGTATTTTCAGTAGCAAATAAAGTCTATTTTATATACTTATTTTCAGTAGCAAATAAAGTCTAATTTATATTGTTTTATTTAAATATGAGATGTATTTAAGACTAACACACTTCTGGATTCTTTACTTGTTTCCTACACAGTACACTTCATTTTTTGAGTTTAACCATCACCTGGAGTCTATAATGAACAAGGCATACATCTACAGGTAAAGTATAACTCAGTGTACTTTGGGGCTGGAAGAGAATGTAATGCTTTGACATTTTAGACAGAATTGGGTAAGAATATGGCCTCCCTGCAAGAGAGTAATGAATAATCTCAGATTTGGGGCTATGTAGAATATTGGGTTGCGTTCTAAAACAGATCTGAACATTTCAGAGTGAGATGAAAGTATGAAAATTATATTAGATTTAGAAGCGTACCTGACCAAAAAGAGGACATATTACCTGCTTCCATCGGAACAAGGAGAGAGAAATGTGTTCTTTTACAAGTTGACTTTGCACCTCTCTCATGACAATTGATTCCAATCTGAATTTTCATTCGTTTGCTATTCTGAACTTAACTTGCCCAGAGACCTCTAGTCAGTCAATTGTAGCATGAAGTCCCACGAGCTTTTTGGAGATATGCAGTGAAATCCGCATGGTGTATGTTATGAACTCAGACTGGAGAGGTGACCCTGGAGACATGTGTCTCAGGGAACTGACTCATGCCATCTGTGAGGAGAGAAGAGCTTTTTTCCCCCACTCTGTCAGTCCCAGTCAAGACACTGAAGTCAGAAAACACGCGATGGCACCATCATTGTATACTGTACCAATGAGAGCTAGCAGTTCACAAATGTAAAGCAAGGAGGTTCCGCAGAGACTTTAAGAAAAAGAAAATGTTAAAATAGGCTGTATTCCAGAAACAACACGCGCCTCGCTTTGCACTTCTTCTCGTTGACAGAGTAATTCGAACAACTGGATACTTGCTGTTTACGCTGCACATTAATGCTTGCATGTATTATTGGGCTTCAAACTATGAAGGAATTGGAAGTACCAGATGGGTGTACGATGGTGAGGGAAACAAGTGAGTTTTTATTTTTTTTTTTTTTTTTTTTTTTACTTTTGATCGGAGGATGGTTGCTTTACAACATTGGGTTGGTTCTGCTGGTTGAATCAGCCGTCAGTATACGTCTAACCGCGCCCTCTTGAGCCTCCCCCCATCCAGCCTCATCCCAGCCCCAGGTCATCGCGGAGCACCAGGCTGAGCGCCCTTGCTACGCAGCTCCCTCCCAGGAGCTGGTGACAGGTGCTGTGCGCACGGTAACGTCTGTATTTCAGCGCCGCTCTCTCAGCGCGCCCCCGCCTCTCCTTCCCTCCTGTGTTCACGGGTCTGCCCTCTGCGTCTGCGCGCAGGGCAAGTCTTCGTTCTGAAGCAAGCTCTTACTGACTCTTCTTAACTTTCTGTTCCGGTGGAAGTTTTCCTAAGCCAGTGTTTTTGAAACTGTAAATCACAATCCATTAATGGACAGTAAAAACTCTTCAGTAAGTCAGTATGTTTTTGAGTGAAAGAGGGTAGGATAGAGGATGACAGAACAGAAAATATCAGTCTGTCATTCCTAGTAGGGGTGTGTGTGTGTGGGTGTGTGCACGTGAGTGTGTGTGCACGTGTGTGCACATGTGTGTATACATGTGTGTGTGCATGTGTGTGCATGCATGTGCGTGTGTGCGCATGTGTGTGTGTCCTGAGTTGACCTGTAAAATTCATTTATTACTCTGGATCAAGATCAGAAAAGTTGGAAAGCCTCTGCTGTAGATAACGGAGTGGTAAGGTAACTTTTAATAACTCCAGTGCTGATGTTAGTAATGAACCATGTTAATTATTTAGAGGGCATGTGCAATGACTAATTAGTTTACCACCGAAGGGTTTTATGGGTTATGAGTCAGCTATAAGCACTAACTCAATTAAACGCTTACAGATCATAAACTAAACTAAGGATAAAGTTTAAACAAGGATCATAAACCAAACTTGATGATTAGACGTGCAAGTACTCCAAGATTAAAAGAGATTATCTGAAAATTTTAGTGCAGTAGAATCACGACTCAATAATGGCAGCTCAGTTATTTAATAGTGAAATTTTTGGTAGATATAAAGGCCTGGCATAAAGCAGACGCCACTGACTTTCTGCCCCAGTGAAATGAGTTTGAGCATATTGTACGGCAATGTCCTTATTGGAAAATAGCGGGTCCCAGCATGACTTTGAAGGGCAACTCACAGCAACCTTGGGAAGGAAAGCAATTATAGGAGGGAGGAAAGATACCTCACGGAATTACACACCAGCCAGAGTGAGCAGGATCTGAATGAGGGGTTGTAACAACATTTTTTGAACTTTTAGCCAGAACTAATTTTAAAAATTTAAAGTCCTAGGGCCCACTGATTGGGAAACTACATACACACACACACACACACACACACAGCAACAGAAGAAAGTTTATAACCAAATCTATAAGTAATTTCCTTTAGAAAATATATATGTATTCAGCTTAATATAACTATATAGAAAACTGAGTAAGATACCAACTGTATTAAATATGGTATAAAAGTATATAATTCAATATCATCAGATGCATGAGTCTGATTACTGTTTAACTCAAATTAGAAAAATTTCTGCCATCTAGAAAAAGGAGAGCTATTTATCTCTTCATACCCAGATGCCTCTCTGCAGCATTTTTAGAGAATATGTCTTCTCCCAGTGCTTAGAATATTAAGTATATAACACACATTCAGTATGTGTTAGGTCTTAGAGAAGACAGGAAGGAAGTTTCTTCACTCTTTCTCTCTCTTCCTTCTCACCCTCTTTAAATACCTAACATATACTGAGTGTATGAAAGAGAGAGAGAGGAAAGAAAAAAGGAAGGGGTGATTAAATTTGTATTATTATAATAAGAAGAAAGAAACCTCAGCTTCAACCCAGAAGAAGCTAAAGCTAAAGTGTGCTAATATTTTAGACATCTAATTCCAGCTATAGTGTAGACCAGATATTCAAAGTGCCCTCTCACTAAAATACAAGAAGATAACCTACTTGAAATGTTTGTTGTATTAGTTATTGTAATTATGTGTTATAAGACACATTTCTATATAAACTATATTATAACAATTCCCAATGATTGCTAAATTGTTTAGAAAGTAAAAGTAATCTCCAAAGTCTAAAGAAAAATTGTGTGTACTGAAGCTGTAGTTGAGTGGTAAGATTATCACTAAAGAACAGAAATAGAGAGGATAACTTCTTAATCAGTAGAAGAAAAAAAAATGGTGAGATGCTAAAACAATTTAAAATATATCAGTAAGCAGAATAAGTTAGTATGGACTAAATTCACCAGCTGAAAGAGATTACCAAATTATATCAGTCAAAATAACTTCAAAATAAAAACTATTGTAGGGAAAAATTAAGCCACCATATAATGGTAATAGTTTCTATTCACCATCAGTATTTCCCAGTTCTAAATGTGTAATGCACCTAATGCAAAATAGTTACTATGAGTAAAAGAAACTTGCAGAGCAAAAATTACTAGAAGGAAGAGAAACTGACAAACACACCATCAAAGTCTGTGACATCAACATACAACTATTGGCTGATCAAGCACCAAAGACAGTGAAGATAAAAGATTTGAGAACCTCACTAATAAGCTTGACTCAGCAGATATAAATGGAACCTTGTACCCAAGAGTTAGAAGCTATTCATCCTTTTACAAAAATTTTTATTTTTATAGTTGTGTACAATATTATGTAAGTTATAGATGTACAATACAGTGAGTCATAATTTTTAAAGGTTGTGCTCCATTTATAGTTATTGTAAAATATTGATATATGCCCCACATTGTATGATATATTCTTATAGCTTATTTTATATGTAATAGTTTGTACTTCTCAATTCCCTGTCCCCATATTTCCCCTCCTTCCCTCCTTCACACCACTGGTAACCCCTGGTTTGTTCTCTATATCTGTGAGTCTGCTGCTTTTTTGTTATATTCATTAGTTTGTTGTATTTTTTTCGATTCCTCATATAAGTGATATCATACAATATTTGTCTTTGACCTATTTCACTTAGTATAATGCCCTCCAAGTCCATCCACGTTGCTGCAAATGGCGAGATTTCGTTCTCTGTCATAGCTGGCTGGTATTCCATTGTGTCTGTATGAAGAAGATGTGCCCATCTTTAACCAGTCATCTGTTAATGGACACTTAGATTGCTTCCATATCTTGACAGTTGTAAACAACACTGCTATGAACATTGGGGTGCATTTCAGATTCGTGGATTTTTTGGATATATGCCCAGGAATGGAATTGCTGGGTCATATGATAGTTCTATTTTCAGTTTTTTTGAGAAACCTCCATATTATTTTTCCACAGCAGCTATACCAATTTACACTACTACCAGTAAAGTACAAGGATTCCCTTTTCTCCACATCCTTGCCAATGTTTGTTATTTTTGTTCTTTTTGATGATAGAAATTCTAAGAGGTATGAGGTGATATCTCATTGTGATTTTGATTTACATTTCCTTGATGGTTAGCAATATTGAGCGTCTTTTCATGTGTCTATAGGCCACCTGCATTTTCTCTTTGGAAAAACAAGCCACTCATTCTTCTTAATCATTCATGATAGATTACAAAAAAGTGACATTTTCTAACCCAAAGAGCAAGTTTCGACCCATTTTTCAGCACTGCTATCAAACAGCACCCATTCTCTGCTCCTTCAGACAGGAGGGTTCTCACCCAAAACCAAGCTCTGATAATCCTCTTGAAAGTGAAAGTCGCTCAGTCGTGTCTGATTCTTTGTAACCCCATGAACTCTACAGTCCACAGAATTCTCCAGACCAGAATCCTGGAGTGGGTAGCCTTTCCCTTCTCCAGGGGATCTTCCCAACCCCGGGATCAAACCCAGGTCTCCGCACTGCAGGCGGATTCTTTACCAGCTGAGCCACCAGGGGAAGTCCAATAATCCTCTTAGCAAGTGTCAGGGACACATCCTTACAAAGAAAATGCCTTTGAAAGTAGCAGATGTGTGTGCGCTGTTTTATTTATGTGTGTGTGTATATAAATAATTCGTTCTTGCTTTTGTTTAGTCACCTAGTTGAGTCCAACTCTTACAACCCCGTGGTCTGCAGCATGCCAGGCCTCCTTGTCCCTCGCCATCTCCCAGAGTTTACACAGGGGCTAAGACTCTGCACTCCAATGCAGGGGCCTGGATTTGATCCCTAGTAGGCGAACTAGATCCCACATCCCTTGACTGAGACTTGGCACAAGCAAATAAAATGATAATAAATAATTTGTAAATGGCAGTTGTTAATACTCTTAACACTTCCCACAGTTTTGAAGTAGCACCTGCCTCTTCTCTTACTTCATGTTACTCTTTGACCTCAAAAGTGTAAAGTCTTTTTTTAGTTAATCCTTGTGATGGCTCCTGATGACATATAATTTGGAGGTTGCTTATGAGATCACTGGACTTGTGAACCTTGTCCTAGGTAGAATTATGCAACAACTGTAGGCTATGAGTGAAGCACTGTGAACATTTAAAATAAGAGGCATTTATTGCTATTCTATTAATCTTCATCAAAATAACAACATTTGTTCATTTCAGTGGAAGACAAGAGGTTATTTTCATTTATACTAAATACATGGCATCCTTCATCCGACTGTGAAATATGACAAAGCAGAAAAGGACTTACTTAGCTCAAAATCAAAACCTAACTTGTTGCTGTTCCTAAGTCATGTCCAACTCTATGACCACATAGACTGCAGCACGCCAGGCTTCCCGTGTCCTTCACTGTCTCCTGGAGTTTGCTTGGAGTGATGTTATCCAAGCACCTCATCCTCTGTCTGCCCCTTCTTCTCCTGCCTTCAGTCTTTCCCAGCATGGGGGTCTTTTCCAATGAGTTGGCACTTCACATCAGGTGGCCAAAGTATTGGAGCTTTAGCATCTGTCCTTCCAATAAATATTCAGGAGTGATTTTCTGTAGGGTTACCTGGTTTGATCTCCTTGCTGTCTAAGGGATTCTCAAAAATCTTCTCCAACAATGCAGTTTGAAAGCTTAGTTCTTCAGTGCTCAGCCTTCTTTGTGGTCCAGCCCTCACATCTGTACATAAGTACTGGAAAAACCATAGCTTTAGTTGTAAGGACCTTTGTCAGCAAAATGATATCTCTGCTTTTCAAGGTGCTGTCAAGATTTGTCATAGCTTTCTTTCCAAGGAGCAAGTATGTTTTAATTTCATGCTGCAGCCACCATCCACAGTGATTTTGGAGCCCAAGAAAATAAAGTTTGTCACCATTTCCACTTTTTTCCTTTTCATTTACCATGAGGTGATGGGACCAGACACCAGGTCTAAGCCAGTTTTTTCCCTCTCCTCTTTCATCCTCATCAAGAGATTCTTTAGTTCCTCTTCATTTTCTCCCATTAGAGTAGTATCATCGGCATATTTGAGGTTGTTGATATTCCTCCTGGCAATCTTGATTCCAGCTTGTGATTCCTCCAATGGAGTATTTCACTTGATGTACTCTGCATACAAGTTAAACAAGCAGGGGTGACAAAATGCAGCCTTGACTTACTCCTTTCTCGATTTTGAGCTACTCTATTGTTCTATGTCCACTTCTAACTGTTCTTATCTGCATGCAGATTCCTCAGCACATCTGCAAGGTGATCTGATACTCCCATCTCTTTAAGAATTTTCCACGATTTTCTGTGATCCACACAGTCAAAGCCTTTAATATCATCAATAGAGCAGAAGTAGATGTTTTTCTGGAATTCCCTTGCTTTCTCTATGATCAAATGAATGTTGGCAATTTGATCTCTAGTTCCTCTCCCTTTCTAAAGTCAGCTTCTACACCTGGAAGTTCTCAGTTTATGTACTGCTGAAGCCTAGTTTGAAGGATTTCGAGCATTATCTTGCTAGGGTGTGGAATGAACACAATTATACGGTAGTTTGAACATTCTTCGGCACTTCCCTTCTTTGGGATTAGAATGAAAACTGACCTTTTATAGTCCAATGACCACTGCTGAGTTTTCCAAATTTGCTTGCATATTTGAGTGCAGCACTTTAACAACATCATCTTTTAGAATTTTAAATAGTTCAGCTGGAATTCCATCACGTTCACTAGCTTTGTTCATAGTAATACTTCCTAAGGCCCACTTGACTTTACAATCCAGGATATCTGGCTGTAGGTGAGTGACCACACCATCATGGTTATCCAGGATATTAAGACCTTTTTTGTATAGATCTGTGTATTCTTGCCACCTCTTATTAATCTCTTCTGCTTCTGTTAGGGCCTTACTGTTTCTGCCCTTTATCATGCCCATTCTTGCATGGAATGTTCCCTAGATATCTCCAGTCTTCTTGAAGAAATCTCTAGTCCTTCCCATTCTATTGTTTTCCTCTATTTCTTTGCCGTGTTAATTTGAGAAGGCTTTCTTTTCTATCTTTGCTATTTTCTGGAACTCTGCATTCAGTTGGGTATATCTTGCCTTTCTCCCTTGCCTTTTGCTTCTTTTCTTTTCTCATCTATTTGTAAAGCCTCCTCAGACAACTTCTGAGGGCTTCCCTGGTGGCGTAGAGGGTAAAGTGTCCACCAGCAATGTGGGAGACCCGGGTTCAATCCCTGAGTTGGGAAGATCCCCTGGAGAAGGAAATGGCAACTCACTCCAGTATTCTTGCCTGGAGAATCCCATGGAGGGAGGAGCCTGGTAGGCTGCAGTCCATGGGGTCACAAAGAGTTGGACAGGACTGAGCAACTTCACTTTCCTCTCCTTTTCCTCAGACAACTACTCGGCCTTCTTGCATTTCTTTTCCTTGGGGTTGGTTTTGATCCCTGCCCCCTCTACTGTGTTATGAACCTCTGTCCATAGTTCTTCAGACATACTGTCCCCCAGATCTAATCCCTTAAATTTATTCATCATCTCCACTGTATAATCATAAGAAATTTGATTTAGGTCATACCTAAATGGCCTAGTGGCTTCCCCTACTTTCTTCAATTTAAGCCTGAATTTTGCAATAAGGAGTTCATGATCTGAGCCACAGTCAGCTCCCGGTCTTGTTTTTTCTGACTGTATAGAGCTTCTCCATCTTTGGCTGCAAAGAATATAATCAATCTGATTTTTGTACTGACCACTTGGTGATGTCTGTGTGTAGTCATCTCATGTGTTGTTGGAAGAGGGTGTTTGCTATAATCAATGTGTTCTCTTGGTAAAACTGTTAGCCTTTGCCCTACTTCATTTTGTACCCCAAGGCCAAATTTGCCTGTTACTCCAGGTGTTTCTTGACTTCCTACTTTTGCATTTCAATCCTCTATGATGAAAAGGACATCTTTCTTTGGTGTTCGGTCTCATTGATCTACATAGAATCAGTCAACTTCAGCTTCTTTGAAATTTGTGGTACAGGCAGAGACTTGGATTACAGTGATGCTGAATTGTTTGCCTTGGAAATAAGCCAACATCTTTCTGTCATTTTTGAGGTTGCACCCAAGTACTGCATTTTTGGATTCTTGTTGACTATGAGGGCTACTCCATTTCTTCTAAGGGATTCTTGCCCACAGTAGTAGATACCATGGTCATCTGAATTAAATTTGCCCACTCCTGTCCACTTTAGTTCCCTGATTCTTAAGATGTCAGTGTTCACTCTTGCCATCTCTTGCTTGACCATGTCCTTGACCTTGCTTCATGGACCTAACATTTCAGGTTCTTTTTTTTTTCTTGTCTTTCTTTTTTTTTTTTTCATTTATTTTTATTAGTTGGAGGCTAATTACTTTACAATATTGTAGTGGTTTTTGTCATACATTGACATGAATCAGCCATGAATTTACATATATTTACATGTAAATGGACTTACATGTAAATGGATTTACATGGATTTACATTTCAGGTTCTCATGCAATGCTCTTTACAGCATCAGACTTTACTTTCACCACAAGACACATCCACAACTGAACATCATTTCAACCTTGGCTCAGCTGTTTCATTTTTTCTGGAGCTATTAGTGATTTCCCTCCACTCTACCTCCATAGCACACTGGACACCTTCCAATCTGGGGGCTTATCTTCTGGTGTCATGTCTTTCTGCCTTTTCATACTGTCCATGGGGTTCTCCAGGCAAGAACAGTAGAGTGGTTTTCCATTCTTTCCTCCAGTTATTTGGTATCCAGAAATGTGCCCAATCTCCCTCTATCCATATAAACCTAAATTTATTTATTTTCTGATACAAATTTCCCAATGTGCACAAACCTCTTAACAAATCCCTAACCTCAACCCCCGACACATAAATCATCAAATGAATGAGTGAAAGAGCAAGCAAGTTTGTCATGGGAATCATAACTCTAGATGGGGTGAAGAAGGAGTCAGAATGTCCATACTTTAGCGCTTGGGAAATTTAGGATAACTTACTCCCTTCACTGTGTACACGAGGAAGATGAGACAAGAGTAAACGAAGTTATTAAGTCAGGGTCCCCTAGATACTTCAGTTCAGACACTAGTAGAAAAAGAAAGAATGGTCTTTACACTAGACATTTAGACTTCCTTTAGATACATCAAAGCCACTCCAGAGCACCAGATCGGCAGACCAGAAGGGAGATGAATGGCAGCTGGTGGCGTGACAAGGAGGCGTCTACATGGGGATTACACGGATGTAGTCACAGATACAGCCTTCCCATGTTCTTCAGTCTCGGGTTTGCATGACCTTTCACTTATTCTTTCACAGCATTTAGCAAATATTATTAAGCTCCTATTTGTCATACCTGTTTTTGAGGCATTTATCTTCTAATGAGACTAGACTCCTAATGTTCTCCTCCAGATTCAGAGTCTTCAGTGATAAATTTACAGAAATCTGGAACTGGAACTAAGATAGGTTGAGGTAGTTAAAAGGTCCACTCATAAAGTATTGAACTGGGTATTTTTAAAAGTTGAATGTCCCACTACACATCCACCACATTGGCTGAAATTTTTAAAACTTCATATTCTTGGGTTAAACATATAAAGCAACTGGAAATCTCATACACTGTTGGAGGGATAGAATCTGACAGTTTGTTTTATAACTAAATATAGCACCTACCTTAAAAACAAAAATCCCAACCCTAAATATTTGCCCAAGAGAACTGAAAATATATGTCTATGAAAGAACTTATGTAAGTATATTCATAGAATGTCTATTCATGAGAACCAAAAACTTGAAACAGTCTAGGTGTTCATCCACAGGAAGATGGATAAACATACTGTGCCGTAGTGTTGCAAGGGATAATGCTTAGCAAATAAAAATGAATAAACACACAAAAACCCAGCTAAATCTCAAAAACATTATTCTCAGTGAAAAAATTTTACACAACTGTGTACACATGTGTGATTTCATTTGTGTGAAATTCTAAAGCAGGCAAAGCTCGTCAGAAACAATAGCTGCCCCTGGGGGCAGGAATTGACTGGGGAAAAGGAATGAGAGAACTCTCTGGAGTGATGGAAATGTTCTCTGACTTGATGGGTTTCTGAGTTACACAGGTGTATGGATATCTCAGAATTCATCAGATAGTGTCAAATGGTATACTTAAGATTTGTGCTTTCAAGGTATGTTCAGATTTTTTTTTAATAACTACAGCAGTACAGAACTGTAGTAATACATACACACACACACACACACACACACACACACACATATATATACATACATATATATTCTGAAATACTGTATTTTATATACTGAAGTACTGAAGTACTGCAAATTACTTTGAAATGCATCCAAAAATAAGATGGGTTGATGGATGGAAAGTGGAGAAACATGTGACAAAGAAGGTAAAGTAAAATGTTCATAATATTAATAGAATCTATGTTGTGAATACATGGGTGTTCAATGTGAAATTCTTTCAGTTTTTTCTGCTTGTTTGAAATCATTTCAATTCAGTTCAGTTCAGTCATTCAGTTGTGTCCGACTCTTTGCAACACCATGAACCTCAGCAGACCAGGCCTCCCCCCATCACCAACTCCTGGAGTTTACTCAAATCCATGTCCATTGAGTCAGTGATGCCATGCAACCATCTCATCCTCTGTCTTGCCCTTCTCCTCCTGCCCTCAATCTTTCCCAGCATCAGGGTCTTTTCAGATGAGTCAGCTCTTCACATCAGGTGGCCAAAGTATTGGAGTTTCAGCTTCAACATCAGTTCTTCCAACGAACACCCAGGACTGATTTCCTTTAGGATGGACTGTTTGGATCTCCTTGCAGTCCAAGGGACTCTCAAGAGTCTTCTCCAACACCACAGTTCAAAAGCAACAGTTCCTCGGCACTCAGCTTTATTTTTAGTCCAACTCTCACATCCATACATGACTGGAAGAACCACAGCCTTGATTAGACGGACCTTTGTTGGCAAAGTAATGTCTCCGCTTTTTAATATTCTGTCTAGGTTGGTCATAACTTTTCTTCCAAGGAGTAAGCGTCTTAATTTCATGGCTGCAGTCACCATCTGCAGTGATTTTGGAGCCCAGAAATATAAAGTTAGCCACTGTTTCCACTGTTTCCCCATCTATTTCCCATGAAGTGATGGGACCAGATGCCATGATCTTAGTTTTCTGAATGTTGAGCTTTAAGCCAACTTTTTCACTCTCCTCTTTCACTTTCATCAAAAGGCTCTTTAGTTCTTCACTTTCTGCCATAAGGGTGGTGTCATCTGCATATCTGAGGTTTTTTATATTTCTCCCAGCAATCTTGATTCCAGCTTGTGCTTCTTCCAGCCCAGCGTTTCTCATGATGTACTCTGCATATAAGTTAAATAAGCAGGGTGACAATATACAGCCTTGACGTACTCCTTTTCCTATTGGGAGCCAGTCTGTTGTTCCATGTCCAGTTCTAACTGTTGCTTCCTGACCTACATACAGGTTTCTCAAGAGGCAGGTCAGGTGGTCTGGTATTCCCATCTCTTTCAGAATTTTCCACAGTTTATTGTGATCCACACAGTCAAAGGCTTTGACATAGTCAATAAAGCAGAAGTAGATGTTTTTATGGAACTCTCTTGCTTTTTCAATGATCCAGCAGATGTTGGCAATTTGATCTCTGGTTTCTCTGCCTTTTCTAAAACCAGCTTGAACATCTGGAAATTCACGGTTCACATATTGCTGAAGCCTGGCTTGGAGAATTTTAAGCATTACTTTACTAGCGTGTGAGATGAGTACAATTGTGCAGTAGTTTGAGTATTCTTTGGCATTGCCTTTCTTTGGGATTGGAATAAAAACTGACCTTTTCCAGTCCTGTGGCCACTGCTGAGTTTTCCAAATTTGTTGGCATATTGAATGCAGCACTTTCACGACATCATCTTTCAGGATTTGAAATAGCTCAACTGGAATTCCATCACCTCTACTAGCTTTGTTCATAGTGATGCTTCCTAAGGCCCACTTGAGTTCACATTCCAGGATGTCTGGCTCTAGATGAGTGATCACACCACCATGATTATCTGGGTCAGGAAGATCTTTTTTGTACAGTTATTCTCTGTATTCTTGTCACCTCTTCTTAATATCTTCTTCTTCTGTTAGGTCCCTCCAGGTGTTTCTTGACTTCCTACTTTTGCATTCCAGTCCCATATAATGAAAAGGACATCTTTTTGGGGTGTTAGTTCTAAAAGGTTTTGTAGGTCTTCATAGAACCATTCAACTTCAGCTTCTTCAGAGTTACTGGTCGGGGTATAGACTTGGATCACCGTGATATTGAATGGTTTACCTTGGAAATGAACTGAGATCATTCTGTCATTTGTGAGATTGCATCCAAAGTTCTGCATCTCAGGCTCTTTTGTTGACTATGATGGCTACTCCATTTCTTCTAAGGGATTCCTGCCCACAGTAGTAGATATAATGGTCATCTGAGTTAAATTCACCCATTCCAGTCCATCTTAGTTCACTGATTCCTAGAATGTCAGTGTTCGCTCTTGTCATCTCCTGTTTGACCACTTCCAATTTGCCTTGGTTCATGGATCTAACATTCCAGGTTCCTCGCAATATTGCTCTTACAGCATCGGACCTTGCTTCCATCACCAGTCCCATTCACAACTGGGTGTTGTTTTTGCTTTGGCTCCATCCCTTCATTCTTTCTGGGGTTATTTCTCCACTGATCTCCAGTAGCATATTGGGCACTTACCAACCTGGGGAGCTCATCTTCAGTGTCCTATGTTTTTGCCTTTTCATACTGTTCATGGGGTTCTCAAGGCAAGAATACTGAAGTGGTTTGCCATTTCCTTCTCCAGGGGACCACATTCTGTCAGACCTCTCCACCATCTTGGGTGGCCCCACACGGCATGGCTTAGTTTCACTGAGTTAGACAAGGCTATGGTCCGTGTGATCAGATTGGCTAGTTGTCTGTGATTGTAGTTTCAGTCTGTCTGCCCTCTGATCCCCTCTCTCAGTGCCTACCGTCTTGGGTTTCTCTTACCTTGGACATGAGGTCTCTCTTGACGGCTGCTCCAGCAAAGCACAGCCACTGCTCCTTACGTCAGATGCAGGGTAGCTCCTCAAAATATTGGGGGGAAGTTTCATGTTGCATTTGTTTCACAGAGGAAAAAGTTCTATTTTCATACAAAATGATTTTTTATGGTTTTATGTCAAATTCTGCCTTACTGCTTTAACTTGAGGCTATATATATATATATATAGCCTATAAGATAGCTCATGTATTAAATCAGCCAGACAGAATCTCCTTGAAAAGATCTATCTGCCCAGACTGTAAATATTAGAGGTGGACACACTTGACTAATTAAGCTAATCCTGGAAGATCGATATGATGCCATCTAATTAAATTACATTCTTACCATTGGTTGTGCATGCCTGGATATAAGACATGACTGAGAAAAGAATTTCAAGGTAAACCACAAAGCATCAGGGCAGAAAACTTCCAATTAACACAGCAGACTTTTTCATTGTGAAAAAAAAATGGTTCAAGGCTGACCCTTCAGATTTGGAAAATCAATGCCTAAGTTTTACACTTGTTATTGTCTAACATCTGTAAATAAGAAAATAAGAGAAAGCAATTCCTGTGTTTGTTCCTCTCAATACTAGAGGGACTTTGTAGGGCATAGTAATCCCAACAGTTGGAGCTGGCCATGTAGGGAGAGAATCTGGTCCATGTCCCACTCATGGGTTGTACTGGGGTCAATAAATTTCCTTTAATTCAGAGACCCACAGGTCCAGGACTTGTGATCACACTAAGTCAGGTAATGGGAAATTATAAGCTGGAGTTGAAAATTAAAATGCAATCCATAAAATTAATTCCATACTTCTTCAAGGTGGTTCTCTTTGATATCCAGTTCACTACAGTATCTGTAAGTCCAAGGAAGCTTGTTAGAAAAGATGATGCAGACTAGTGATACTTTTATTCTCTTGGCACAGTGGTTTCAGATCGTACCAAAGACTTAATTATTTGTCCGTTCCTGTATCTACCAGATAAGACAAACAAAAGGACTCATGTCCTTCAAAAGGTATTGAATTTCAAAACAAGTGATTTCTCTCTAGATGTGTTTTTATTTGAATACTGACTTTAACTGTTGTTTGATTCTTTCTTTGTCAACCTCAACTTCTTACTATCTGAAGATCTGAAAATTATAACCTATTCTCACACACACACACAAAAGACCATCCTTGTTCAAAGACAAATGCACGTTTACGTAAAGTGCGAACGTTTAGGCGGCACACCCAGAGAAGAAATAAAGACTGACTAGGGCAGGATTCTATACACTGCTGCTTTCGTGTGTTTACTCTGGAAACTAAGATAGCTGGCTGGACCCCACTAAATCTGAATGCCTCTCTGCAGCAATATCTGAAAATGGCCTCTATATATAGGGCATTTTTCTTCAAGGATTCAGTGGAAATCTTTGATCCAGACCATGTTATCAGAGCTATATGGAATGTACCAAATAGGGACCTAAGTATGTGGGCTTCCCAGGGAGCTCAGTGGTAAAGAATCCACCTGTCAGCAGGAGACTAGGGTTCAATCCCTGGGTCAGGAAGATCCCCTGGAGAAGGAAATGGCAACCTACTCTAATATTCCTGCTAGGGAAATCCCATAGACAGAGGCATCTGGCTGGCTACAGTCCACAGGGTTGCAGAGAATCAGACACAGCTTGATGACTAAACAACAACAGTATCTAATTATGGACCAAAATTATATATACAAGGGGTTGTAACACTAATTTCTATTCCCACCTTACTTGGGACTCCGTGAAACCCTTAGCCGCATATAGCCAAGTGAACCTCACATGTCCTGTCCTCATCTTTATCATATTCTTTTTCATTGCCCTGGTCCCAGATCTTCTTCCCATCTGGGCTATAATGATCTGTCTCTCCATTTGCAATTGCTAGAGTTTAGTACAGAATCTTTATAAAGTGTATTTCTGAGCATGCTTGATTTTCTTCATTACTAAATTTCTAGATAAATTAGCTATTACACTCAAGAATAATTTCCCTTTTAAGATAGAACTTAGTTCTGTGTCTCTGTCATGACTTATATATTCGATCACATGGTAATATATGAGTAGAAAAGAGAGGGGAGGTGTATACCTACCTGCTCTATCTTCCATCAGTAAAAAACAGCTGTTTCTAAACTATAAAGGGCTTTCCTGTCTCCATAAACCCCCTTGATGTCTATGATATGCCTCACTGATCACTATGAGGTAGTTCAAAGGTAGCCTCACATTCTTTGCTGCTCCTCTCATTGAAAGGTAAATTCAAATGTCCCTCCCCTTGAATCTGGCTGGTCTTAGAGACTTGCTTGGCAAATATATGTGGCAAGAGATTTAGACATTATAGGGCTTCTGAGTTACAAGAAGGCTTACAGCTACTGCCTGAGCTTCTACCGTTCAGGGGGAAGCCAGCCAGGCAAGAAGTCCATCTACGCTAAGACTTCCATGCTGTGAGGAAGCCCAAGCTAGCCACACCAGGAGGCTGAGTGAGAACACACAGCCAGCCCCAGCGGGTGCAACCATCCCAGCTCGGACTGTGAGAGGAGACAACCTGGGCGTTCCAAACAGACATACACAACAGAAGAGCTCAGCCAACAGTCAGAGCCAAGGCCTCGGACCTCGGGCCTCCATCGAGCCCTCCCAGCTGTCTCTGGCATTCAAGTCTCAGGACTCAGGAGTGTAGATGAGGGTTCAGGAGTGTAGATGAGCCGTCTCAGGGGTCTCCCACAAACGCCTGGCCCACAGCATGACAAGCCTAGTAGAATAGTTGCTGCCTCATGCCACTAAACTCTAGGGTGATGTGTTTTGCAGGGAGAAATAAGTGGAATGACTAATAAACACCTTCTTTGTCTTTGTTTAGTCATTTCACAACATTTATCAAGAAGTTCATCTTAAAAAGTTTACATTAGTACACACGGTAGTTGCTAATGCTGCTTAAAGATAGAAAATCTTAATTACGAGGGAATCTGTTAAAATCTAGTACTATAGCAATATATTCCCAAGCATAATGGCATTTTACTGCTATAGTACAAAGCAAAATGTATATCTTCTCTTTTCACAGGTATCTGAGGTGTTATTATTGGGCAGTTCGAACTTTGATTACCATTGGGGGCCTTCCAGAACCACAAACTTCATTTGAAATTGTTTTTCAACTGTTGAACTTCTTTTCTGGAGTTTTTGTGTTCTCCAGCTTAATTGGTCAGGTAAATTGAGATGTGCATCCCTAGATACATGATGCTGTCATTTTTGAAAGCCTAATAATTTTTTATAAACTTTACATAGGAAAACTCAAAATCTATCTGGTGCTTTTTTAATTTTACTAACTGTCATCTCTTCTAATGAATTGAAGGGGGCTGTGAATGGATCAACATTGCCTTTCCATTTTTAAACTATTAACTCTATCAGAGAACTTGTACGCAATGAGTATCTGTGACTCTCAGAGAGTCACATTTCTAAGTTTTTCTGAAAACCTTTAGAAGCTCTCTTTCTTTTTTACTTAAACTTCAAATATTGTCAGAATATCCCTGGGTTAAAGTCAACTTCAGAGGTCATTTAAACCAGAGGTTACCAAATGTCATCTAAATTAATTAAAAAATCATTAGTTCATAAATGTTTATCATGGCATCTACTTCTCCTTATTCTCAAGGAATCACAGTCTTATAAGAAAGTAAATCAAATACCCAAATACTTTATTGCAAGGTAATTGGCATTTGCAAGGGTTAGAGCCCAACACCTTTCTGATTTCTCAGATCACAAGAAATAAAAAGCTCAACAGCACAGCATCTTTAGAATTATACTTCTTTGTAAGGCACTTTACACACTATATGTTTGAAGCAAAAAGCCGTCTTGAGATTTGTACACTGGGTAAATAGTTAGAAAAAATCACAAAATGATTATTACCACCAGATAAGTGATTGATTCCCACTCACTACACTAACTGTTATGAATATAACCCATGCTTTAACAAAATTGAGCAATGAAAATTATTTTTTATAACACTTAAAGAAATGGCAACCCACTCCAGTATTCTTGCCTGGGAAATCTCATGGACAGAGGAGCCCGGGAGGCTATATATAGTCCATGGGGTCACAAAGAATCAGACACGACTGAAGTGACTAAACAACAACAAAAAGCTGATCACAAATAGGCAAAACTCAAATCCTACTTCCGTGAATGTCAAGGGGCTGCTAACCACAATAAGTTCCAGAGGGGAGTTTGAAAGCTTTGTATAAGATCAGAAAAAGGAAGCTTCCCAGGAGGTTTCATGGAGGAGATAATGTCTTTGCAACATCTTTAAAAAAGATAGGATTCAGTAGTTAGAGAGATAGTTCAATCAATCAGAAACTATGTGTGAAAGATAGCAATAATAAAGCACATATTTGTTTGAGAAATGGATGAGTGCCAGAACAGCTGTAGTGAAAGACACCTGTAAATAAGGTTAGAGATGTAGCAAGGACAAGATAGTTTAAGGGCTCTAAATGTTGCAGATGTTGAACTTCATCTTAAGGGCAATGGGAAGTCAGCCAGGGAAGAATTTTGAACAAAGCGATTTATGGAAAATCAATCAAAATATAAGTTGGAAGGGGTATACTGTTTTAAGGGCTTACCAGGTGGCTCTAGTGGTTGGTAAAAATAATTCTGGCTGCCAATGTAGGAGAAAGAGACACAGGTTTGATCCCTGGGTCAGGAAGATCCCCTGGAGGAGGGCATGGCCACCCACTCCAGTATTCTTGCCTGGAGAATCCCGTGTACAGAGGAGCCTGGCGGGCTACAGTCAATAGGGTTGGGAACAACTGAAGCCACTTAGCATGCACGCAAGCATACTGTTTTAAAATATAGGTTTTATTATTTACAGATGGTGAGGGCAACAGATCAGGAGACTATTGACATTAAAAAGATAGTCTGTTACACAAATAGCTGGAAGAGGAGTCGGTCACTCCTTGCCTAGAGGGCTGCTTAGGAGGGAACCAGGATTGGCTATTTTGCATATGAAAGGGGCCCTCCCAGTAGAGTTCTGTGCTCAGTCTTGTCCGACTCTTTGCAAACCCGTGGACTGTGTAGCCCACCAGGCTCCTCTGGCCATGGAATTTTCCAGGCACGAAATACTGGAGTGGGTTGCCATTTCCAGCTCCAGGGGATCTTCCCAATCCAGGGATGGAACTCACAGCTCTTGTGTCTCCTGCATATGGCAGGCAGATTCTTTACCACTGCGCCATCTCACTTAGCTAACTCTGGGAAAGATAGTCCAAGAAATCAAAGCATCAAAATACAAAAAAATTTAAAAATACGGTGAATATATGCCACTTCAGCCTGAATGTGGTAATTGAGTAGAGAGAGAGAGACTGTAAAGGAAACTCTATTTAGAAAACATTTCAGTTTGGAAGATGAACACTATGCAATTATCATAATCTTAATGCTTGGGGAGACACATTAACAGTGATTGAAAATAGGAAGTTTGTTTATAGAGAAATGCAATTAATTTTAATATTAATGCAACTAATTTGAATAGAAATGGCAAAGAGCATATTATCTTATAACTTCTGAAATCTATGTGAAGTAGCCAGATCTCCCTCAGTATTTTCTCAGTTTTGCAGTTGAGACAACTCTGGTTTAAGGAAATTAAAAAACATCCCAAATTCATACATGTAATTCAGAAGTCATAGGATAAGACCATATAATGTCAATGAAAATAAACATAAATAGACAATGAAAATCTGGCATATTTAGCAGTTACTATGTTCAAGGCAATTCTTACAAGATTAAAAACCTATGTCCAGCTCCAGTTAAAATTCCATTCAAAGTGGTCTTTGGACTAAGAGCAGAATCATCACCTGGGAATTTCAGAATTCAAGGGTCACCCCAAACCTACTGAGTCATAATTTGCATTTTAATAGGATCTTCAGGAGATTCATATGCACATGAAAGCTGGAAAGAGCTGCTTTATACCCCATACCACACCTGCCTGTACATTGACTGTGAAGTTCCAACAGGATCAATGAGAACCATCAAGCCACTAAAAAATGTAGTAGAGCCCAAAGGAAAGGTTGAGGCGGGAGACAGAGATTTGTGCCTTGACTCTCACAGTGAATAAAAGATGCTGAGAAGGAGAACAGAAACAAAGGTCAGAAAGTCCCGAACAAAATCTCCACTGATAAAAATTCCCACATATAACCATACCAAGAACTGCACCCTAGATAATCACATCACATTTTAACTGCAATGTTCTATTCTCACATACAGCTCATAGAGACTGACATTTTCTTCCTCCTGTCTGGAACACACATCATAGAATATATGTCTTCTTCACCTGCACCATCAAAATCCAGCCTTGCACATAAAGCATTCAGATTACTGTAACTACAAATCCTCTGCCCTCAACACCAATCAATAAGGCTTTTAATTGTCCTTGGGTCCCAATTTAAAACTCTATTAAATCTCTCAACCCAACCTCTAATATCCCAATTCTCAAGGCCTTAGGTGAGTGGGTAATGTCCATCATCGGTCTAAAATGGCTTGGAAAAAGGAGATCTGGGAACTGAGGTTGTTGAAGCCTAGCCCTCAAGGGGTAAGTTAGGAACTGGAAAAGGTGTATCCAGTTGACCCTCTGCATAGCTCCTCAGTAGATGCGCCCGACAAGTAGAAGAACCTGTTAACTTTAAAAATGGAAACTGAAGAGGGCATTGCAACGAAAGAGCATTTTTTATCTAAACCTCAAAGAATGAGTGGTTTTTCCATAAGCAGAAAAGGCTCAGCTACGAGAATGAATGAGCAAAGTCTTACGAGTGTGAAAGCGAGGCCCAGGTTTTCCTCCCTATTATAAACCCACAGTCAAAGCAAATTTACAACCACTCGCTTCCCTCTATGTGAGAGGAAGAGTCGGGCTATATATCTTCTTTGTGCTGAGACCTTAAAGATCAGCTTTTAACCTAGAGTGGGTTTTTATGGCTGAGTTATAAACATCCAAGAACTAAAGCCTGACAGTTCCTTAAGTATTGTCACATCTGTAGATGATGCTTCAGTAATTTCAGCACATTTCAACTTCTGCTGAATACTATGCCTTAAGCATGATGAGTTTGATTTTATCTGTCTAAACAACACAAAGGGAAGCACAGAGTTGCAGTTTCATGATGAATTGAGTCCATATAGCCAGCCACACTGCAAAATCTGTGAAGGATGCTTTCAAAACGAGATTCACTGAAGTGGACTAGCCATTCTGCCACGTAATTAATTGCTTAACTTTCTTTGCACATTTCCTGCATAAGCACAAGCTATATATTTTTAAAATATCAACTAACATCTTTGCAGTAATACACAAGCTTGCAAAGAAAGACGTGTGCAGTCACATGCATTATGAGACTGAATCCTCACAAAAGCCTCACATGGTAGGTAAAACAGGTTCTATTGTCCTCATTGGGTCAGAAAGGATACAGTTTGTCCAATATCTTATCAGTAAATGGTTGAAAGTAGGACCCAGTACCGATGTGTTAAAAATCAGGTAGTCAGCATTAGAATGGATTGTGTCATATGAGAACTCTTATTCAACTGGGTTTATAGTAACTCTTCCACTTTCTCTGCTGAGTGTGGAGTGACCATATTTGTGGTTTTAGATGCAAGATGTAATTGGAGCGGCTACAGCCAATCAGAACAACTTCCGCATCTGCATGGATCATACCATTGCCTATATGAATACTTATTCCATTCCTAAGATTGTGCAGAATCGGGTCCGGACTTGGTATGAATATACGTGGGCCTCTCAAAGAATGCTAGGTAAGCATTGCAAATTACTGATTAAGTCCCTGTAAACCATGTCCCATAATGAAAATCCTGTAAGGCAGCAGCAGAGACTAATTGGATTTGAACAAAAGATTGGGGAACAACTAAATAATCTTTAAAGCACTTAATACCATGGGATTTTTTTCTCAAATCAGACATAACTTACTGATTATGCAAATCCTGGAAGGCTTGCTAAATTTTCTTCAGTGCCCAACAGATGCTAGATATTACACACATTACCTCATCTAATCTTCACCCAAAAACATGGGGAAAATTAGGTGTTACCAACCCCCTTTTAGGAGACAAGGAAATGGAGGCTCCTAACTGAAAAAAAATTGGCCAAGGGCACAGAGCCAGCAAATGGCCTAAACTGAGCTCAGACGTGCACCTGTTCTCCAAACTCTTGCTCTGTCTGCAACATCACCCTCTTCCCAGAGCTCAGCACTCAGAGCAGCGATCTTTCAGGCCATGCTCAGCTACAGGTCCCTTCCAGGAGACCCTTTATCATTCATGTTGTCTACTGTTAGTACCATAGCACTGAAGGTTAAAATAACATTTACTAAAAGATATAAAGTAAGTTAAAGATAATGTGCTACTTAACAATAATCAGATTCAACTTTTAGTTTGTACCTCACCCTATAAAAATAAGAACTGGTGCTACTGAGAAGTCAGAAAGGCTACTGACTTCAGAATGCAAATTACAGTGTGATTCCCAAATCACAAAGTTCCCAAAAAGCAGGTAAGAACCACTGGTTGTTGATGGTTTTCTTCTCCTCTCTGCTGGTCTTAAGAGATGCCAACCACAGGTTTAGAACATCTTCCTGAATCTAGATGATGAAAAGCAAATCTTTTCCTAAGCACCCACAGATATTCTTGAGGGCGCCTCACGCAGGGGGCGGAGCAGGGAGAGAAAGGGTAGCAGACCCCTTCCTTCTCTCCCTGTGGACCCAGCTCCAAACCTTCGGCTTAGGAAGGAAATAGAGATAAGCAGCCCTTGGAAACAAAGAGCTGTGTTTTTATAGAAAGAACTTTCATATTTAGAATCAGTATTTGAATCAAAATTAGACGGCATGGATTGTTTTTTTTTTTCTAAATGGATGTAAGAAAACATCAAAAGTAATCAACTCTCAGAAACCCATACTATACTATAGACTAAGAATGTGTAGTTTTGTTCATGGACCATTTTATCAGCCTAACGGCCCATCAGAGGATGAAATGATTGGATGGCATCACTGACTTAATGGACATGAGTTTGGGTAAACTCTGGGAGTTGGTGATGGACAGGGATGCCTGGCGTGCTGCGGTTCATGGGGTCGCAAAGAATCGGACACGACTGAGCAACTAAACTGAACTTAAAAGGCCCATCATTTAATTCCCAGGTTAAAAAAATCTTATGTATTCACATAGTTTATTGAGTTAATAAGCAAGGAAATAACAATCATTTGACTTTGCTCACTTAATACATTTCTTCTTTAGATTCCACTCCCAGCCCAGCCACTCACCACGTACGCACAAACAAGGCACTTACTTTTTTTGCCCTGAGTTTCACTTCCCCTTTCGTTTCTTCTTTCCAGAAAGCAGGAATGAACATACTTAGGGTTGTCCCAAGCATCCAATAAGATCGTGACAGAACTCTGTAAGCCACATAGTACTCATTATACTCATTTTTGCCATCCCTAGGATGTTAGAGCTGTGGAATCAGAAGATGGGAACTAGATCCTTTTCCCACCCCAGTGTGTTCACTAGCCTTGGCCCCATCCTCTCTAAACTTTATACCTAAAGCTTCAGCATGCACAAAGTTCTGGAATTATTCAGAACTGTCCTGTCGCCAACAGTGAAAATACATTTCTTTTCTGATGTGTCAGGCATGCATGTCCAATAAAAGTAACAAAAATATAGACAGTGGTGCAGCTGTTTATTTACAAAGCAGGAGTTGGCGTTTTGTTTCTGTTATTGTTTTAATGTTTCCTGAACTTCGGTATTGTTTACTAATGACTCTTCTTTGTGGGTGGATGTGTTTATCTCTATGAAGATGAGTCCGATCTCCTTGAGACGTTGCCGACCACCATGCAGCTCGCCCTCACTGTTGACGTCAACTTCAGCATCATCAGCAAAGTCGACTTGTTCAAGGCAAGTGCTTCTCCAGCTCGTAGGAAAGGCACCACCCACATCAATTTCCCGAGAAATATCAAAGCTCTTCCTGAATACAGCATTTATGATTTTCTGCCCTATTTTTAATAAAATCAAAGTAATCTGGAGACTTTATGTGAAATTAGAGTCAAATAAACTATGGGTCTCTCTTCAGCAGATGACTTATTCTTTAGCAGCCTCTCTCTCCTA
Organism: Odocoileus virginianus; assembly: GCF_023699985.2. Taxonomy (NCBI): domain Eukaryota; kingdom Metazoa; phylum Chordata; class Mammalia; order Artiodactyla; family Cervidae; genus Odocoileus; species Odocoileus virginianus. The sequence goes on from NC_069688.1 coordinate 60,710,396, forward strand.
ATTGGTGTCAAAGAAGAAGCACTCTTCAGGCTCTTCTGGCATTAATTTAAATATAATTAAATTCTACAGCTCTATGTCTTTGCTACTAAGCATGTCATTTCCCATTTATGAATACACCTTGGCAATGCATGACAATCAGGCCCCAGATTAGCTCTGGATTGGCCTGACAATCAGCGAATCAGTGCCTAATTACATCTCTAATACAAATGATTTGGATTCAGACGTTTTACATGGCCAAATTCAAATTTAGAGGCCTTTTTTTTTTAAGAAAAAATGTATAGCAAAGAAATTTTAATGTTTTGAATGTTTCTAATTTTCTAATTTTCCTCTTCTTAATGCATTATATTACATGTAAGTAACATGTAATATAATTTTTCACCTAACACTTATTCTGTGTGGGGCACTCACTGATTCATCTATTTAATTAACTCATTCAACAAACATTTATTCAGTTCTTACTATGTTTCCAGCACCATTTTAGCTACTAGGAATTTGACGGTTAAAAATAAATACTTGCACACTTGGAGCTTAAATTTCAAAAGAGAGGAATGAAAAATCAATATAGAACCTGTGTGGAGGTGATGATGCTAGGAGCAGAATTAAACCGGTTAAGGAGAGTGAGGGTGGTATTGGCCATGAAAGGCTTGCTCTAGGCAAGTGCAACTGAGCATCTGGGCAGAGGACAGCAGGAAGCGAGGGCGTGAGCGGGCAGGTGCTGGGAGCAGGAAAGGAGAGGTAGGCGGAGAGGCTGCCCGGCAGAAGGATGGACGAGATGAAGCTCTGGTCTGCGAGGTGAGGGACAGGGGTGTGCGGAAAAACCGCAATGATAAATCGGGCAAGTTAACGGAGGGCTTCGGAGGCTGTGGCGTAAATTTTTGGTTGTCCTCTGAGATGCAGAAACCACTGAAGATCTTGAGCAGAAGGTGACCTACTTGAGATCTTTTTGAAAGGGAATTTTTCCTGCTGGGTGGAGAATAGACCATAGAAGCAAATATGGAAGTCAGGGAAGCCAAGGAGGGATCACCATCTGCAGAATTCTATAGGGATCATGGCACTCAGACCCAGAGGAGTTGTAGCAGTGTGTGTGTGTGTGTGTGTGTGTGTGTGTGTGTGTGATCAGTCGCTCAGTCGTCCAACTCTTTGTGACCCCATGCAGCAGAGTTAAGAAGTGGCCCAATATTGAATGCATTCAAAGAAAGAGCCTATAGTTTTTGCTATTTGATTGTCTGAAGAGAGAAAAAAAAATCAAGGATGATTCAGGATTTAAGCTGAGGAACAGTAAGAACAAAGATGCCATTTGCAAAATAGGAAATTTTAAAGCAAGTGGAGAGTGAGAAGGATAGAAATAGATTGTTTGGCGATGTGTTAGTGTGAGGTGAGAACCAGACTTCAGATGGAATGTCATGTAGGCAGTTTGATAAATAAATCTGAGTTCGGAGAAGAGGTCCAAGCTGGAGCCATAAATTTCGGCAAGTGAACATATTGATGGATTTTAAGATAAGGAAAGACATGACTTGAAAATAGGAGAAAGACACTTTTGCGTACAAGATGAAGCAGACACTGTATGCCGAAATGGTTAGGCAGCATCGCTCTCAATATTAGCTTAGCCCAAGACTGCAGGGAACTAGAGCTAGGTCAGCATCCTAGACCCTTTTCTTGGGTGATATGTCCTGTTCTAAATTTCCATAAGGATTTGAATGAAGATATAAACCATGTGATTTTCAAACTGGCAGATGAAACAAAGCAAGAGGAATAGTTATAAATATGTTAGATGACAGAACTTAAAATTAACTGAATGCTTTGAAACAATGAGCAAAACCAAGATTAACTTCCATAGGCATAAAAGAAAAATCCTGAATTTAGTCCTAACATTACAAAAAAGCAATAGTTTTATAACAACTTTTTTAATACCTGGGAGTTTTACTTGACCTCAAGCTACATGTGAGTCCATAAAGTTATACTCAATATTGCCCCAAATTTTATCCTAATATTAGTTTTCTTGATTATTGCAACTACATTTGTATTAACATATATGGTAAATAACCAGTTTTAAGAAGTGAAGTGAAAGTCGCTCAGTTATGCCCAACTTTTTGCAAGCCCATGGACTATACAGTCCATGGAATTCTCCAGGCCAGAATATTAGACTGGGTAGCCTTTCCGTTCTCCAGGGGATCTTCCCAACCCAGGGATCGAACCCAGGTCTCCCGCAGTGCAGGCAGATTCTTTACCAGCTGAGCCAAAAGGAAAGCCCAGTTTTAAGAAGGACTTTGACAAATTAGAGTATCTTTCAGGGGATAAGAAGTATGGATTGAGTAGAGGACCAAGAAGATAGCAAAAGAATGATTTTAGAAACAAAATTATTCTATAATAGTACAAATCAGACCAATGATTGCTTACAGTTGGGAGTGGGTAAGAAGATATTGACTATGAGGGGACATGAAGGAATTTTATGGAGTGATAGAAATTTTTTTGTCTTACTAGAGAAGTTCCACAATGTATGCATTTGTCAAAATTGATCTGTCCTTTAAAATTTATATACTTCACAACATATAAATTATTCTTCAGTTAAAAAAAGAATGGCTTCAAAAGAAAATGTATAGATGTGGAGTATATTTAGTTATTGGGAAAATTAATTCAATAGCACCAGTAGTTACATGGAGTAATGTTTGTTAAATGAACAAGGAATAACATTTACTCTCCCTATTTCGGCAAAATAGTGTTCAACTGTAAACCCCATTTCTGAGCTGCAGATACATCTACTGGAATAAAGCATTCTTGGAGAAAAAGGCTTGGGCCTAATGGTCTTGATCCCCACTGGAGGGGTCTTAGAGGAAAGGGAGAGGACAGGAGGGAAGGTGCCCTGGGGTCAATTCCTGGAGATTTTAGAATGTAGTTTCCTAATTGGAAAGTGGTTTCCGATTTCTAGTACAAGCGCCACAGTGGAAGCTCTGGTAAAGTAGAAACATCATGGGATGCGTTCGGTTTTCTGATTTTCTATCAGGGAGACTAGGAAAGGGATTTCTACCTTGGTTGACAGGTGACTCTAAATAAATCGTTTTCAAGCTGCAGCTTGCAATTCATTTGGAGATCATGAATTCAATTAACTGGGCCATAACCAGCATATAAAATAGACACAAAAATATCAGAGTGCTGCACGCATAAATAAGCGTGAGCATTATACTACAAAATGTTTGTTTCTATTATTTATTTTTTAAATATATATATACATATCTATGGGCTTTCTAGATGGCGCTAGTGGTAAAGAATTCGCCTGCCAAAGCAGGAGACGTAAGAGACACGCATTGGATCCCTGGGTCAGGAAGATCCCCTGGAGGAGGGCATGGCGACCCACTCCAGCATTCTTGCCTAGAGAATCCCGTGGACAGAGGAGTCTGGAGGGCTACAGTCCATGGCGTTGCAAAGAGAGTCGGACACAAATGTGTGACTTTCACTTCAATGACTGGCTTAATTGAGAATAAGCGAGAACAACCAGCTATGTTTTAAAGAAAACAAAATCTTTAACTGATACACCAACAACTTTTATGGAATTATCTCTGACTTGGGAAGTTATCAGTTTCCAGCCTCAAAGTTATTTTCTTTTGTTTTTGCATATATTTTTTGGAAATCCATAAAATCAACAATATCTGATTGAGAAAAAAAGGTTAGATCTTCACATGTTGCTACCACTATACATAGATTCATTCTTCCCTGACATTTCCATTAAAGATGTAGTTCCTTGCAGAAAGAACCCATTTCCATTTATATTTCTGTTAAATGAAAAAAGTTTTTTTTTTCCCCCTAAAGCCAGTGAAATAGAAAATAATCAGGTATGGAAAAATTCCTAAATTTATTTCTTTTCTAAACCTCAGGAAGACAATCTTTGTAGTTGACACAAATTTGTTACTTTCTTAGGGAGGAAATAGACTGAGGAGGGAATCCTACACCCTTAGCTCATAAATTATACCCAGCTGACACGTCGCTTCTCATTCATTCAGAGGTTACTGAGCTCATCTCTGCCCTCTAGAGCCTGAGGCACAAAGGGGAAAACCTTCGGGGCTTCTGTGCCCAGAGGGTCCAAGGGCGGCTTGGAGTGAACAGGGGAGCGGGTCCCAGGCAGGAGCCTCGCTGTCAGGCGTTAGGACCAGAGCACCTGGGGACAACTACAGACAACCTGGAGCGGTCGGCTGAAGCCAAGCCAAGGCATGCGGGCCGATCCTGCAGGCCCAGGAAGCTGGAAAGGACGAAGCCAGCAGCGCGGGTTTCAGTTTTACCAAGACCGGAAATGGGGATACTTAAAATAGAACAGAACATCCAGGGGGAACAAAAAAAAGTGACTGTCAACTGTTAACAACCTTCCTATCTTGAATTCTCCCTGAAAATGGATCTTCCATATCTTCAAAAGGCCAGAAGGCAGGAGCAGAGAAAGAAAGAGATCGCGCGCGCGCACACACAGACACACACAGACACACACACACACACACACACACACAAGAATCTGACCCCAGGACTCGGGGCTGGCGGGCATGCTTTCCAATCTTCAGGATTAGGGTAAATTTAAAGTACTTGAAAACCATTTAATTCACGAATACCTAGTGTAAGATGCCCTAAAGAATACGCAAAGAGTTGGACATGACCGAGCCACTGAACTGAAAGAATGCTTTAAGTTTCTATCTTGAATCTTCAGTCAAAAATTTCACAAGGACTTTTCTCCACTTTGTAAATGTGTGAAGGGATGCAGAGGTAGTAGAATGTGTTTGCAATGTAGCAGCAGAAAATAATTCTATGCTAAATAAACTTGTTTCAGGTTTTCCAAAGATATATGTCTGTTGCTTTAATTGGGCATTGTATTCAGTTTTTAAAAGGACAGTTCAGTTCAGTTCAGCCGCTCAGTCGTGTCTGATTCTGCAACCCCATGGACCGCAGCACGCCAGGCCTCCCTGTCCATCACCAACTCCTGGAGTTTACTCAAACTCATGCCCATCAAGTTGGTGATGCCATCCAACCATCTCATCCTCTGTCTTGCCCTTCTCCTCCTGCCCTCAATCTTTCCCAGCATCAGGGTCTTTTCAAATGAGTCAGCTCTTCACATCAGGTGGCCAAAGTACTGGAGTTTCAGCTTCAGCATCAGTTCTTCCAATGAACACCCAGGACTGATTTCCTTTAGGATGGACTGGTTGGGTCTCCTTGCAGTCCAAGGGACTCTCAAGAGTCTTCTCCAACACCACAGTTCAAAAGCATCAATGCCTCGGCACTCAGCTTTCTTTATAGTCCAACTCTCACATCCATACATGACTACTGGAAAAATCATAGCCTTGACTAGACAGACCTTTGTCAGCAAAGTAATGTCTCTGCTTTTTAATATGCTGTCAAGGTTGGTTATAGCTTTTCTTCCAAGGAGCAAGCGTCTTTTAATTTCATGGCTGCAGTCACCATTTGCAGTGATTTTGGAGCCTAAAAATATAAAGTCTCTCACTGTTTCCATTGTTTCCTCATCTATTTGCCATGAAGTGATGGGATGAGATGCCATGGTCTTAGTTTTCTGAATATTGAGTTTTAAGCCAAATTTTTCACTCTTGTCTTTTACTTTCATCAAGAGGCTCTTTAGTTCTTCTTCACTTTCTGCCATAAGGATGGTGTCATCTGCATATCTGAGGTTATTGATATTTCTCCCGGTAATCTTGATTCCAGCTTGTGCTTCATCCAGCCCAGCGTTTCTCATTATGTACTCTGCATATAAGTTAAATAAGCAGGGTGACAATATACAGCCTTGATGTACTCCTTTCCTGATTTGGAACCAGTCTATTGTTTCATGTCCAGTTCTAACTGTTGCATTTTGACCTGCAGATTTCTCAGGAAGCAGGTCAGGTCATCTGGTATTCCCATCTCTTGAAGATTTTTCCACAGTTTGTTGTGACCCACACAGTCAAAGGCTTTGGCATAGTCAATAAAGCAGAACTAGATGTTTTTCTGAAACTCTCTTGCTTTTTTGATGAACCAATGGATGTTGGCAATTTGACCTCTGGTTCCTCTGCCTTTTCTTAACCCAGCTTGAACATCTGGATGTTCACAGTTCACGTGCTGTGGAAGAGAATTTTGAGCATTACTTTGCTAGCGTGTGAGATGAGTGCAATTGTGGGGTAGTTTGAGCATTCTTTGGCATTGCCTTTCTTTGGGATGGGAATGAAAACTGACCTTTTCCATTCCAAAAGACAGTGTGCTTCTATTTCTTTCCTTTTAACCTTGTGAAATCTGTTTATTCATTAGGGAAACAGTGAGCGTCCTCGTGCTTTAATGAAAGTGCTGTAAGTCATGCTGGAGTAACCCAAGCTGTGATACGGACAACGTTACAGGAAGGTGCTCCATCTGTCCCTGATCTTTCATTCACAGGGCTCTCACCACGCACCTTGCTGCACCCAGCTGTCATATGGCCCCTGTGTCAGGGCACTCCAGAGAATCAGCCTGCCAGTGATGGAGATGCAGGAGATTCAGATTCTGTCCCTAGGATGGGGAGATCCCCTGGAGAAGGCAATGACAGCACACTCCAGTATTCTTGCCCAGAGAATCCCACGGACAGAAGAGACTGGTGGGCTGCAGCCCAGGGTGTCGCAGACTTGGACACAACTAGGGGGTGTTTATTTTAAAGAAGGGCTCATGTAATCATGAGGACCAACAGATTCAAAACCTTCAGGACAGGTCAGCTTGTTGGAAACCCTGGCAAGTGTTACTGTTGCAGCTCAAATCCAAAGGCAGTCTGGAGGCAGATTTCCCTGCTCCTCAGGGAACTTCAGACTATTTTCTCTGAAGGCCTTCAACTTATTGGATGAGGCCAACCCTCAGAATGGAGTGGACCTTGCTTTGTGTGCATGCATGGCTACATCGCGTCAGTCGTGTCCACCTCTTTGTGACCCTATGAACTGTAGCCCACCACGGTCCTCTGTCCATGGGATTCTCCAGGCAAGAATACTGGAGTGGGTTGCCATGTCCTCCTCCAGGGGATCTTCCCGATCCAGGGATCAAACTCTTATGTCTCCTGCATTGTCAGATGGGTTCTTTACTTCTCAGAAATCATAGCTACTGTTTATTGGGTTCCGCTTGCACTGTATTATCTTCTTTGTTACCTTCTCTCAGTTAATTCTCCCAGCAAGTCTCTGAGAAAAGCTTTATGATCCTTCATTTTACAGGAAGTAGAAGCTATTTACCTGACTGAGGCCAAAGAGCGGGAAGCAAATTTTTACTGCACAGGCTACAAATACAGTCTTAGCAGTTCGGTGATGAGACCTTTCAGCTCCCCGCCAGCCCTGTCTAGATAAGTGATAAGATGCTGAGGAGTGTCCCAGAGTCAAAACACAGATGATGAATGTCGATGAATGTCACAGACTTAGACTTGGCACGCTGGTTAGTTTCACACCAGATACCTAAATTACACACGCTTCGCTACTCTCCTACTAAGACCTTGTAGCTCATGCGGTTTTTCTCCCTCTTGTTCAAAGCAGGTAGAACTAAAGTCACAGAATTTCACCAAAACGTTGCTTCAATCAACTGTGGTGAGTTAGTAAGATTTGCTCCTTCTACATGGGGTGATCAGAGTTTCCAAAGAGCTTCAAGATGAATAGTCATTTTTTGGAATTCTTTTTCACAAAAATCGGTCTCATTTTCCAACCCAAGCTCAAGTATTAAGCTAATAAGAAGTGATTCATTCCTATGAGGTTGGACAATTTTCCTTCTTATCTGATGATTTACTACTTTTGCATTGATTTTTAAATATGTTTTATCAAATTAAATGCTAGGGAAATCACACTTAGCTTCTACCACTAAATTACCAGAAATCGGAGAAAATTTAGCGAAAGTTCTGTTGCGCCACCTAGTGTGTAGAATTAAGATTGCATCCGTTAGAAACTGAAGAAGAGCCCCCTGCTTATTTGTAGGGCTTCCCAGACGGGTTTCCATTGTGGCTCAGCTGGTAAGAATCCGCCTTGATGCAGGAGACCCCGGTTCGATCCCTGGGTTGGGAAGATCCCCTGGCGAAGGGAAAGGCTACCCACTCCAGCATTCTGGCCTGGAGAGTTCCACGGACTGTATAGCCCATGGGGCCACTTTTCCAGGGGGCGCGGTGGTACAGAGACATGAGTTCCATCCCTGGATTGGGAAGACCCCGGCAGTAGAAAATGGCAACCCACTCCAGAATTCTTGCCTAGAAAATTCCATGGGCGTCCAGGGGTTTGCAAAGAGTTGGACACGACTGAGCACGCAGGGCCCCAGCCCCGAGGTCGGAGAGGAAAGACCTCAAACTGGAAACGTAGGTACCACCAGCCTGCCAAGGAAAGCACGACGCGTCTCACTGGTGCTGCTCCGGTGAAAATGCGGGCCCCTTCCCAAACAGGACCCCTCCCGGGCGGCTGTGACTCGTCCTTATGGGGCAGGTAGAGCCTGGAAAGACTGTGATGTCAGAGGCAGGAAACACGCGGAGAGGAGCTTGGTCTGATAGCAGATTGAGCCACGGGTGGAATGGGAAAGGCACTGTGTTTCTTCCCCTCACCCAAGGGTCCATCTGTTCACATATTTCTTCCCAGGGGCCTGAAATCAAAGCATTACAGTAGGAGGCTTGCTGCTTTTCATTTTTAACTTTATGTTTAACCACGGTGGTATCAGTAATATTGTCGCTGCTGCTGCTGCTGAGTCACTTCAGCGTGTCCGACTCTGCGCGACCCCATAGACGGCAGCCCACCAGGCCCCCCATCCCTGGGATTCTCCAGGCAAGAACACTGGAGTGGGCTGCCGTTTCCTTCTTCAATGCATGAAAGTGAAAAGTGAAAGTAAAGTCTCTCAGTCGTGTCCGACTCTTGGCGACCCCATGGACTGCAGCCCACCAGGCTCCTCCGTCCATTGGAGTCTCCAGGCAAGAGTACTGGAGTGGGTTGCCATTGCCTTCTCCAAAAACTGTTGCTAGACTTGTTTAGTATTCTGACATTGAGCTTATAACCCAGATGAACTCTACTCAACAGAACATGCTGAGCAGTCACTCTGTCTAAAGCAGCAGTGGGTGCCTCAGACCCTACACCCTAGGGTCACTGCTCTCCACTGCCTCCCAGAAAGTGGGCAGACTTTACATAAATAAGGTGACATCCTTGGCTGCTGTGTGATAATTCAGTAACTCAAAACATACAAAGCACTTATATCAATACATCAGATATAAGTACATTATTCATATATTGTGATTATTACTACTGTCCCTGAGGAATAGAACTGATTCAGCCACAGAGGAGTTTTCACGCAGGTAAAACCAGTGTGTGGCCATGCTTGATCCTAGGAAGACGGATTAGATTCATCCTCGGGGTTGCATCCAACTTGGGACTTCTCACTTTGACTGTGATACTGAGGCTCCTAGAAAAAGAGAATTATTGTTTGTTCTCAGGGAAAGCCTGATGGAAATGACTCTCCTAGTGTTTGCAAATATGAACTATAGGGTTTGGTCTAATATCACATAGAACTCAATAAGTTATGCCATCATAGTGTCTTGCAAACTATTTACCACATTTGACTTTGCTGCTCCCAAATCTACCAATCAACAACATGACTGGCATAGTCGATAGTATGGGCGACTGGGTTCAGAATTCCTGGCTAGACATATCACCCATCCCTGGTTTAGTGGGAGTGCAGTTTCAGCTGGCCCAGAGCACAGCCTTACAACAAACAGGGCTGAGTTGAGAAAAGCCTTGAAGACTCTGTTTATACTTGGGGGTGACTGAAAGTCCCAGCAAGTTATATATTACTGATAATATCTTGAGTTCTTTTTCAAATAACTTAGGGAGAATGAGCTTAGAAATGAAGAAATCCTTCAAGACTGAGAAGGTTAGTGCCCAAAGATAAATTTTACCAACTTGACAATTGTGTTCAGTTTGCCGGTATTAAAAGGACTTCCTGGATATGGGAACCATCATCTAACATATAGCTCATGTGTTGAATAAAAATAGAATTTCTCCCCACTGCGTTCACATCTCCAGAAACCTTATTCAAATATGAGTCCAATTTTATACAGCACTGAACTTCCCATTGTTGAAAAGAGAATGCTTTCTAACAACTTCATGACGGATGTCAGGCCTTATTTATTTAGTACCTGGCATGCCCCCAGCCCTGGCAAGACACCGCAGAGATGGAAGCCACAGTCTTGCCCTGTTGCTCAGAGAGCAGATTAAACAGTGCCCGCCCCCCACACACCCTGACGAGTGTTCCTCCAACACGTCTTCCACGTGAGAGCTCAGCCCAAGAGGCAATACACGTCCTCAGCCTCTGTTCCCTGATCTAAACTCCAAGAATGTTGACAATGTGTTAATGAATGTCAGGCCTCAGAGGGAGGTTGAGAGAATTAAACAGATAAAAATAAGAAAATAAAATGTAATACAAATGTACGACGAATACATACAAAAGCGAATATCGACACTCTCACAGGTACGCTCACTTTATAGAAAAAGGAATATTTAGGAAACAATGGCTGTGTACTGACTTTCTGAGAATCAGAAATTTTCCTGATTGCTTCTACAAAGGAAATGGAGCTGCATTATAGAGTAAAAAATACCAACTCTGGGATGTGATTCTTTTTAATCATATGATAATGAAACAAAGTGTATCTCAAGAAAATAACCATTTGGCCGGGGAGGGGAGGAGATAATTATTCTCAAATACATCATAAGATATAACGGCTTCATAATGCAAACTTTATTTCACTAAGCCAAAATAGAGAAAGGAAGGACCTAGTCCTAAATTACAGTTGCCCCAAGGCCAGTGGCAACCTGTCCACAAAACAATCATTAGGGTCCAGAATCAATTTATGAAGTTTAAGTTGTAGATTTTTTTCTAACACACAATTGCTATGGCCTATTTACATGAATTAATACATATTTTATGCAAGTATGTTAATAAAAATATATATTTGTAATGGTTCATATGTTTTTCTCTGAGGAACTCCAAGACATAAGCCAACAGCTCTCCTTTTACGTATTTGGGCATTTCTACTGAGAAAAGCACTAATTGTTTGCTAAGTTATTTTAAGGCTTGTCTCCTAGTTTGGTCCAGTACTTCCATCAATTAGGTTTCTTTATAGTGCTTTCTGCCAGTGAGTTAACCTGAAAAGTAGAAAAGATGAAATGCGGTCCTTTTCGAAGAGGATTTTGTTCCTACAAACAATCCTAGGATGTGTGTTTTACTTTATTTTTACTACTATTAATAAAAGTTAAAGGCGAGGTCTAATCAGTTATGCCCAGTTCCATTCTCCTTTTTCCCTCCCCAGAGGTGGCCACTCAGATAATTTTAAGAATAGCCTTCCAATCCTCATTTTTATTTTACTTTTTATCTATAAACATCAGTGACAGGCAGTATTATTTTGTTCAGTTTTTTTTTCATAGCTGGAGTCATAGTGAACATACTCTATAGCTTGTTTTTCTGCCGAACACATTATTTGTTGAATTCAATCATATCTAGAGAGAAAGAGAACTGGTGTATTGATTTTAACCACTTTATGCTATTGCAACCTACAAATCTCCAGTGCTTTTATCTGTCCACAGATCGCCCTTTTGTTGTTTCCAGTCTTTTCAGCACTGAAAATGATACTGCCGCCTACATCTTTACGTTTATGGAATTATTGCCATAGGAAAATAACATTTAAAATAATTAATAATTCCTATTAATATAACATAACACAGTTGGGAACTTTCATCAAAGTTCATTCCAGCAGGAATTGTTTAAGGAATAAAAACTTTATTTTGGCTTCAGTTCAGTTGAGTTCAGTCACTCAGTCATGTCCAACTCTTTGCAACCCCATAGACTGCAGCACTCCAGTCTTCCCTGTCCATCACCAACTCCCAGAGTTTACTCAAACTCGTGTCCATCGAGTCGGTGATGCCATCCAGTCATCTCATCCTCTGTCGTCCCCTTCTCCTCCTGCCCCCAATCCTTCCCAGCATCAGGGTCTTTTCCATGAGTCGGTTCTTCACATCAGGTGGCCTAAAGTATTGGAGTTTCAGCTTCAGCATCAGTCCTTCCAATGAATATTCAGGACTGATTTCCTTTAGGATGGACTGGGACTGCAAGGCCTACACGTTATATTGTATTTTGGTCTACACATTATAGTTGTAAAAGTGAAGGCCAAAAAAATCGACTTTCAAATTATGCACATTAAAATAAATGTAAGTAGATTTTTTAAAAGATCTTCTCTTTCTGGTCATTTGCAATGCTATTATTCTCTGTGTGTGGTAAGTTGCTTCTGACTCTTTCCAACCCCATGGACTGCAGCCCGCCAGGCTCCTCTGTCCATGGGATTCTCCAGGTAAGAATACTGGAGTGGGTTGCCATGCCCTCCTCCAGGGGATCTTCCCAATCCAGGGATTGAACCCATGTATCCTGCATTACAGGCAGATTCTTTACCCTATGAGCCACTGGGGAAACCCATTATTCTCCATAGGTATAAAAAATTGAGAATTACCTTCATTGCAGTGATATTCTAGTCATGCTTAAGCTTTAAGAACTTCCAAATATATTTCTAATGAATTTTCTCTAGAATATCGAAAACACGAACTTCTTTTAGTGGGGGAGATCTTAAAATGAAGCCAAAGTGTTTTTTTCCTAAAAGAGGTCTGAGTGATCAGAACATCAATTTCTGAAATGAAATTTCTCTGAATCAATGACAGCATTGAAAGAACTAGAACACTGGAGCCATAGTTAGAGAAGCTTTGCTAAAAACAAAATAATAAATTTTAGAAAGAAATTAACATTTGTCATTTGCCTTAACAAATACGATAACCTATGAGACATACTAGGGATAAAGTAAATAGAAATAAAAATTATGCATTTTGCACTAAGCAAATATATAGCAAAGAAAGAAGCAGTACATTTCTCTCTTCCTCAAAGGACCTTTGTACGTCTTTGCAAATACAAATCACACTCATCAAATGACTCAGCTTTGTCGCCCACATGAGCACCTTCTTCCTGTTTCCCATCCCCCCCCCCCATTCTCCACCCCCCGCCCCGTCTCCTGTCCGCACTCTCAGGTAGAAGTGAGAGCCCCCGTCTTAAAAGTTTTATGGATATTTCCATGACATAACTTACAGCATGATTAAATTTACCACAAATTACTGTTTTTCTGTTTGCTTAAAACATCATTCCCTACTAGACTCACTTTCTTTCACCTCCGATTGGACCAAGGGCACGGTTCATAGCAGCTTCTCATCATCACGTGTTGGACTGTGTTAAGAAGGTATTCCTATAGGCTTCAGCCTTTCTCTCTATTCAAGGAACCAAAAGCTATAGTTTCTCAAATATATTTTTAAATCCTAGCTTCAAGTTCATCTGAATGCTTCTCACCCATGGCTATTTGAAAATACTTCAATCATAAATCATTAACTTTCCTTATCAATCAAGCAAGCCTGAGGTCTAAATTTTATATGGATCTAGGTCAAGTGTTTTCTACTGAAATTATTATGGAAACCTATTATTGTTAAAGAAATTATTATCCAATCCATGAACTGGAGGTCAATCCTTTGCTTTCTACCTGGGGTCAGTTATCTGAAAATAATAATGACTCTAAAAAATGGACAGGAACAAGCACAAAAAGAAAGCAGCTACATGCTAACAGTTCTGGGAGGAAAAACTAAAAATATTTGATGAAAGTCAGTTCAGTTCAGTTGCTCAATCGTGTCCGACTCTTTGTGACCCCACTGACTGCAGCACGCCAGCTTCCATGCCCATCACCAACTCCTGGAGCTTGCTCAAACTCATGTCCATCGAGTCAGGGATGCCATCCAACCATCTCATCCTCTGTCTTGCCCTTCTCCTCCCACTTTCAATCTTCCCAGCATCAGGGTCTTTTCAAATGAGTCAACTCTTCACATCAGGTGGCCAAAGTATTGGAGTTTCAGCTTCAGCATCAGTCCTTCCAATGAACACCCAGGACTGATCTCCTTTAGGATGGACTGGTTGGATCTCCTTGCAGTCCAAGGGACTCTCAAGAGTCTTCTCCAACACCACAGCTCAAAAGCATCAATTCTTTGGTGCTCAGCTTTCTTTATGGTCCAACTCTTACATCCATACATGACTACTGGAAAACTCATGTATCTAGTTTTGACTAGACAGACATTTTTTGGCAAAGTCATGTCTCTGCCTTTTAATATGCTGTATACGTTGGTCATAACTTTTTTTCCAAGGAACAAGCATCTTTTCATGGCTGCAGTCACCATCTGCAGTGATTTTGGAGCGCAAAAATAATAAACTCTCTCACTGTTTCCACTGTTTCCCCATCTATTTGACATGATGTAATGGGACCGGATGCCATGATCTTAGTTTTCTGAATGCTGAGATTTAAGCCAACTTTTTCACTCTCTTTTTTCACTTTCATCAAGAGGCTTTTTAGTTCTTCTTCACTTTCTGTCATAAGCATGGTGCCATCTGCATATCTGAGGTTATTGATATTTCTCCCGGCAATCTTGATTCCAGCTTGTGCTTCATCCAGCCAGGCATTTCTCATGATGTACTCTGCATATAAGTTAAATAAGCAGGGTGACAATATACAGCCTTAACATACTACTTTCCTGATTTGGAATGAGTCTGTTGTTCCATGTCCAGTTCTAACTGTTGCTTCTTGACCTGCATACAGATTTCTCAGGAGCAGGTCAGGTGGTCTGGTATTCCCATCTCTTTCAGAATTTTCCACAGTTTGCTGTGACCCACAGTCAAAGGCTTTGGCATAGTCAATAACGCAGAAATAGATGTTTTTCTGGAACTCTCTTGCTTTTTTGATGATCCAGCAGATGTTGGCAATTTGATCTCTGGTTCCTCTGCCTTTTCTAAAACCAGCATGAACATCTGGAAGTTCACAGTTCACGTGCTGTTCAAGCCTGGCTTGGAGAATTTTGAGCATTACTTTGCTAGTGTGTGAAATGAGTGCATTTGTGCAGTAGTTTGAACATTCTTGAACATTTCTTCCCCTCACCCAAGGGTCCATCTGTTCACATATTTCTTCCCAAGGGCCTGAAATCAAAGCATTACAGAAGGCTTACTGCTTTTCATTTTTAACTTTATGTTTAACCACGGTGGTATCGGTAATATTGTTGCTGCTGCTGCTGCTAAGTCGCTTCAGTCGTGTCCGACTCTGCGCGACCCCATAGACGGCAGCCCACCAGGCTCCGCCGTCCCTGGGATTCTCCAGGCAAGAACACTGGAGTGGGCTGCCGTTTCCTTCTCCAATGCAGGAAAGTGAAAAGTGAAAGTGAAGTCGCTCAGTCGTGTCCAACGCTTGGCGACCTCATGGACTGCAGCCCAGCAGGCTCCTCCGTCCCTGGGATTTTCCAGGCAAGAGTACTGGAGTGGGGTGCCATTGCCTTCTCCAAATACTGTTGCTAGACTTGTTTAGTATTCTGACATTGAGCTTATAACCCAGATGAACTCTACTCAACAGAACATGCTGAGCAGTCACTCTGTCTAAAGCAGCAGTGGGTGCCTCAGACCCTACACCCTAGGGTCACTGCTCTCCACTGCCTCCCAGAAAGTGGGCAGACTTTACATAAATAAGGTGACATCCTTGGCTGCTGTGCGATAATTCAGTAACTCAAAACATACAAAGCACTTATATCAATACATCAGATATAAGTACATTATTCATATATTGTGATTATTACTACTGTCCCTGAGGAATATGCCAAACATTGCCTTTCTCTGGGATTGGAATGAAAACTGACTTTTTCCAGTCCTGTGGCCACTGCTGAGTTTTCCCAGTTTGTTGGCATATTGAGTGCAGACTTTCACAGCATCTCTTTTAGGAGTTGAAATAGCTCAACGGGAATTCCATCACCTCCACTAGCTTTGTTCATAGTGATGCTTCCTAAGGCCCACTTGACTTTGCATTCCAGGATGTCTGGCTCTAGGTGAGTGCTCACACCATCATTGTTATCTGGGTCAGGAAGATCTTTTTTGTACAGTTCTTCTATGTAGTCTTGCCACCTCTTCTTAATATCTTCTCCTTCTGTTAGGTCCCTACCATTTCTGTCCTTCATTGAGCCCATCTTTGCATGAAATGTTCCATTGGTATCTCTAATTTTCTTGAAGAGATCTCTAGTCTTTCCCATTCTCTAGTTTTCCTCTATTTCTTTGCATTGATCACCAAGGAAGGCTTTCTTATCTCTCCTTGCTATTCTTTGGAACTCTGCATTCAGATGGTATGTCTTTCCTTTTCTCTTTTGCCTTTAGCTTCTCTTCTTTTCTCAGCTATTTGTAAGGCCTCATCAGACAGCAGTTTTGCCTTTTTGCATTTCTTTTTCTTGGGGACCGTCTTGATCACTGCCTCCTGTACAATGTCACAAACCTCCATCCATAGTTCTTCAGGCACTCTGCCTATCAGATCAAATCCCCTTGAATCTATTTGTCACTTCCACTGTAATGCAATGTAAGGGATTTGATTTAGGTCATACCTGAATGGTAGTGGTTTTCCCTACTTTCTTCAATTTAAGTCTGAATTTGGCAATAAGGAGTTCATGATCTGAGCCACAGTCAGCTCCTGGTCTTGTTTTTGCTGACTGTATAGAGCTTCTCCATCTTTGGCTGCAAAGAATATAATCAATCTGATTTCGGTGTTGACCATCTGTTAATGTCCATGTGTAGAGTCTTCTCTTGTGTTGTTGGAAGAAGGCGTTTGCTATGACCAGTGGGTTCTCTTGGCAAAATTCTGTTAGTCTTTTCCCTGCTTCATTTTGTACTCCAAGGCCAAATTTGCTTGTTACTCCAGGTATCTCTTGACTTCCTACTTTTGCATTCCAGTCCCCTCTAATGAAGAATACTTCTTTTTTGAGTCTTAGTTCTGTAAGGTCTTCATAGAATGGTTCAACTTCAGCTTCTTCAGCATTACTGGTTGGGGCATAGACTTGGATTACTGTGATATTGAACGGTTTGCCTTGGAAATGAACAGAGATCATTTTGTGGTTTTTGAGACTGCATCCAAGTACTGCACTTTGGACTCTTGGTTGACTATGAGGAGTAGAAAGTCTAATGAAAGTAGAAAATTCCAAATCACTATGTGAAGTGAGATTTTTGGAACATCTACAGATTTTTCTTTAACCTATTTCATAGATAAATTATTGGCTCCCCTGGTGGCTCAGATGGTAAAGAATCTGCCTGCAATGTGGGAGACCTGGGTTCATTCCCTGGGTCTGGAAGATTCCCTGGAGAAGGAAATGGCTACCCACTCCAGTATCCCAGCCTGGAGGTTCCCCAGGGATAGGGGAGCCTGCAACTTGCAATTCATGGGGCCGCCAAGAGTTGGACACGACTGAGTGACTAAGCACACACACACATAGATAAACTATCATTATATAGACAGAGAACAAATATAGACATATTTTCAAGCAAATCAAATTTGTTTTTTTACACTACTGAAGTGAATACGAACAGTCATTTATTTAACAGATATGGTTTTTGTAACCCTTAAGTACAGTTAAAGAAGATGACATGTTGGGGAAGAAAAACATACAAGTTTGAAAATGTAATATCTCACAATAGTATGAAAGATGTTATTAAAAAGAAAAATATGTGGCAAATATTTTATATATCAGTGTTAATATATTAATAATCAATTGTTATTACCATTACATTACCATAATCTTTAATACTTATCATTTACTAAGATTATGTTAAGTTTTACATGAGCAAAATTTTACTGTTACAAAATCAGTACCATTTAACTCCCATTTAACAAACTAGGAAAATGAAGCCATGAGATGTAAAGATACATAGCAATAAGTAGTGGAAACAGGATTAAAACCCAAATATATCCGCATGAGTGCATGCTTAGTCACTCGGCTGTAGCCAACTCTTTGTGACCCCATGGACTTTAGCTCGCCAGGCTCCTCTCTCCATGAGATTTTCCAGGCAAGAATATTGGAGTGGGTAGCTAGTGCCTTCTCCAGGGGGATCTAATATATCTGACCAGCATCTAAATCCTAACTATTATACTGTAGGTATTTTTTTTCTAAATTTTGAGCTAAAACAAGTCCATATCCACTGGCAACTAATATTTTAGCATCAAAACAGACAAAAATGTATTACTGTTTATTTCCACTGCATTTTAAAATCTCTTGGAATATTTGCCTTTTAGCTATGTCAATAAGGATTATTTTTCTCTTTATTATTTTTTCTTAAGGGCTGTGACACACAGATGATTTATGACATGCTGCTGAGATTGAAGTCCATTGTCTATTTACCTGGTGACTTTGTCTGCAAAAAGGTGAGTGCCTGCAATTTTCAAACACATAACTCATAAATAAATATATTTGAAGAGTTCAGATATAAGTCAAGAGAATAGTTTAAACAAAATCTGCCCAAGGTGAGTTCCAAAGTATGAAAATAATCATGAGATGCAATTCTGTAAAACAATAATGTGCTTTCAGATTTCAAAATAGAATAAGACAATATGGATTTCATTATTTATATTATAGGATACGAGTGTGGGTGGTCTGAAAAGTTGGTTTGTGTATATGTAAGTCATCAACTGTCATATCCCATTAATTCCAAATACCTTCCCTTAATTCTACCTTTTCCCTTAAGAAGTGAAAGGTGGTTCTGCCCCTTTTATGTCTTCAGCAAACCATCAGTTACCTCCATTTATCTCACCGAGTTAGTGGATAATCAATGCCATATTTTTTTAATTTTATTGTAATTATAAAGTAATACATGGTCATTATTTTTAACATGGGAAATACATAAAAGCACAAAGCCAAAAACTCCGCCATCCATAAATAACCACTATGAATATATTTCAACCTATCTCTTTTATAAATCAATTGATGGACAGTTAGAGCTTGTTTCATAAAATTAGCATCATACCTCCCTTATGTGTGAAACTTGCTTTGTCATGTCACAATATATCATAGAAAGTAATCTACAACCTTCTTTTTAAAGCTGTATAGTATTCCAGTCTATGAATATATCATAATCAATTTCCAAGTGTTTGCTGTTATAAATAACTCCAAAATGAGTATTTTTGCACATCTCTGATTACTAACTTAAGGGAGAGAGAAGGAATGATGACCTTGGGTTTTTCATCTTGAGACATTAAATCAGTTGTGAAGGCAACAGTCAAAATTAAACGTAGAGAAAGACGAGCAGTTCAAAGAAATGAAAGATGATCCAAAACCCTAGGGAGTTTACAGACAAGTGGGGGTAAGCAGCACTCACATCATCCCAAAATAATGTGTTAAATGTGGTGGGAAAGGTAAGCACAAGCTGTGGTGGGACCCAGATCGAGAATGCTACTCCCTGGGGAACTGGTAAGAGCTCCTGGAGAAGATGCTGGGCAAGTAAAGTCCTGAAAAATGAATCGGCATGAACCCAGAGAAAGAAGAAGCAGGGATTCCAGATAAAGGAAAACTGTTCACATGAGTTCAGGCAGAAAGGGAGGAACTGTGTCTACAGAGAGAATGCGTACAAGTCAAAAGCTGGAAAATTTTAGCGCCATTTATTCAGTTAAACTCAATAAATAATTTTGAAATGCTATGGGCCAGGCACTGTGCTAGATACTGGATATATTCAGCAATGAGCAGAAAAGGGTGGTGCTTGTCCTTCAGAGGCCTACTGTCTGATGCTGGGGTATTCAATTCACGGTCTACATCAGAATCACCAGAATTTAGAAGTCTGGGCTCCATCCCAGCAATTCAGTTGGCCTGGCAGAGCCCACATGTCAACACTTTTTAAGCCCCCCAGGTGATTCTCACATGCAGCCACAGTTGAGTATCACTGGCCTGATGGAAGAGACAAACAGTAAACAGATAAAATTAAATAAATGCGTAACTCCAAAACATGCCAACTTCTGTGACGGGCACACAGAATTTGTGTGAAGGCAAAGGTACTTAATGTCGGTTGGAGGACTCAGGTGGGGAGATTGTCAGGTTGTCAGACATGATCTTTGTGAAAATCTAAACAGAAATAGTTCTCTAGTTTAAAAAAAAAAAGAAAAAACTAGAGAGGACAGTTTTTTAGACGAAGACTTGAGGCCATGTGGCAGGACAGAACTTGACAAACGTCAGGAATTGAAGCATATAATCAACTAGGATAACGGCGAAAGACAAAGTCAAATAGAGGGAAGGCACTTTAAGGCACCCAGGTGCAGAGGTGGAAGTAATCCAGTCTGTGAGAGAGGATATGACTGGAGATAGATCTCCAGGAACCAGCATGTAACAGAACCGATATCATAAGAAGCTCAAGAAAAGGTACATGAAAACAACCAAGGCTGTAACTTTGAAGAATGACAGTATTTATGGAAGAGGTCAGTGGAGAAGAATCACAGAGGGCAGCTGAGAAGGAGCTCTCAGCAGTAAAAGAGGAAAACACAGATGAGACATTGTGATGTTAATGAAACCAGGAATACAGTGTGAAAGCGTTGGTCGCTCAGTCATGTCTGACTCTTTGTGACCCTATGGACTGTAGCCCGCCAGGCTTCTCTTGCCTGGAATTCTCCAGGCAAGAATACTGGAGTGGGTTACCATTCCCTTCTCCAAGGGAGTTTTCCTGACCCAGGGATCAAACCTGGGTCTCCTACATTGCAGACAGATTCTTTACCATCTGAGGAATACATAAGCCCACACAAATAAGTCCAGATTAAAAGTGGGCATACTGATGATATGAAATCCTTTTCATTAAAACGGGAAATGCAAGCCACAGCTTGATTTAAGGACCCCTTTAGAGCAATGATACATTTAGGATGGCATGACTTTAATGCACCCAAATAGCCTTTCAATTTGTTCCAATAGCAGCAGGGCTGAAAATGGAGACAACTCATAGAAACTTTAGCACTCATGCCCCTAAGCAGTGAAAACTTGCTTAACAAAGTGTGAAATGCAGAGTAGAGGCAGCCCTCTCATTTCTAATTTCTTCCTCACATCACGTCCACCACTTAATAATAAAAACAGATCAGTTGAGCTCAAATGAAGGAAGAAAAAAAAATAAGCAGGGGGAAGAGCAGAAATGAAAAGACATGAGACCCAAGCCACATTTCTCTGCTTCCGTTTCTGTTTTAAAGAAGGGATTTAATTAACAGTAGACACAGACAGAGATGAAATGTTGTTACTTGACCAGATTTTAGACAGCTGAATTCAGGTTTGCTTTTGCTTTATCATTTCCACAAATCATTGTAGGAAAAGGGAAGAAAAACAAACAAACATGTTCATTAGAGGTTGTTTAAGTAATTGAAGAAATGTCAGGGCTCAGGGCTGAGTCTGGGGACCTACCTAATCCTATAAACATGTCCTAACACTGGGTTCACATTCCCAGGTTTCCCCAAAGGAGTTGGATACGTATGCTTGAAATTGTGAAAGTGTTGGTCACTCAGTCGTGTCTGACTCTTTGTGACCCCATGGACTGTAGCCAGCCAGGCTCCTCTGTCAATGGAATTTTCCAAGCAAGAATACTGGAGTGGGTAGCCATTCCCTTCTTCCCAACCCAGGGATCGAACCTGAGTCTCCTGCATTGCAGGCAGATTCTTTACTGTCTGAGCTACCAGGGAAGCCTTAATCCTCTGATGGTGCCTAAATTTACTGAGTGACTTGCTTGGACAGCTTCAAAGAGTGTCTGGGAGTTTTCCCAGGATTAATTTGCAAGAATTAATTTGAGTGTCATAATACCCTTGCCAGCCTTGGAATAGCCTTTCACAGGGGAACTCTGAAAATTTTAAATGCTCTCTCACGAAGGGTTACCCTATTGTATATGAAGCACTTGCTTTTCTATACTTTCTCCAAATTAGCACATAAACCAACCACAAAAGTTTGGTTTGGTCTTATTTTGCACATGCTGTCAGACCTTCTCTCTACGGAATGTCTACTTCATTTGAATGCTAATTAAACTTGCAGGAAAGTCTTAAATTAGCCTAGAAATATGCAAGAAATAGTGGAAGTTTTGGTTCGGTGATTATGCCAGATCTCCTTGGAAAATTATTGAAATGATCATTAAAAAATAATTAAAAGTGCTGAACTATATTTAAGTGCCCATTATGTACTTCCACCTCCAGTCAGTTGTAAAAACTGCCTTTGAAAAATCATTCCAGTTCCTTGAGAATGACTTCATGCAAAAAATGAAGGGATATGACCATGTTCTAATCATTACTTCTTGGAGGATCTCTTGAGAAACTAATTTTCAGACATTTTCCCTCATTTTGAAAATAACTCATAGGTATTTTGTTGGTTTTAAAGAGATCAGTCTTGATACTGGATTCATCATTAAATATGGTCTATCTGTATAGACATATCATATTTAATATACATATTATATAGTTAGGTGACATAGGTGTTGCTAGTAAGCTGTCATCTGCCAGCCTCAGAAATTTGCCCAAGACACTGAATTTTTCAAGTCTCTACTGTGTGGCTCAGATGGTAATGAATAATCTGATCTGCAAAGCTGGAGACCTGAGTTCAATCTCTGGGTCAGGAAGATCCCCTGGCGAAGGGAATGCCTACCACTCCAGTGTTCTTGCCAGGAGAATTCCATAGACAGAGGAAGCTGGCAGGCTATAGTCCATGGAGTTGAAAAGAGTCAGACATGACTGAGTGACTTACACACTACCAAATTTAAATAAAACTAATGATATCTTTCCTATATGACCTCACTGAGATTTTTGCAAGAATTAAATAAGTTAATATCTATGAAAATATTTTGCAGCTATAAAGTAGCATGCTCTGATCAAACAAACACAGACATTAAAATAAGGAGCAATGTAAAATCTGATATTGTGAGTTTTGCAAAATGCAAGATGTGTTATTAGTATTGAATATTATGGAAATAGCTACAATTAGATCCATCTGTATTGATTCTACTTAGATCTGCATTTGGGAATAAACATATGCTTAATATTCTGCACAATGCAGAATTTAAATATACTTTTTGCATTGCTTCATTCAGAGATGTGCATTCTAGGCTTCCTTTTGCTTCTAATTACTGTCATGGAGCACTGGTTACCCAGCCAAATATTATCCAGTAAGTCAATCTGTGCCTTTATTTTCTTTCTGTAAAATGGAAATAATAAGACCTACTCTAACTTCCTCATAAAAGTCATAGGGAGATAAAATGAGAATGTCACAGATGTCAGCTAAGAGGTAGAGCCTAAAAACTTTAAACTTAACCTAACAGTTATAATGTGACAATAAGTAATGATCAGGAAAATAACCCTTGGTATTAAAGAACTTCCCAGAGAATGGTGAAATTATAAATTATTCATAAACGAGTTGTCTATGTCATAATTCCTATGCTCAGCACTGGAACAAAGTAGTAGACATCTCAGTCTTTGCAGAGCAGAAACTATAATCAACATTGCTTAATCCTAAATTAATTTTAGTGTATTCTAATCTTCTGAAAATATGATTAACAATAATATTTGAAGAACTCAAATAATCTAGTCCCCTCCTAAGCCCAGTATAAGAAAATTCATTGTATTTATGCTATTTTTAATAGCTCAGATTGATCAAGACTCAACTGATTAAGACATATAGGTACTATTATCCAATTTGCCTAGTATTATGACAACTGTCTTATTTAAAGTTTAACAGCTTTTCTTGACCCAAGTGCTGGTCAAGTCTCTTGTAAAACGTATTTATCCTTTTTGGATCCTGGAGTGAGATGTGTTCCGAGGGTCCCACAATCACCCACTAGTTTGGTGATTTGCATGACTCAGTGTAAAGTGGTATTTATCACTTAAGATGTATTATGGCAGAGCATACAGTGCAGGAAAAGCAAGAAAAAGACATTCCTAGGCAAAGACTAGAAAAGTGAGGTGCAGATTTACTAGGACCTCCTTCTACAAGGGTCACGCGGAATGCATTTTTATCGCCCGCTATGGACAAGGACAAAATATCTCTGCCTAGGAAAACTCAACAAAGTCTTGGAGTCTAGAGTTTTTAAATGGGGCTGGTCACATAGCTACATGACCGGCCATGGTCCAGACTACAAACCAGACACCAAGTGCACATCATAAATCTTTGTGTTCACATTAAACAGTGTTGACAGCCTGGTACACCCCGCCACGCTGCCTGAGGCATGCAGAACAACCTCATTAACCAGTGGCTATGTGAGCACTCCAGGAGTTCAGTTCTCGGGGCTTTGAACAAGGGTCATTGCCCTGGTTCCAGGGTCCCCAGAGATAAACAAGAACTGAATAAAAACAACCTGCTGTATTAACACTTTCAATATGGAACAAGAATAATAGCTTAAGGGTCTCCTATGCCCCAATTACTAAAATGAGATCTCCGTGCTATAGGCAGAAGAGTAGAGTTCATCCTTGAATGACTGTAACCCAGGCTTTTGGATAAATTAAGCAACTTCTTCAAAGCAGAGTAGTGGTCACCAAAAAATAAAAAAGAAAAGGTGGCTATTCTTATAATCTCTAATTTCCTCTCTCCAATCCCATTCCTGAAACAATGTGCTAGATAAAATATCTTTGCCTATCCAGTGACGGCACACAGTGCTCTCATTTTGAAGAGGATCACTTCCCTTATAATTTCTTCTCATATGATATGTCAAACTAATGTCCATAACTACCTCAAGTCTTCAGATAATTACTTTTACACTTCCTTCCATTATATTTATTCATTTAGAGGAGTTTCTTTAATTTGGGGCATAATTGTCAAGAATAAAGTGACTGTCATTTCCTCTTTATATCTGGCATACAGGGAGAAATTGGCAAGGAAATGTATATCATTAAGCAAGGAGAAGTCCAAGTTCTTGGAGGTGCTGATGGCGCTCAAGTTCTGGTTACTCTGAAAGCTGGGGCAGTGTTTGGAGAAATCAGGTATCCAAAAGACACCTTGCAAATGTTGAAGACTGTCATTTGTCATAAAAGAGAAGTCTTAGGTCATAAAATAAGTAAAGTTCCTGCTCAGATTCATCAGTGGTTTTATTGTGCTGACAACATGGATAAAATAAGGATTTTCACATTTCTATTTATCCTTTCCCTTGCTCCAAAGACCAGTTAGGCCCAGGACTTAGGTCAGTGACTGGCATAAGGTATTTGCTCAATGTATGTTGAACAATGGATGTGTGCATGAATGAATGATGAAAGAAGAGATTGGGAGGGCTAGGCATCAGATTGTTGGAAAGCTTGAATGCCAGGATAAGGCAGTAGTTTTGACAATGATTATCGCTGTGGGACCAAATTACCTGATTCCAAATCCCCATCCCTCTATTTAGGAACAAAAGTCTGTGTTTCTTTGTTACTTGAACCCTCTGCCCCTCATCTTAATAATTTGGATAATAATAATACATATATTAGAGGGTTGATAAGTGAGTTAATTCATGAAAGGCACTTAGAGCAATGTTCAGCATCTATTAGGAGCACAATAGATATTAGCTATTATTATTTGTTGTTGTTGGCCAGGAGAAGTTTGTCCTAAAGGTGAGTCCTCGAGAGTAAGAATAGTTGGCCCTTAATATGTACCAGGATATTGGTTCCAGGACCCCCACAGATACCAGATTTCACCAGTGCTCAAGTTCCGTATGTTAAATAGCATAGTAGAGTCAGCCATTTGTGTCTGTGGGTCCCTTGTGTGAGGGTTCCACACCCCAGGATTCAACAGACTGGCCCACACAACCTGTATGCAAATGTACAACCTGTGGACACAAAGGTCTGCCACTACAGACAGCAAATCTAAGCATTTTGTGGGCTAAGCATTTCATATGTATCTGTATACTCATGTATTCATCCAATACACACTTATTTTGAGTGCCTAGTACAAGCTAGACTGTCAGGAAGTGCTCTAAACTCTGGGAATGTACTGTGTAAACAGTGACCAAGAGCTTACAGTCTTGTGGGGAAAAGCTCACAATAAATAAACAACTAACTAGATAAGATAAACTCCCGTTGTGATAACTGCTAGGGAGGTAAAAATGGTTGGAAATTGACTAGGGACGCCACTTCACATGGAGTGGTCAGGGACACCTCTCTGAACAGATAGTATTCCAGCTGAGGCTTGAGAGAGCAAATGAAGCAAACGTCAGACATGGCAGAAGAGCCTCCTGGACGACGCGACCGCAAGTGTGGAGGGCTAGAGGGAAAGCGGCCATGTCTGGCTGAACCTCACAGAGGTCGGCATGGCTGGAGCTCAGGGAACAAGGGGCCCTGTGGGGCGACGGGGACACAGAGGTGGGCAAGGACCAGACTGCACAGATCTTTTAGGCCACGCTAAGGAATTTGCATTGTATTCGAAATACCAGTGGATGCCAGTGGAGGATTTTAGGCAAAAGAATGATCCAATTTGAATTATGATGTTAAAAGACCGTTCTAACAGCTATGCAGAGAAAACGCAAAAGAGGAACAAGAATGAAATACAGGAGATCAGCTAGAAGTCAGTTGCAGGGGTTCAGGTGAAAGATGATGGAGTCTTGAACTAGGATTTTGGCCCTTAAGGTAGAGTGCAGCGTCAAGCAGTTATCAACATATCCATTTCACAATTGGGAAAATTGTCATTCCAAGGTGTTGATTATCTTGCCCAGGATAATATAGCTAATAAGTAAAAGGGACAATATTCAAACACAAGTTTCATGGATCACGGTCAAGTGATCTTTCCACCATACCAGGAAGAAAGGTGCTCATTCAACCTTTTATTTAAGAGCTGCTAAGAAGTTATCTTCAAGGTTCCAGAGATATGAATAATTTCAGATGAGTTTATATGAGCATGACTAAGGTTTCCTTAGAATACTGAAGCATGTTATTTCTCTGTTGATGATGTGGATTCTCTTTTTTAATTTTTCCTCCTTGCTTAAAACAAGGTAGGCATGCCCGTGGGGGTCCTGCTCTGTGGCAGGAATGAAAACACTTTCCAGAATGTCCAGGTCTTTGTGTTCCTTGCCTGTTTTCTATTGCTTCCTTACTGGGAGTCCTTGCAAAAGTGATTTAATATTTTAGTGCCTTAATAATCACTGCAATCTTCAAGGTCACAAAACAAGTAACAGTCTAATCTAAAACATTGCAGAAATTAATTAGGCGACCTCTCTCAAGGGTCAAGTACTCCCTGAAGAATAAGGCTTTATAAATACAAGTACTTTAATTGCTGATATTATCATCACGGGAGGAAATACTCTAAAAATACAATCCAGGTGCTGCTGAGTTGCGACCAAAAGGAATCTTAGATTCTTGACAGCAACTTCTCAAATAAATCTGTTACGCACTGGGCTTCTAAGGCCAAATGAAACCAGTAGACCAGACAAGCTCTAAATTTGCTCAATAATCTGGTTAATTCAAGCAACAGGGAGATTTCTGCCTCAGTTGTCTTCTTGGCTGTGGTTGAGGACAGATAGGATGCATCTGCTTCTTCCCAGATACCCTCAGGCTTCGCAGGCCCACAGCTGTCATATGCCCCTGGCACTCTAGTTATTTATTCCAGCAATGGAGGCTTGCCTGCCAAATATCTAGATACTGGAAAGATCGAGTAATCGTGTTTACTACTCAAAAATGCTGTGACCTTTGTAAAAACGAGCTAAATCCAACACCATCATGTAACTTTTTGAAGAAGTTCCTTTTTTCTTTGGAAAAAAAAAAAAGAAAAGAACTGAGGGCTTTCAAGGACATTACATACTAATCTGAAAGAGCAAAGCCCTGACTAAAATATAGATTTACAGCCTGTCATGGAGAAAACCCAGACCACATTTCCAATTAACATCTGAAGAGTTCAGACACCCCATTTTTAATAGAGAGACCCAGGGTCTGCTGGGGGATGGCCTTGTAGTAGTTCTAACTCCACTGTTTTTTTTTTTTTCCACAAATACATTTATTGCCAAGTCTTATTCACAAATATATTTAACCGCTTCCTATCCTTCTTCTGCATCTGTTAAAAATCTCACTTTTCCTAAAAATGCATCTGAAATTTTTCCCTTGCTAGTGCTCTTGTGATTTCAATAGGAATCCCTACTGGTTTCCTCTTTCTTTGCATAACCTCCCCCTAGAAAATATCTGTTCACCTCTCAAGACTTCAATTCATATGTCACCTCTCTGAAGCCATCTCTGCTGCTCCTGTCTAATCGCTCAGTCATGTCCAGCTCTTTGCAACTCCCTGGACTGTAGCCTGGACTGCCAGGCTCCTCTGTCCATGGGATTCTCCAGGCAAGAACACTGGAGTGGGTAACCATGCCCTCCTCCAGGGGAAGCCATCTCTAACCTCCACCAGAATAACCAGCTCCTTGCTCCCTGTTGTTCCACAGCATTTCATGCATAACTTTACAACAGGAATTACCACTAATTTATAATTAATTTGCTCAAATGGATCTCAATAGACTAAGCAATTAAAATGTAAGAACTAAAACTTTCCATCTTTAAGTCAGCAGCAGCTATATAAAAACTATACAGTGTGTTGATTTTAGCTGATATTCTGCCATCCAAAATAGTTTGCAGGTGCTGTTCAGAAATCTCTAATTAATTAAGTAGTTAATTGTGATTTGATTTAAAAAATTATATTAGAGACACCTTACAGCATAATGTGAAGAACCTCATGGAAGGCCACACCTAGCCTGGTGAACAAGAATGGTAAGCAATCACCTCCTCCAAGGGCCTTACAAATAAGAGACAAGGAAACAACAAGATTCCAATGTCAGGTGATAAAGTGCTCGGATTGCACTTAGTGATGGAGCATACACAGGAGGTTATAGACTACAAAGGTTTCACAAGGATCAGTCCTTTAGATTTAACAGTTGCTTTGGGAAGTGAAGGCAGACCTCTCAGAGCTTCTTAAATGTTGTGTGCAGAAAATACAGTATGCAGACAATATGTGTGCATAAAGGTCAGTCCTGGTAGCCCATACAAAGTGCAAAAAGAAAGTGAAGTCACTTAGTCGTGCCCGACTCTTTGCAACCCCATGGACTGTAGCCCACCAGGCTCCTCCGTCCATGGGAGTTTCCAGGCAAGAATACTGGAGTGGGTTGCCATTTCCTTCTCCAGGGGATCTTCCCAACCCAGGGATCAAACCCGGGTCTCCCACGTTTTAGGCAGACGCTTTACCGTCTGAGCCACCAGGAAGTCAAGGGGTACATAAAAGATGATTCACATAACGCTTGTAGTGGGTTGAACGTTGGCCCCCACAAAGATATATCCATGCCCTAGTCCCTGGAACCTGTGAGTTGGCAGGGGTTGGGGGCAGGAGGGAGAAGAGTTTGCAGACGTAGTTAAGCTAAGGATCTCAGGGTGAGATCATTCTGGATTTTCTCGGATGGGCCCTAAATCCAATGACCAGTGTCCTCACAAGAGACAGAAGACCCACAAACACGGGGAGGGGAGGGGAAGGCCACGTGAAGATGGAGGCAGAAACTGGAGTTACACAGCCACAGCCAAGGAACCCCTGGAACCACCAGAAGCTGGAAGAGGCAAGAAAGGATTCTTTCCTAGAGTCCTCAGAGAGAGCTCAGCCCTGCCAACGTCTTGATTTTGGACTTCTGGCCTCCAGAACTGTAATAAATTTCTGTTGTTGGTAGTCACTGATTTTGCAGGAATTTGTTCTAGCAGACCCAGGAAGCTAATATAAAACTAAGCTCTTTACACTGTTAACTTCTGAAATTTACTAGGGGAAAAAAAAAAAAAGACTTGCGTGGCATCCCTTCAACTCACCCTACATGGCCAGCCCACCCCTAATACCTATCAGTTTCACCTCGAAGTGTGTCTCCGATCATTTGTACCTTTTCTTCTCCACTGCCCACACTTCTGTCCACACCCCCTCCCCCTCAGTGGACAACTGCAGCGGCCGCTCCAAGCCTCCCCCTCCAACCACCACGCCTGCTGTAATCCAGGCCCCACTCGTAGGCTGGGGGTCTTTCAGAAACAGGGATGGCCGTGTCATTGCCCTCCTGCTTAAAACTACTCAAACCACTCAATGCTTTCAGTGCTTTCTCAGAAATAAGATCAGAGAACAAGATCACAGCTCTTGCCTGACTCCAAGATCCTGCAGAGTCCAGCTCCTGCCTACCTCTCCACTGTGGGGAGTACCACACTCCCCTTGCCCGCTTTAATCCATACTTCAATTCCTTGAATGTGCCACATGCCAACCAACCGTGGAGGGTTGGTTTATTTTTTCCCAATTTTAAATTTGAAAAATGAGGTAATATTGGTTTATGACATTAGATTGACTTATACTGCTGCGAGCTTAGCACCAAAAGTATAGTTTTCGTTTGTCTGTATATACAGTTGACCCCTTTAATCCATTTCACTGTCCTCCAAACCCCTCATGTAACTACTATTCTGTTCTCTGTATCTACGTTTTTGTTTTGTTTTGGTTTGTTCATTTATTTTGCTTTGTTTTTGTTTTTTATATCCCACATATGAGTAAAAACATACACAGTATTTGTCTTCTTCTGTCTGACTTATTGCACCCAGTACAATGCCCTCAAGGTCCATCCTTGTCATCACAAATGGCAAGATTTCATCTTTGTATGGCTGAGTAGAATTCCATTGTATGTATCTACCACATCTTTTCTTTTTTAATTTATGTATTTTTAATTGGAGGATCGTTGTTTACAATACTGTGTTGGTTTGTTGGTTTCTGCCATGCATTGACATGAATCAGCCATAGGCATACATATGTCCCCTCCCCTCCGGAACCTCGCTCCCACCTCCCACCCCATTCCACATCTCTAGGTTGTAACAGAGCGCCAGGTTGAGCTCCCAGCATCTTATAGCAAATTCCCACTGGTTATGCATTTCACATATGTACACCACATCTTCTTCATTCATTCACTGATGGACACTTAGGCTGTTTCCATATCATGGCTGTTACAAGTAGAAGTGAAATGAACAAGCATAGTGGTGCATATATCTTTTCAAATTAGTCTTTGTTTTCTTTGGATGAACATACAGAAGTGGAACAACTGGATCATATGGTGGTTCTAGTCTTAATTTTTTGGACGAATCTCCATGCTGTTTTTCCATAGCAACCATAGGGAGTTTTTATCTCTGCCCAAACACATTGCCCACTCCATTAACCTAATCTCAGGTTCTTTCGGGACTTCTTTTATTCTCCACTGTAGGGACCTCCCTGGTCTCCTTGCTATATGTGCTGGTTGGGCTACATTCCTTTCTTTCAGGGCACTTACCCTTGTAACCGTGCACTCACTGGTGCATTTATTTCCTCAGCATCTCTCTTCCTTCCTCACTAAATTGGAAGCACCAGGCCTACTCTGTATGGTGTGCTGGTCAGCCTCTGCGTCAGGATGTCCAGGGCGAGGCTGGAGGGTCTGCAATGCAGGCTGTCCTCTGCTCCAGAGTGTGAGCCCTGCTGTTGCACTCCCCTCATGCACAGGTGCCCTTTACTTTGCAAAAGGGAGCATTTTTCTGGCCAAGCTTGACCCACAGGACTGCATTTGCCCAGAGAGGCTGTATTTTTCCACTGTGCACCAAGACACAGGCCTTACCAGACACTGCACTCAATCTGCACTTGATCCCTAGCCCTTAGGGCTGTGCCTGGCCCACATAAATGCCTAATAAGTAGCTATTGAACAAATAAGTTAACATCATTATCTTTCTATCTTTGTAAACGTACTAATACACATTCATTTTGTCGTAAACATGCATATTCAGCCTTGTGCCTTTTTTGTCAGCTTTTATTATTAAGAATAAGACTGCTATTTGTCCTTGTAAAGTCATTTTGCTTTTCTTTTATTTCTTTGAAGTTTATTCCCCAAAGAGAAATAACTAGGTCGAAAAGTAGAAACATTTCTATAACTTTTGGAATACATGGGCAGATGATTCTCTAGAAAAATTGAACCAATTTATGATACAACATGCAATATAAAGCTATTTTTCCCTAGCATCAGTGATATTACCTCATTACTCTCACTGGTTTTGCATCTTAATAGGTTGTTTTAATTTTCATTTCTCTAAATAGTGCCTAGGAAATAATAGGTCCTTAATAAATATTTTCCAAATGAATTAATTTCCTCTGGGCCTATTTATTTTCATAAACGTGATCATTTACTTTCTGCATTTCTTTCATTGTACAACATTCTTTTTTTTATCACACATAACGGGTTGTTGAGTAGAATTTAGGCAGTGATATGTTTTAGGAACTGACTCATTTGAAAAGACCCCAATGATAGGAAAGATTGAGGGCAGGAGGAGAAGGGGACAACAGAGGATGAGATGGTTGGATGGCATCACCGACTCAATGGACGTCAATTTGAGTAAGCTCTGGGGAGTTGGTGATGGACAGGGAGGCCTGGCGTGCTGCAGTCCATGGGGTCACAAACAGTCAGACACAACTGAGCGACTGAACTGAACTGATATTTTATATACTCTGAATTTCATTTAAAGTATTTAAGTTCTGACTTCCACCAGTTATATTGGTCTAATCACCCATTCCGCATATTTAGCAGAATATTTAACAAATATTTACTCTAAACCATTGTGAAAAGGCCAACTATTTTGCAAAATAATTTTAAACTTCTTTGTTCCCTCCAAACGTTTGCCTGTTTCTCCTAAACACTCACTCAGTTTTCAAAGTGAGAGTACCAAGATAGATGTCTGGGCTTCCCAGGTGGCGCTAGTGGTAAAGAACCCACCTGCCAAAGCAGGAGACAAAAGAGATCCAAATTCGATCCCTGAGTCAGGAATATTCCCTGGAAGAGGACATGGCAACCCACTCCAGTATTCTTGCCTGGAGAATCCCATGGATAGAGGAGCCTGGAGAGCTACAGTCCACGGGGTCGCATAACCAGACATGACCGAAGCGACTTAGCCCATACAAGCACATAAGGTAGATTTTTAGTTATTTTGGACTATTTTAATTCCATATGTTTATTCTTCATCAGAATAACTCTGTTATTCCTTCCTCCACCACACTGCCTTTCCTAAAATATGGAAATAATAGATACTTCATTGGAAGTATGAAAGGGGTAAGAGGACTGATTAATATTGAAGGAGAAAATTTTATTTCCACCTTTTTCTAGCTCAATCCTGTGAACACTACCTATCTTTTTAATGATGTGTTTGTATTTTCACTACATTTTTAAAGAGACAGTGTCTTTTATTCTGTAACATCTTTTTCCTTAGAGCAAAGAGCAACCCTCGCCTAAGTTTCACATATCTTGTGAATAACTTTGTTATCAGTTCACTTCAGTTCAGCCGCTCAGTCATGTCTGACTCTTTGTGACCCCATGGACTGCAGCACGCCAGGCCTCCCTGTCCATCACCAACTCTCAGAGTTTACTCAAACTCATGTCCATTGAGTCGGTAATGCCATCCAACCATCTCATTCTCTGTCATCCCCTTCTCCTCCTGCCTTCAAATTTCCCCAGAATCAGGGTCTTTTCCTATGAGTCAGTTCTCCACATCAGGTGGCCAAAGGATTGGAGTTTCAGCTTCAGCATCAGTCCTTCCAATGAATATTCAGGACTCATTTCCTTTAGGATGGAGTGGTTAGATCTCCTTGCAGTCCAACGGACTCTCAAGAATCTTCTCCAACACCACAGTTCATAAGCATCAATTCATCGGTGCTCAGTTTTCTTCAAAGTCCAACTCTCACATCCATACATGACCACTGGAAAAACCATAACCTTGACTAGACCGATCTTGGTTGGCAAAGTCATGTCTCTACTTTTTAATATGCTGTCTAGTTTGGTCATAACTTTTCTTCCAAGGACCAAGCGTCTTTTCATTTCATGGCTGCAGTCACCATCTGTAGTGATTTTGGAGCCCAAAAATATAAAGTCTGTCACTGATTCCATTGTCTCTTCATCTATTTGCCATGAATTGATGGGATCAGATGCCTTGATCTTAGTTTTCTGAATGTTGAATTTTAAGCCAACTTTTTCACTCTCCTCTTTCACTTTCATCAAGAGGCTATTTAGTTCTTCTCTTTCTGCCATAAGGATGGTATCATCTACATATCTGAGGTTATTGATATTTCTCCCAGCAATCTTGATTTCAGCTTGTGCTTCTTCCAGCCCAGTGTTTCTCATGATGTACTCTGCATATAAGTTAGATAAGCAGGGTGACAATATACAGCCTTGATGTACTCCTTTCCCTATTTGGAACCACTCTGTTGTTCCATGTCCAGTTCTAACTGTTGCTTCCTGACCTGTATAGAGGTTTCTCAGCAGGCAGGTCAGGTGGTCTGGTATTCCCGTCTCTTGAAGAATTTTCCACTGTTTGTTGTGATCCACACAGTCAAAGGCTTTGGCATAGTCAATAAAGCAGAAGTAGATGTTTTTATAGAACTCTCTTGGTTTTTTGATGATCCAGTGGATGTTGGCCATTTGATCTCTGGTTCCTCTGCCTTTTCTAAAACCAGCTTGAACATCTGGAAGTTCACAGTTCACGTGCTGTTCAAGCCTGGCTTGGAGAACACTGATACTTGTTATCAGTACCATTGTTTAAACTTATATTCAGATGTTCTCAGAACTCCTCATAAAGTGACCACCTGGTAACTAATTCTATGAAAATCAAGGATCTTTACCACTGTTTGGAAGAGCAGCGAGGGAGTAAAGAATCTAATCCTCACAATTTGGCAGAGCTTATCCTGGACAGCCTAGCAGGCTTCCTCCCTGATTTTTTCTGACATCCATAGGCAAATCTGTATCATTTGAACAATAACAATGGCTTCATTAGCAACACTAGAGTTAAGGCATAAAGAAAAGACTTTGCCCTTGAAGCTGACTTGAAGTCAGCTCTGGTCTTGGATTTCAACAGTGGAAAGCATAAGTATCTGTTCTGGAATAAGTCACTTCACTGGACTCTGTACCTCAATTTCCATGTCAACAAGTGTAGGCTGAGAACCTACCTCACCAGTGTGATGTGGTCATTAATGTATGACATCGTTAGCTATTTTCTAGCAGAGTATCATATATCTTCCTGGGTACTTGAGGGGATATAAATAAAACATGGAATAAAAAGTGCATGATATTCTTTTTTTCCTTTCTCCTTTCTTAGAATTTTTACCTAGATTCTTCATTGATCATCCACTTATAAGGCCAATTCAACTCTGAAATCAAGACCTCTTGGGTGAAAGAGGGCTACATGTTTTGTATCTGTGAAATCTGAACCCTTTAACTCTGATGAAAATCCATGCCCAGAGATTTTTCTCAAACATCTAGGTTAACATGGGTTTGCCTTGCAGTAACTTTATGAATATCAAAGTCACGGCAAAGAGCAAGCAGCCTGGGTAGAGGTGACATGAGAACGTCCTCTGATATTTGCTCACCCACAAAAGTTTCATTAGAAGTTATTTTCAGTGAAGTGGTAAAAATATTCAAGCAACAAAGTATTTTCCAATAACACTGAAAAGCTTTAAAGAATAGCTCAAAAAAGCCGACTTAGGTGACCTAATCTCCTACCTTCCAAATATAATCCAGTTGGAAATTTGCTTAATGAGAGTAGATATTTGAAGTTGTGAACTCTCACTCAGCATGGGATATGATTGATATTCTTTCCATAGACAGTATTTAGAGTTGGATTTATTTCTACTACAGGGAATAATTCTATGTGAGAAAATGCTTTTAGTCAAGAAACTTCTTCATTTTAGGAGGCATTCTCATTTTTTACAGTTATCAAGGCATTAATCATTCTGAACTGTGCGTCTCTGTTTAAGAAGTCTGTCTGGGTTTGCATCCAGCTCATCAACAATGAGCTGTGTGACTCTGGGCAAGGTTCCAAACTGAGGTTTCATTTCTTCATGAAATGAAAGTTAAAAGGAGTGATATTAATACATAATTACCTCATAGGATTGAAAATCATTATATGTATTAATATGCAAAAAGAACTTAGAAAAATGCCTGACTCATAATAAATACCCCCAAAATATTAGCTATTACTATTAATATAAAACTCACTATTACTAATATCATTATCAATATTTTCTGGTTGACTAGACAACTAGATAACTTCACTCATGCTTCTCCCACTTCTGAATCACAAGAAACTTGAGGTCAGATAGCTTTTTTTTAATTGAAATATAGTTGATTTACCATATTGTGTTAGTTTCAGATATACAGTGAAGTGACTCAGTTATGCATATATATGTGTATACCTATATTCTTTTTTATCCTTTTCCATTATATTTATTATAAGATATTGAATATAATTCCCTGTGCTCTACATAAGTAATTTTGTTTATCTATTTTATATATGGAGTGTGCATCTGTGAATCCCATCGTCCTGATTTACCTCCTGCCCCTTCTTCTGCGGTAACTATAAGTTTGTGTTCTATGTCTGTGAGTTCATTTCTGTTTTGCAAATAGGTTTATTTGTACTAATTTTTAGAGTCCACATATAAGTAATACAACATTTGTCTTTATCTGACTTACTTCATTTTATATGATAATGTCTATGTCCATCTGTTGCTGCAAATGGCATTATTTCACTCTTTTTTATGACTAATATCATTGTCTGTGTGTGTGTGTATAACACATCTTGTTACCATTCATCTGTTAATGGACGCTTAGGTTGCTTTCAAGTCTTGGCTATTGTAAATAGTGATGCTATAACATTGGGGTGCATGTATCTTTTTGAGTTCGAGCTTTTGTCTTTTCTGGGTATATGCCCAGGAGTGCGATTATTGAATCATATGGTAGTTTTTTAAGGAAACTCCATACTGTTTTCCACAGTGGCTGCACCAATTTACATTCCCACCAACAGAGTAGGCGGGTTTGCTCTTGGTTTGAGGGCAGATATTAATCATCTTTATGACCTCAGAACTTAGCACCATATCTAGGTCATTATGGACTGTGCTATTTCTACACACTCCTAATTTATCTCTAATTTCTCTTCTTCCTCTCCTTTTCAGTTCATACGATGGATTTCTTACATGCTTCTGCATGATTGGCCTCCAAACTGTAATGCTCCGTACAATCTCAAACTCTTAGCAAAAACTGCTAATCAAGAGAACAGTTGAGAAAGGCACTGTTTAGGAGGATTATTTTTCTCTAGATAGTCTGGGTACCACTGAAAACAGAGAGAGATGAGTATCTGATATGCACTACACTGACTGCGCTTCCCGCCCACAGAATTGCTCTGATGGAACTGGACTTTGGAATGACACCTGACGTTTACTGAGCACACATCACAAGCAGTGCTGGCAAACTTAGTTTTGCATCTGTAATAAGAATATGAACATGCTGTTCACCAGTTTACATAGCGGCCTCGCTACTAAAGCCTTCAGGAGGCATCTCTGTCTTAACCTAAGAATTGATCGCGTTTTATGACACAAGAGACTTAACGCCAAATGTGAAGCCCTCTGGTGGCAGAGTTTGCAGTCTTGGGTAAACCCCGTTTTATGTTTCCATTCTTGTTTTCCTTTGCTCTTCCTTTCAGCTTAGGCTCTTTTGTATTCTACTTATCCTTGTGAAGGCCTTCTGCCTTTCAGCTCTGCTGAAAAGGGCTGTGAGGCTGTGTTCCGGTCATATTATAGTTGGTGTGTGCTGTGCACAATTTATGATGCCGTATGTGGCAGCCCTGGAAAAGAACTGGGAATGAATGACTGACAAGGACTATCTGAATATTTCAGCTCTTTCTGATGTACGCACACACCATGCACCTATGTATACACAGCCACATATATAGGCATAGCTGTTTATTGTATATGTGCTTATTACATATTATATGTATATGATGTATGTATATTAATGCAATATAAGTGCACATTATACATATACATATATATAATAGATATATAGTAAATATTATATGTGCATAATATATATGCATATATAATAGATATATATGTAAATATGTTATATACTTACATATATAACCTCCATATTGCTATTTATTTCTGACATTTATCAAGTTTTACACATACAGGTCATCTCACACTAAATATATTAATACCTTTTCCCTCTGACATTCCCATCACTGATTTCATTCACTGATTCACCTTTCTCATGCTAGTAATATGATGGTTAATTTTGTATGTCAACTTGATGAAGCTAAAGGATGCTCAGATAGTTGATAAAACATTATTTCTGGGTGTGTTTGCAAGGGTGATTGGGGAAGAAATTAGCATTTGAATCAGAGATGGAGTAAGGAAGATCACCCTCAGCAATGTAGGAGGAATCCCGACCCACTGAGGGCCTGAGTAGAACAAAAAGGCGAAGAAAGGGTAAATTCACCCTCTCAGCTTGAGTTAGTGCATCTGCCTTCTGCCCTCAGGCATCAGAGCTCCTGGTTCTGGACGTTCAGACCCAGACTTGGACTTCCACCAGAGGCTCCTCTTTCTGCTTTCTCAGGCCTTTGGACCCAGACTGAATTGTTCCACCAGCTTGCTGGTCTCAAGCTTGTATGTGGCAGATGGTGGGACTTCTCAGTCTCTATAACCACGTGAGCCAATGCCCATAATGTATCTCCTTTTATATATACATCTGCGTGTGTGTGTGTGTGCACTCTAAGATTTCTTCTGTTTCTCTGGAAAACCTTGAATAATAAAATGTATTACACTTATTGCTTCTTGTTACAGTTACATACCCCAAATTAGGGTTGAAAACTTCTCAGCCAGGGGTTTTACCTAATTGCTGCTGCTGCTGCTGCGAAGTCGCGTCAGTCGTGTCTGACTCTGTGCGACCCCATAGACGCCAGCCCACCAGGCTCCCCCATCCCTGGGGTTCTCCAGGCAAGAACACTGGAGTGGGGTGCCTAATTACACCTTCATAATTGAATGTCAGGGGTCTATAAACACCCATTTCTCCCTAAAGATAATGATACCTATAGTAGGGGCTAAAAGATGGTCTTGCTGCCCAAAAGAGAGAGTATCTTGCTCAGAAATATACTTACTAAATAGCAAAGTTCAACTATAGTTCAATTTTTAAAATTTTAATTAAATATTATAAATAAAGAAATGGTAGAGTTATCTGGTTCCAAAATCTGTACTCTTTGCACAAAACCATATCCTGCTTTAATATTTTTCCTTTAGGCCTGCTGAATACATAACAGGCGCTCAATAAATGCTTGTGTGATTGGAGTGAACATCTAAAAGGTCTTTAAGTTCTTGTTTAAGGTCCCAGCGACATACCTGGAGTTAGAATCCATCCCATGGTTTTCCGAGCCGTTGCTCTATCCAGTAGTTTTGACCTGGGGACACTTATCATTAACCTCAGCTGTTCACCCTTTAGCACGTGCTCTTTCCGAAACTCTGGGCTTGGAAATATTTAGAGATCTTCTTACTAAGCTACTTAATGAGTGAAACTTTCCATTGGTGGAATGCTGGAGAAGCATTTTGTGGACAGAAGGGGAAAAAAAAGATGCTATTTTAAACATTGCTGAGAGAGTTTGGGCAAAATCCATCTGGCAGACAGACTATTTCTTCCGTTCAAAAACTCATCAAGCGCTCCAAATGTGTAACCTGTAGGCAAGTTTAATTAAAGCTTGAGAAATCTCAAAATAACTTGACATTTAAATATGTTATTTTCTGTTCTGCTGTCAGAGTCTGACATACACAGAGACAATCTCAGGTCCAAATTAAGCCCCTCAAGGCCATCTAGCCCTGCCCAGCCACTGGATTACTCTATTCCAAGGAGATAGGACTGTGAATGAAATAGGTTCGTCCAATCATTGTCCTTCAAATGTTAACATCCATCTCATAGACAGATAGGTAGGAAGACAGATGACAAATAGATGAATGAAAGAGTAAAATTTCTTCCTCTTCCTCAAAAAAAGAAAGAAAGAAAGAAAAGAAATTGAAGGCAGAGCTTGTCTTGGGGAGAATCTCAGGAAAGGACTAAAAAGTAAATAGGGTTTTTTTGGCCACAGAGGAACAAACCTTTAAGTTTTTAATGTGAAATCTTGAGCAAAATAAGTAGGCATTAACATGGTCAACATGTGTGGATTCCAAGGAAATAGTTTCCATCTTGGAGGAGTAAATCCATTCTTAAGTGGCCTAAATGGTCTTGGACTCAAATTTAACATGAAGTTCAGGTAGGAGTCTCTGACGCCTTATGGTGGCCTAACAGTAAAGTTTTCTTCCCTCTATTTTTTTTTTTTTTTTGCCTTCTCTGGTTTTAATTGAGCATTTTATATAATTCTGTTTTTCTCTTAGCACATCTATTATGATTCATTGCAAAAAATTTCAGTGTTTGCAATATACATTTTAAACTAAGTTTACCTTCACATTTACACTACACCACAATCACACATTAGTGAGTGAAGTTGCTCAGTCATGTCCGACTCTTTGTGACCCCATAGACGGCAGCCCACCAGGCTCCTCCCTCTGTGGGATTCTCCAGGCAAGAATACTGGAGTGGGTTGCCATTTCCTCCTCCAGGAGATCTTCCCAACCTAGGGATCAAACCCAGGTCTCCCTCATTGCAGGCAGACGCAGTGGCTTTTCCTGAGCCACCAGGAAGCACACATTATGACATGGCAAAACCCTTCATGGCAAATAGATGGGGAAACAGTGGAAACAGTGACAGACTTTATTTTCCTTGGGCTCCAAAATCACTGCAGAAGGTGACTGCATCCATGAAATTAAAGGACGCTTGCTCCTTGGAAGAAAAGCTATGACCAATCTAGACAGCATATTAAAAAGTAGAGACGTTACTTTGCCAACAAAGTTCTGTATAGTCAAAGGTATGGTTTTTCCAGTGGTCCTGTATGGATGTGAGAGTTGGACTGTGAAGAAAGCGGAGCGCTGAAGAATTGATGCTTTTGAACTGTGGTGTTGGAGAAGACTCTTGAGAGTCCCTTGAACTGCAAGGCGATCCAACCAGTCCATCCTAAAGGAGATCAGTCCTGGGTGTTCATTGGAAGGACTGATGCTGAAGCTAAAGCTCCAATCCTTTGGCCACCTGTTGCAAAGAACTGACTCATTTGAAAAGACCCTGATGCTGGGAAAAATTGAGGGCAGGAGGAGAAGGGGACAACAGAGGATGAGATGGCTGGATGGCATCACCGACTCAATGGAGATGAGTTTGGGTAAACTCCAGGAGCCGGTGATGGATAGGGAGGCCTGGCGTGCTGTGGTCCATGGGGTCGCAAAGAATCGGACACGACTGAGAGACTGAACTGACGGACTTAACAGGTAGTCTTATATAGCCTTCCACACCAGCCCTGAAGACATTAATTTCAGTCAGTCAGTTCACTTATCCCTATGCTCAATCACCCAATACACTATTACTTTATTTAAAGTTATACTTTAGATCAATTAAAAATAAGAAAAATAAAACTTTTATTTACCTCTACTTATTCCTTCTCCCATGCCTTTCATTCTTTTTATAGACCTAAGTTTTTAATCTGTATCATTTTACTTCTTCCCAAAGAAATTCTTTCAACATTTTTTAAAAGTAGTTCTGCTAATGTCAAAGTCCCTCAGCTTTTGGTTTTCTGAGAAAATCTTTGTCTCTCCTTCACTTTTGAAGAATCATTTTACTATGCATAGAATTCTATGCATAGATTTTGTTCCTCTCAAGCACAATATTTCACTCCACTCTCTTCTTACCTGTATAGTTTCTGATGAAAAGTTTACCATGATTTTTATTATCATTCCTTTATAACTAATGTTTTCCCCTCTTAGGTCTTTTGAAGGTTGTCTTTGGTTTACTGTAGTTCAAATATGATATGCTTAGGAATGGGGGCGGGAATTTATTCTTCTTGGTATTCTCTGAGCTTCCTGGAACTGTGGTTTGTTGTCTATCATTAACTTGGGAAAGTTCTTGCCACAATTCCCTCAAGTGCTTTTTTTAGTATTAGAGATTGGTAGGTGTGTGTGTGTGTGTCTGTGTGTGTGTTATACTGTTTGAGAATGTCTCACAGTTCTTGGTGTTCTGTTTTTATTCTCATTTCTTTTTCTCTCTTTGTATTTCAGTTCAGGAACTTTCCACACATCTCATGTAATCTTTTCTTGGCCATACTCTGTCTATTGATGAGCCCATCAAAGTCACTATTAAATTTTTGCTACAGTATTTTTGATTTCTAACATTTCCTTTCAAACCTGTCTTAGGACTTTTATCTCTCAGTTTCCATTACCCATCTGTTCTTGAATGATGCCTACTTTTTCCAGTAGATCCTTTAACATATTAATCATGGTTATTCTAAATTCTGTGTCTGATAATTCCAACATCTGTTTTACATCTCAGTCTGGTTCTGATGCTTTCTTTGGCTCTCCCGGCTGTATTTCACTTGTTTGTTAGTGTGCTTTGTGATTTTTGTTAAAAGTTGTGCATGATGCAATGGGAACTGGGGCAGAAGGTTTCAGAAGGAGACGT
Source organism: Odocoileus virginianus (assembly GCF_023699985.2). Taxonomy (NCBI): domain Eukaryota; kingdom Metazoa; phylum Chordata; class Mammalia; order Artiodactyla; family Cervidae; genus Odocoileus; species Odocoileus virginianus. Next base: position 60,752,567 of record NC_069688.1, read on the forward strand.
TCCATTACCCTCACTGGGGGCGGAGCTGTGTTTACAGCGTGGGCGCTAGAGCTTCTAAATGTCTCTAGTGCCCATGTTTCCATATCCTCTGAGGCCTGTGGCCTCCCTTCAACACTCCCGAGAGCAAGTCTGCATTTTGCAGCTGTAATCCACTCTTTTTATACAGAAGCCCCTTTGACCTGGTGCTAAGGTATGGGGGAGAGCTCCGAAGTTGGGATTAAATCTCAGTCTTTGAGGGCACTCATGTCCCTGGGATGCGATCTTCACAGGTCCTTCTTATCCTATGACGTAAGACAGGAAGGCTAGACGTGCCTAGACTGAGAGAAATGCCCTTCCTGAAGGTGGGTAAGACTGTGTAATCTTTTTCCCTGGATGTAGGCCTTTGTGACGGAGAAAAAATACACCCTGGGAGTTTTGTTTTGTTTTGTTTTTTAACAATGATTAATTATCCCCTTTTACTGCCAGAGCAACAAGCAGATCTTTCTTGGCTCTCCACCATGAGAATTTGCTGGAGTTTCTCAACGTCAAACCCCTGAAAGTGTCAGCTTCCCCCTAATTGTGGCCCTCTGAGGTTCTCATTCTCTTGATAGTTTACTCTCAACCTAGAGCAATTTGTCAAAATTACCGTTTAAGTGTTCCCTACCAGTTACAGCTCCAAGGGCTTCTGCCCGGATAAGCAGGTCTGGCCATGACTTTCTGAAATCATCTGATTCTCCAGATTGGGGCGGGAGCTGACCTTGCAACCTCAGTTCTCTGACAGGTCTGAGAAAGTCATTGGTTTTCAGTTTGTTCAACTTTTTCAAGTGGTAAAGACAGGAATGACAACTTCCACGCTCTTTACTTGCCACAGCTGAAACTGTGTTAGTTTTCTGATGATTAACGGCCAGTCAGAATGTTCCATTTTCTGCAACAGCAGCTGGAGAAATCCACATGGTCTGATATCAATCTTCAGGCCCAAGATCCAGGCAGCTTCTCACATCTCATTGCCCCCAAAGGCAGGGCTGTGAAAGCGTGAGCATTCCTATTGCCAGACCGCTTGCTCAGTCTTTCCCACCCCTGGAGATTGTTTTCATTAATGTGAGACTTCTTTCTCCATTTCTAAATGGTTGACTCCAAGAGATTGAATCTCAGTGAGTGTTACCATCTCATTGCAGAGCCTGTGGTGTTTTTTTTAACATTTGAAATGTGTTTTTTTTGTCTTGTTTTCAAAGACCAACCCTTATTTTCTAGATTACTGCTGAATGATAGAAGTTATATTCATTTGTTTCATTCACTCCATTGTTCATTTATTTGATAACAATCTATTGGCTACTTCCAAAAGGCAAAATGCCCCACCTATACCCTGAGAGATATAAAACCCACAATTCTGGAACATTCCAAGTGGGAAGTGGTATGTGAATGACCATTGCTATTGTTTCGCTAAGCCACGTTCAACTCTTTGCAACCCCACGGACTGTAGCCTACCAAGATTCCTCTGTCCATGGACTTTTCCAGACAAGAATACTAGAAAGGATTGCCATTTCCTTCTCCAGGGCATCTTCCCAACCCAGGTATTGAACCTGGGTCTCCTTTTTAGCAGGCAGATTCTTCACTACTGAGCCACCCGGGAAGCCCTAACGACTACATCAGGACAATTTATGACACCGAGAAATAGTCTGATCTGAAACCACTTACAGGAAGAGACTAAATTCACCAGTGTTACCAAAGTATCATTGAGATTTGCTGTTAGAGCTTTATTACTCAGAGTACAGGCAAAAAACAGAATGTACACTTAAGGAAATTAACTAAGAGGACTTTAATAAAGGGATTATAGACAGAAGTCAGTCAAAGAAAATTAAAAGACAAATCTGAGAGTACCCAACAAGAGATGCTGACACATCTCAAAGCTACTACAAGGGAGCTGTTTTCACAGCCAAGCCGAAAGGGGACAAGGGCAGGGTGAGTTACCCAGAAAGAAATCTGTGGGAGTTGTTCTTCTAGGAGATGGCCACGTGTCAGTGGCTGTGGGTTTTTGGTAGAGACTGCAGCCATTGCTAACCGAAGTCCTGGCAGGGCAAGAATGGGGGGGAAATGCTCCAAGACCACCCTCTGCCCGCTTTCTCACTTCCTACTCACACTTCCCATTGGCTCAACCCAAATCAAAGGCAGAGAGCAAACCCGCAGAGCTCCGCTTCCTGGAGGGCAAAGAGGTCAGGAGGGGTGAAAGGTGAGTCTGGAAGAGCAAACGGATGATTCCTACCAGAGAGAGGCGGCACTCCTGGGATCTGGGGGAGAACCTCCCGGGATCTGACGGCTGCAAGGCCTGGATTTGAGGCAGGAGTCAGATGCCAAACATGGTCAAAGCTGCTGCCAATTCCATTGCCACCACATCCTGAGTCTCTGCACAGAATCACCCGAACGCTCACCTCCAGGGAATGACCCCGAAGCGGGATAATTGGCTCTAACACGTGGTGTTTATTTGTTAAAAGATTTTGGTGGAGGGAGATGGAAAGGGTAGCAACGACTTGCTTTCCTCTCTTACAGCCTGCTAGCGGCAAGAGGGGGGAACCGCAGAACTGCCAATGTGGTGGCCCACGGCTTTGCCAACCTTCTAACTCTGGACAAAAAGACCCTCCAAGAAATCCTCGTGCATTACCCAGATTCTGAAAAGCTGCTCATGAAGAAGGCCAGGTACCACCCTTGAAACCTCATTAGAGGAGAAAAAAAAATAACCCCATTAGAGAGGAGTTGGCTTCACTTGACACTGTGCTGAGGGCTGCAACCAACTCTCTCCAGGAGAACCACCTATCAAACTATTGTTTATGCGGTGATACATTGAAAACATCACAGATTAGGAGAAAAGATAGTACTTCTGGGAAGTTTTTCCAGAATCCTCACGACGCTACCTAAAATGACCTTTCTCTCCTGCCCATAGAGTGCTTCTAAAGAACAAAGCTCCGGGCACAGGGGCAACCCCCCCAAACAAAGGGCTGGCCTTTCTCTTCCCACCGAAACAAGAAACACCCAAGATGTTTAAAGCACTTCTGGGAAGCTCTGGAAAAGCGGGTCTTGCAAGACTACTCACATTGAAGAGAGAACAAACCGCTCAGGTAACAGGACAGAGGGAAAGGAGGGCTCTAACAGAGACCCCCGGGTGAAATACACTCAAACAAGCTCCTACTTTCATCCTGTTTCAGACACTGGCATCATCTGGACTCATTTAATGCACAGAATTGCTACATTATATACAGCATTTATTATTATTTACTGTACACCCATGTATCAGCACAGTTAATCCCCCTGGGTTTATTATGACAGTTTTAGTGTTTTGTGAATGTATATGCATATGTACGTGTGTATATATATATATATATATATATGAGAAAAGATGAAAGAGTTAGTCTCTCAGTAGTGTCTGACTCTTTGTGACCGCATGGACTATAGCCCGCCAGGCCCCTCTGTCCAAGGAATTCTCCAGGTAAGAATACTGGAGCGGGTAGCCATTTTAATCTGGACTGATTTTTGTGGGATTCTATATTCCTCAGACGGTAAAGAATCTGCCTGCAATTCAGGAGACCCAGGTTCGATCCTTGGGTCAGGAAGATCCCCTGGAGAAAGGAATGGCAATCCACTCCAGTATTTTTGCTGGAGAATATTTGGCCTGGACAGAGGAGTCTGTCCAGTGGGCCACAGTCCGTGGGGTCACGAAAAGTCAGACGTGACCGAGCACCTGAGCGCAGCGCAGCGCAGCACGCACATGGCTTCCCTGGGGCTCATCTTGTGTTTCCTGTCTTTGTGAAACTGTTTACTCACTAAAATGTGTCTGCAACCTCTAAACCAATATTTAGGGGGTTTGGGGGTATTCACAGGCATACATGTGCAGAGTACCAAAAACTTTAAGTTGCTGGAGGCACATGTTTCCAGCCGAATTTGAACAAGGAGACACTCTGCCTTCTTGTTTCAGCTCTCGCACTGTGAATGGATGAACTTTTCATGGTCTACTTATTGCCATGTTTTTTGTATGTGTATGCATTTTACCCCCTCCCACTATTAAAAATGGCCCTCAAACATAGTGCCAAAGTACTGTGTTCCAGAGGGCAAAAAGACTGTGATGTGCGTTACAGAGAAACACGTGTATTAGATAAGCTGCATCCAGGCGTGAGTCAGAATGCTATTGGCTGTGAGTTCAGTGTAATGAATAAACCATACATATTAAATAAGGTGTTTCTAAACAGAAATGCTTGTAAAACAAGGTTATGTACTGAGCAGTTGACAAAAATGTTAAAACCAGAGGATTGTAGGATTCTAAACCCTCATTACCCCAAAGAGCAGGGTTTGCTAGTTCAGTGTTCACGGCAGCTTTATAGAACAAAACTACCATGAATAATGAGGATCAACTGTATATATATAAACATATATATACCTATAAATATATAAGACATTTTACCAGCCATTTTCACCAGTATTCATTCAATTACTATCACAAAGTCAGAAGTAACTCACAGAGGGCATCACAGCCTTCATGTAATAGCTGAATAAACTAAGATCTAGATCAGTTATTTAGATAAGATCACCATCAACGACAAAGCAAAAGTTATTACTCAGAAATTCAGGCTTCAGCACATATACCAAGCTGTCTCCTAATTCCAAGAAATGTCATGAAACTGAAATGTTTTAGTTTTCCTTTTTTTTTTTTATACTTCTTTGATTCTCATGATAAGTTTATGAGCGCAGATCCTGAAAAACAGAGCAGAGATTCAGGTTTCCTAAATTTAGTTATTATGTTGTCTCTAAAACAGTAAGAGGTGAGTATCTGTGACTCTTTCTGAAAATCGGTAAAGCAAATATTATAAAGTCAATCACACTCAAAAGATTCAAACTTGCCTCTTCCTTTTCCACACACACACAACACTCTGATGAAGATCAGTGTACAACAAATAGCTCATTTAATCGGCAGGCAAATAATAATTTGTGTAAAAGACTTACGGGGTGAACAACTCTATAAGTCAGCATGTTGGCTCTCAGCTCTGTATACGCACCTTCATCCCTGTACAAGCCTCTTTCAAACTAATCTCAAGCATCACCAGCAAATAGCATGGTATGTTTCTTAATGTGAAATTTCTACAGATGACACTAAATGCCAAAGGTTCTAAAACTATATCAGATACCCATGGGGCAAATGGAGAAGACTGTACTAGAAAGGAGACATGAATTTCTCCCTGAGATGCTCCCATGAGCTTATGCAGGAGGGATACCATAGTTCTAGAGTATTTTTAGAGCATTTTTTGGTATTGGGCTAATACTTTTTTATTAAAAGATAAATATTTAAGATTTCATCTTCATAAAATAAATAAGTAAATATTTGAAAAGCAAAGCATCTTGAGCACTAAATCTAATAATTCAGAGACCATGAGTGCCAATGGGAGCAAATTCCTTGGCAGGAACAGAAATGTAATGCACACTGACACTGAATTCAAAGGTGACAGCTCAACCCCATTCTCCAGCACGGCAGACATGATTCCCATATGACGTCAGTCTCTCTTGATGGTGATCCTTAGCTATTGCACATTCATCAAAAGACTCCAACACCCTCAATTATGATTTCAGTACCAATCGACTCTTTTCAATAACTTTCTTCTAGAGAAAAAATGAAAACCAGGAAGAAGAGGATAAAGGAAAAGAATCTGAAGATAAAGAAAAAGAACCAGCAGAGAAACCACTTCAAACATCCAAATGTCAAACGAGTTCCATTACCGCGGAGGAAGCACCCCAGGCAATTAGAAAGGCAGTTTTACCCAGAGGAACTACCCGTCAATCACTCATCATCAGCATGGCTCCTTCTGCCGAGGGCGGGGAAGAGGTTCTGACGATCGAAGTCAAAGAAAAGGCTAAGCAATAAATATGTGATGATCTTTAGATATACTTTAGCTAGTTCCCCGAGAGATTATAGCCAGGATGGGAGTTTAAACTAATGGCAGGAAAAGACCTTGCCGGCACCCTTGAGAAACCATAGGCAAATCTCTAGCTTAGTTTCTAGCGCTTATCTGAGAGTGTGATCTGAAGTAGCAATAAGAAGATTATTAAGAAAAAGATCCCTATTCTCTGTTGTTATCAGCTTTGTGCAATTGGTATTCTCCTAATGGTACCTAGAAGGTTATTTTTCTTCTGTTCTTTCTTAATGATGTTTCTTCCCTCCGTTTTTGATTAGGTTGGTCTTGGCTCTGAAATGATTCACTAGGTTTTTCTCTTAATTGTCTGTGTGTGTGTGTTAAAGTCTTGCACTGCACTGTTAGTCTTGGTTAAATGTTCTATGTGTATGACTCTTACCTCTTATTTGGGGAGTATGAGATTTTAATAAAATGTCAGAAATCAAGTGATTTTTATCCAAGCCAGGGTGATGTCAGTCAAGTATCAGATCACCCAGCAGGTGGAATTAAAGGAAGCAGTCATTATGAACTCAAAGGATATAAAACCCACCTTGCGGAGGAGTCCTCTGAAGGACACAGCTGCTCAGCAACACTAACAATAGTGACAGCGAAGTGTTAGCTGTGCAGGACTCTCTTCAACCCCATGGACTATACCCCGCCAGGTTCCTCTGTCTGTGGGGTTCTCCAGGCAAGAATACTGAAGTGGGTTGCCATTCCCTTCTCCAGGGGATCTTCCTGACCCTGGAATCGAACCCGGGTCTCCTGCATTGCAGGCAGATTCTTGACTCTCTGAGCCGCGGGGAAGCCCAAACCCAAAAGCAAAATCCCATTGCAGCAACGTGTTGGAAAAGCTATATACCCTCTACTAAAGAAGCAAACGTTAACATTTTCCTCCATATCAACTTAAAAGTCTCATCTGGCTCAACAGACTCAAACAGGAGAAATCAGACTGCCCCCATCTTCCAGGAGGCTAAAGTGACATTTCTCAGAAACTTGCAGGCATTTGCTTCAGAAGGTGTCAAATTTGAGCTTCTTGTTTTCAACTTTAGTAAAAACTGACGAGGTTAGGAAGGCAGACTGTACACATGTCAGATTGACATATCCCTGCAATTTCCGGAAACTACATGTACAGCTGTTTACAAAATCTCCGAGTTAATTAAGTGCACTTTAGGAAGTTGTCCTCATGAATCAGCTAGCATTAGCATAATTACCAAAGTCTCATGCTGTGAGGAGGCTAAAAAAGCCAGGCTGCTGTCGGAAGTAATAATACATATAGAATTCCATTCTAATAAATGCCATTAGTGTATAACATTAAGTTCGGTATAATAAGGCTATTTCCAAGTCTCAGAAGATGGTCACTGTAACAGCACTTTGCTGAGAGTGTTTTAACAAATTATATTAGCCAAAAAGCCTACAACACAGACACATTCAGCAAACCATGTATAAATTAATCACTAGGATAAAATGTATCATTTGGTACTCACCATTTTTAAATGCAAAAATGTTAAGAGTATCACAGAGACATGACAAATTTTACAAAAGTTTGGGTGGCATTTTTCCAGAGTTAAGCAAACAGAGAAATTGGTAAATAGTGCTTACCTGATAAATGGGAGTTTGTTGTGGAGAGTGATTACAAGAGCCAGAAAGAAAAGGTAAAAATAGGACCTCTAAAAAGTCTGATAATAGGACAAAAATAAATGAGAAAAGTCCTGAGCTTGTGAATAATAAGTTCTCCCCTTATATTCTATTAAGAAAGTAAAATTAACCTCCATTATGCTCTTCCCCTGTCATCTATTTTCTCTCCCAAGCTATCCTTTTTTAGATAATATCTTCATTCTACCAGACTCTCAGACTCAAATCTAAGAGTAATTAGCAATTCTTCCATTGCTTATATAGTGCACCAAATCCTGTCTCTTTCTTAAATCTTACTAATTTCCCTTTCCTTTTCAACTTCAATGCTAACAATTCAGTTCGTATTTTCTGTTCAACTCAAATAAATAATCACTTTTTACCCACTAACTGCTTTAATCACTTTTTCTTTCTCAGTCCTTCTGCCATGGCTAAAGTTAGGCCTTTCTCAAATACAACTGTCTTAGACCATTTGGGCTGTGTAATAAAAGCACCACATACAGGGTAGCTTATGAACAACACAGTGTATTTCTCACAGGTCTGGAGCTGGGAAGTACAGGATCGAAGCCCAACGTGGTTCTGAGCAGGCTCCTTCTCACTGTGCCTGCACAGGGTGGAAGCGGCAAGGGATCCCTCCAGAGTCTCTTTTATGGAGGCACGAATGCTCTTCATAGGATTTGTGGAAGTGACAAATAGCTTCAACAGATTAAATCTGAAGAATTATGGATGGAATTTCATAACACTGTACAGGAGACAGTGATCAAAACCATCCCCATGAAAAAGAAATGCAAAAAGGCAAAATGGTTGTCTGAAGAAGCCTTACAAATAGCAGAGAAGAGAAGTGAAAGGCAAAGGTGAAAAGGAAAGATATACCCATCTGAATGCAGAGTTCCAAAGAATAGCAAGGAGAGATAAGAAAGCCTTCCTTGGTGATCAATGCAAAGAAATAGAGGAAAACAAGAGAATGGGAAAGACTAGAGATCTCTTCAAGAAAATTAGAGATACCTAGGGAACATTTCATGCAAAGATGGGCACAATAAAGGACAGAAATGGTATGGACCTAACAGAAGCAGAAGATATCTTAATATGGTGGCAAAAATACACAGAAATATACAAAGAAGATCTTCATGACCTGGATAACCATGATGGTGTGACCACTCACTTAGAGTCAGACATCCTGGAATGTGAAGTCATGTGGGCCTTATGAAGCATCACTACGAACAAAGCTAGTTGAGATGATGGAATTCCAGCTGAGCTATTTCAAATCCTAAAAGTTGATGCTGTTAATGTGCTGCACTCAATATGCCAGCAAATTTGGAAAACTCAGCAGTGGCCACAGGACTGGAAAAGGTCAGTTTTCATTCCAGTCCCAAAGAAGGGCAATGCCAAAGAATGTTCAGACTACCATACAGTTGCACTCATTTCACATGCTAGCAAGGTCATGCTCAAAATCCTCCAAGCTAGGCTTCAACAGTTGAATTGAGAACTTTCAGATGTTCAAACGGGATTTAGAAAAGGCAGAGGAACTGGAGATAACATTGCCAACATCTGCTGGATCATAGAAAAAGGAAGAGAATTCCAGGAAAACATCTACTTGTGCTTCACTGATTACACAAAAGTCTTTGACTGTGTGGATGACAACAAACTGTGGGAACCTATTAAAGAGATGGGAATATCAGACCAATTTTCCTGTCTCCTGAGAAACCTGTATGCAGGTCAAGAAGCAACATTTAGAACTGGACATGAAACAAGCAGCTGGGTAAAAATTGGGAAAGGAGTACGTCAAGGCTGTGTACTATCACCCTGCTTATTTAACTTATATGCAGAGTACATCATGCAAAATGCCAGGCTGGATGAATCAAAGCTGGAATCAAGATTGTTGGGAGAAATATCAATAACCTCAGATATGCAGATGACACCACCCTTATGGCAGAAAGTGAAGAGGAACTAAAGAGCCTCTTGATGAAAGTGAAAGAGGAGAGTGAAAAAGTTGACTTAAAACTCAACATTCAAAAAACTAACATCATGGCATCCAGTCCCATCACTTCTTGGCAAATAGACAGGAAAACAATGGAAACAATGACAGACTTTCTTTTTTTGCCTCTAAAATCACTGCAGATGGTGACTGTAGCCCTGAAATTAAAAGATGCTAGCTACTTGGAAGAAAAGCTATGACAAATCTAGGCAGATATTACTGTGCCAACAAAGGTCAATAGAGTCAAAGATATGGTTTTTCCAGTAGTCATGTATGGATGTGAGAGTTGGATCATAAGGTTGAGCACCAAAGAATTGCAGATTTTGAACTATGGTGTTGGATAAGACAATTGAGAGTCCCATGGACTGCAAGGAAATCAAACCAATCCATCCTAAAGAAAATCAACCCTGAATACTCATTGGAAGGACTGGTGCTGAAGCTGAAGCTCCAATACTTTGGCCACCTGATGCAAAGAAGCGACTCATCGGAAAAGACCCTGATGCTGGGAAAGATAGAAGGCAGGAGGAGAAGGGGACAACAGAGGATGAGATGGTTGGATGGCATCACTGACTCAATGGACATGAGTTTGAGCAAGCTCCAGGAGATGATGAAGGACACGGAAGCCTGGAGTGCTGCAGTCCATGGGGTTGCAAAGAGTCAGACACAACTGAGTGACTGAACAAGAACAATAAAGGTTGTTCATGAGAGCTGAATATCTCCCAAAGCACCTCCCAAAGACCCCACCTCCTAACCCTATCATATTGGGGTTAGGATTTCAAATTTGCTGCGACTGGGAAGAGGCAGAGGTGAGGGTCACTAACATTCAAACCATGGCAACTACTTTTGACCATGTTGTTTCCCTGCTCAGTTCAGTTCAGTTCAGTCGCTCAGTTGTGTCCGACTCTTTGCAACCCCATGGACTGCAGCACGCCAGTCCATTGAGACGGTGATGCCATCCAACCATCTCATCCTTGTCGTCCCCTTTTCCTCCTGTCTTCAACCTTTCCCAGCATCAGGGTGTTTTCCAATGAGTCAGTTCTTCAAATGAGGTGGCCAAAGGATTGGAGTTTCAGCTTCAGCATCAGTCCTTCCAATGAACACCCGGACTGATCTCCTTCAGGATGGACTGACTGGATCTCCTTGCAGTCCAAGGGACTCTCAAGAGTCTTCTCCAACACCACAGTTCAAAAGCATCAATTCTTCAGAGCTCAGCTTTCTTCACAGTCCAACTCTCACATCCATACTTGACCACTGGAAAAACCATAGCCTTGACCAGATGGACCTTTTTGGCAAAGTAATGTCTGCTTTTCAAAGTAATATCTCTGTTGTTCTCTAACTTCTGCTTAATCTTACATTACAATAAGGTAAAGACTAGCTCTTACACTTTATTTATATAAAGACAGAAAGCCCAGGGGTTGTTTACTTTTGTTCTCACCTTTTTATTTTTTTAACTTTTTTTTAAACTGGAGGATAATTGCTTACAATGCCCTGTTGGTTTCTGCCCTATGGCGGGAAAACTCAGGGTATATATTGTGATACAGGCCTCCTTGGTGGCTCAGAGGTAAAGCATCCGCCTGCAAAGTGGGAGACCTGGGTTCGATCCCCGGGTCGGGAAGATTCCCCTGGAGAAGGAAATGGCAACCCATTCCTGTATTCTCACCTGGACAATCCCATGGACAGAAGAGCCTGGTGGGCTGCAGTCCACAGGGTCACAAAGAGTCAGACACGACTGAGCGACTTCACTTCACATTGTATATACACATACACGTACATAAGTGTCTATCTATCCCCTCCCTGTCGAGCCTTGCGTCCACCCCCCACCCCACGCCGCTCCTCTAGGTCTTCACAGAGCGCCAGGTTGCGTTCCCGCTGTCGTACGCCAGCTTCCCGTTAGCTATCTGTTTTACCCATGGCAGTGTATATATGTCAAGGCTAATTTCTCAGTTTGTCCCACCCTCTCCTTCCCCCGCTCTCTGTTTTTTAAGGAGAGAGGTTATTAACAGTGAATTCATGGAAGCACAGTACATAGGAAATTAGCATAGAAAAGAGGCTTGACTTCACTCGTGCTCAAAGAAACATAAATCAGAATGAAAAAGGAATGCCCATCAAATAGGAAAATATTTGGTAGTAGACAATAATACCAAGTGCTGGTATGTAAATTTGGGCTACTATTCCGGCAGTACATCTTAAAACCCAGCAGTACTGGCTCATATATACATCCCAGAAAATCCTCAAGTAGGTCCATAAAATAAAATGCAAGAGGAAATGCATTGCTTGTAGTACACAAGGAACTGAAGGCAACCAGATAGGCTATACTAGCAGAATGGATAAAAATTTATATATGCTGTGTGGAGTATGGATGTGTTTTAAATGAAATTTTATTCAGCCATTAGAAGTAATGAATTAGATTTACATCTAACAACATGGATAGGTCTTTTTTAAATACCAGTGTATTTTTTTAAGTAAGAAAAAAGAATGAGATCTTTAGTTATACCACGGATCACATTTTTTATAAAGCCGATCTAATCAAGACTATTGGGGACAAATCCGTAGCCTGACAAAACCAAGTTTATTAACCTGCAGCAACAGGAGAGACCATTCACCAGAGGAAACATGAGTGTTCCACCAAGCACAGAAAAGGATGAGTTATGATAGGATCTTGGGGAAAGGTAGAGGTTTGTTGTTGTTGTTCAGTCATTAAGTCAAGTCCGACTCATTGTTACTCCATGGACTACAGCATGCCAGGTTCCTCTGTCCTTCACTAACTCTAGGAGTCTGCTCAGATTCATGTCCACTGAGTCAGTGATGCTTTCTAACCATACTGTCTGCCACCCCCTTCTCTTTTCACCTTAAATCTTTCCCAGAACTGGTCTTTTCCAATGAGTCAACTCTTCACATGAGGTGGCCAAACTATTGGAGTTTCAGCTTCAGCATCAGTCCTTCCAATGAACACCCAGGACTGATCTCCTCTAGGATGGACTGGTTTGGATCTCCTTGCAGTCCAAGGGACTCTCAAGAGTCTTCTCCAACACCACAGTTCAAAAGCATCAATTCTTCAGTGCTCAGCTTTCTTTATGGTCCAACTCTCACATCCATACATGACCACTGGAAAAACCACAGCCTTGACTAGATGGACCTTTGTTGGCAAAGTAATGTCTCTGCTTTTTAATATGCTATCTAGGTTGGTCATAACTTTTCTTCCAAGGAGTAAGCATCTTTTAATTTCATGGCTGCAATCACCATCTGCAGTGATTTTGGAGCCCCAAAAAATAAATTCTGCTGCTGTTTCCACTGTTTCCCCATCTATTTGCCATGAAGTGATGGGACTGCATGCCATGATCTTTGTTTTTGAATGTTGAGTTTTAAGCTGGCTTTTTCACTCTCCTCTTTCACTTTCATCAAGAGGCTCTTTAGTTCCTCTTTGTTTTCTGCCATAAGGGTGGTGTCATCTGCATAACTGAGGTTATTGATCTTTCTCCCAGCAATCTTGATTCCAGCTTGTGCTTCTTCCAGCCCAGCGTTTCTCATGATGTACTCTGCATATAAGTTAAATAAGGAGGGTGACAATATACAGCCTTGACGTACTCCTTTTCCTATTTGGAACCAGTCTGTTCTTCCATGTCCAGTTCTAACTGTTGCTTCCTGACCTGCACACAGATTTCTCAAAAGGCAGGTGGTCTGGTATTTCCATCTCTTGAAGAATTTTTCACAGTTTGTTGTGATCCTGTGGCCATTGCTGAGTTTTCCAAATTTGCTGGCATATTGAGTGCAGCACTTTCACAGCATCATTGAAATAGCTCAGCTGGAATTCCATCACCTCCACTCGTTTTGTTCATAGTGATGCTTCCTAAGGCCCACTTGACTTAGCATTCCAGGGTATCTGGTTCTAGGTGAGTGATCACACCATCATGATTATCTGAGTCATGAGGATCTTTTTTTGTATAGTTTTTCTATGCATTCTTGCACCTCTTCTTAATATCTTCTGCTTCTGTTAGGTCCATACCATTTCTGTCCTCTATCAAACCCATCTTTGCATGAAATGTTCCCTTGGTATCTCTGATTTTCTTGAAGAGATCTCTAGTCTTTCCCATTATATCGTTCTCTATTTGCCTTGATCACTGAGTAGCCTTAGGAGAAACCAAAAGTTCAGGCTACCTGATTTTGGACTTCCAGCCTCCAGACTGTGAGAAAATATATTTCTGTTGTTAAATACCCATTCTATACTATATCATTCTATATGACAGCCCCAGGAGACTAACATACTTAGTTTCATGAACTATGGCAGGAAATAGCTGTTGGTTAGAGAAACAAGAAACAAGAATGAGAAATATCTCATTTCAAGATATGGAGATTCAAGAGGCAGTGATAAGACAGGTCTATGGAGGCATAAAATAGCCATACTAGGGGAGCCACAGCTGTGAGTGAATGTACGGAATGCCCGCCTTAAATTACATCAGCTCATTTGTTGGGTACATGGCAAACAGAGCTCCCAGCACCTTAGTTACAGGGAAGAACAGTGGTTGAAAATGGATTTGTGACTTCCATGGGGCTTCCCAGGTGGCTCAGTGGTTAAGAATCTGCCAGTGCAGGAGATGCAAGAGATGAGGGTTTGATCCCTGGGTCCAGAAGATGCCTTGGAAGAGGAAACGGCAACCCATTCCAGTATTCTTGTCTGGAGAATCCCATGGACAGAGGGGCCTGGTGGGCTACAGTCCACGTGGGCACAAAGAGTTGGACATGTCTTAGCACCTGAGCACACACACACACACACACACACACACACACACACACACAACCTCCACAGATGTCGACAACACTTCTCTCAACAAACTCTGATACATTCATTCATTCTACATAAAACCACAGGGTCTTATCACCTCCTAGTTCCTAACAGACACCAAGCCTACAACCCACTGTTGATAACAATTCCATACTTTGCTTTAAAATGTGAAATATATGAAGGGGACAGTGAGAACCTGGTAAAAAACATAGATGGGGGAGACATTTTCCCTTATGAATTTCAAAAAAAATTTCTGATTAAAAATTAAAGGTGGGATTGCTGGGTCATATGGCAGTTCTATTTCCAGCTTTTTAAGAAATCTCCACACTGTTTTCCATAGTGGCTGTACTAATTTGTATTCCCACCAACAGTGTAAGAGGGTTCCCTTTTCTCCACACCCTCTCCAGCACTTATTGCTTGTAGACTTTTGGATAGCAGCCATCCTGACTGGCGTGTAATGGTACCTCATTGTGGTTTTGATTTGCATTTCTCTGATAATGAGTGATGTTGAGCATCTTTTCATGTGTTTGTTAGCCATCTGTATGTCTTCCTTGGAGAAATGTCTGTTGAGTTCTTTGGCCCATTTTTGGATTGGTTCATTTATTTTTCTGGAGTTGAGCTGGAGGAGTTGCTTGTATATTTTTGAGATTAATCCTTTGTCTGTTGCTTCGTTTGCTATTATTTTCTCTCAATCTGAGGGCTGTCTTTTCACCTTGCTTATAGTTTCCTTTGTTGTGCAAAAGCTTTTAAGTTTCATTAGGTCCCATTTGTTTATTTTTGCTTTTATTTCTAAAATTCTGGGATGTGGGTTATAGAGGATCCTGCTGTGATTTATGTCGGAGAGTGTTTTGCCTATGTTCTCCTCTAGGAGTTTTATAGTTTCTGGTCTTATGTTTAGAGCTTTAATCCATTTTGAGTTTATTTTTGTGTATGGTGTTAGAAAGTGTTCTAGTTTCATTCTTTTACAGGTACAATCCCAATTCTGGGCATACACACCAAGGAAACCAGATCTGAAAGAGACACGTGCACCCCAATGTTCATCGCAGCACTGTTTATAATAGCCAGGACATGGAAGCAACCCAGATGCCCATCAGCAGACGAATGGATGAGGAAGCTGTGGTACATATATACCATGGAATATTACTCAGCCATTAAAAAGAATTCATTTGAATCAGTTCTAATGAGATGGATGAAACTGGAGCCCATTATACAGAGTGAAGTAAGCCAGAAAGATAAAGACCATTACAGCATACTAACACATATATATGGAATTTAGAAAGATGGTAACGATAACCCTATATGCAAAACAGAAAAAGAGACTCAGATGTATAGAACAGACTTGTGGACTCTGGGAGAAGGCGAGGGTGGGATGTTTCAAGAGAACAGCATCGAAACATGTATATTATCTAGGGTGAAAGAGATCACCAGCCCAGGTTGGGTGCATGAGACAAGTGCTCGGGCCTGGTGCACTGGGAAGACCCAGAGGGATCGGGTGGAGAGGGAGGTGGGAGGGGGGACCGGGATGGGGAATACATGTAAATCCATGGCTAATTCATTTCAATGTATGACAAAAACCACTGCAATGTTGTAAAGTAAAAAAAAAAAAAAAAGTAGCTTAAAAAAAATAAATAAAAGAACATTGTCTAAAAAAAAAAACAAAAATAAAAGAACATTAATTGTCTAAAAAAAAAAAAAATGAAAGGTGGGGTTGCACAAGGTGGGGTTGCCCCCACCCCAGGATAGCATAACTAACAGCATGTGTTCAGTAAAAGGTAGCTAAGTTAATTGGAGAAAAGTTATGACCAACCTAGACAGCATATTGAAAAGCAGAGACATGAGTTTGCCAACAAAGGTCCGTCTAGTTAAAGCTATGGTTTTTCCAGTAGTCATGTGTGAATGTGAGAGTTGGGCTATAAAGAAAGCTGAGCACTGAGGAATTAATGCTTTGGAATTGTGAGAAGACTCTTGAGAGTCCCTTGGGCTGCAAGGAGATCCAACCAGTCCATCCTAAAGGAAACCAGTCCTGAATATTCATTGGAAGGACTGATGCTGAAGCTGAAACTCCAATACTTTGGCCACCTGATGCAAAGAATTGACTCATTTGAAAAGACCCTGATGCTGGAAAAGATTGAAGGCAGGAGGAGAAGGGGACGACAGAGGATGAGATGGTTGGATGGCATCTCCAACTCGATGGACATGAGTGAGTAAACTCGCAGGAGTTGGTGATGGACAGGGAGGCCTGGCGTGCTGCAGTCCATGGGGTCACAAAGAGTCTGGCAGGACTGAGCAACTGAACTGAAAGTAAATGGAATCCCCAAATGAAGTGTGGTGTTCCTCCACCCAGTGCTGAGACCAGGACCAGCCTCTTCGAGTCTGCCTTTATCAGTATGCCAGGCCTTGGAGTTACTTCTGAGATTTCTGCTGAAAAATATCTGGCTTTTCAAGGCATGGAGCCCTCAAGGTCTCATTCTTCTATACTCTTTTCACTTCCCTCAGCTGAGAATTTATCAATACCCACAAAGTACTCATTCAGGCTTTCTCTTTCTTACCCAGATCCCCTCAAGAAGTAGGGTGTATCTTCCAATATTCTACACTCAATTTCAAGTAACACTGTGTCTCACTGCTGCTGACAAAGTCTTCCAAGTGCCACGGGAGTAGAACACCCCCCGACCTGGTCCCCAAACTCCCCACGGGCGTGCTCTCTCCCGCCAGTTCTCCAGCCTCCTGCCGCAGCCCCGGCTCCGCGTGCTCAGGACTACAGGTCAGCACTGACGCGTTTCCCTGCAGGGCCTTCTTCCACAGTCTCCTTGCCTACACATTGTGCCTTCCAGGGAATGCAAACTAAATCTAGCATTGCGTGCGTGCATGCTAAGTCACTTTAGTTGTGTCCCACTCTTTGCAGCCCTATGGACTGTAGCCCGCCAGGCTCCTCTGTCCTTGGGATTCTCCAGACAAGAATACTGGAGTGGGTTGCCATGCCCTCCTCATTAACTTGCACTTGATCGTTATGAGGACAAAGATTTCCTGGGTTAGGATATTGGAAAGGGCTCACCACACTCCACAGAGCATGCGCACACTTCACGGGGTTTTATCTAAAGGCAATTGGATACCAGGCAGAAAGAGGAGAGCTGCCCAGGCAAGCACCGGAAGGTCTGCCTAACCTCCCATGAACGCTCTATGTCTTAGTCCCACTAGGACCTGATCACACGTTTTAGGACTGAACTACTCACATCTATGTAAGGAACCTATGCTTCAGGAGAGTTCAAAGCTGAGGTGCCCAATGGGGATCCTATATCCCTGGAGCCACATATACGAGGCTGGCTGACTAACCAGTGAGATCACTAAAAAACTTTCAGTGAAAACTGATTCTGGCGGTCACCCTCGGAGTTTGGCACTTTAAACACCACCTTATAAATCCCACCACGCTTTTCTTGACTAAGAGTCAAAACCCAGATATCCAGGGGTTCCCAGAGATAAAAACTGAGCTTTCCCCTGTTCTTTCTTTCTTCTACTACTGTGCTAAGCCATCCATCTCTTTTCTCTGGACCCGTGAGAGCCCATGACCATTAATCATTTAACTAGTTGACAAGCAGCTGTTGACTAACTGGCTAATTGGTGATGCAGAGATATATGAAAGTTCTCTCCCCACCCCCACCAGAATCCTACCTCAAGTGATGAGTCACCAAAGGTGTAACGCAAAACACTGGTTAAAAGGAAGGTATCCTGAAAAGGTCTGCAAAGAAGGAACTAGAAAGTGGGAATCCACTCAGCAGGAGTTCTACCCTTTATGAACATTACATGGCCAAAGATGCAATGTCTTTTTACAAAAGGGAATTTTTTTCCTGTGGGGCCAAGTGCATTCAACAAGCAGTTTCCTCTGATTTCTTGAAGTCACCCTCAAGCGTTATTTGCTCAAAATTAATTACAAAAAATATCTCCTACCTTACTTTTATCTGTGGGCTTTAAAACTCAGCACAATGTATGAACTCTCCTCTAGTTTTAAAAAAACGCCTAGCTCCCCTTTGCATTGTTAGCCTAGATCAGTTTCCTTTGCTAATTAAAACTTAAGGACTTAAAATAACAATTGTTACTGCAAAAGGGATAGATACAGAGAAGGGAAGGATTTGGGCCATTTTTGCAATCTATCATCCAGGTAGATTGCCCCCAAAAATACAGAACACCCAGTTAATGAATAATTTTTTAGTATAGGTATGTCCCATGCCAAATTTAGGATATGTCTATATTAAAAAATTATCCTTTGTTTATCTGAAATTCAGATTTAACTTGATGTCAAATTAAACTTGTGTTTTTGTTTGCTAAATCTGGCAACCCTACACACAGACCATGCCAAAGATAAATAAAACCTTTATTTAAAATAGAACAAGAACTTTGAACTTGAAATCATTTTTAAAATGTACAACTATACAGCATGTTGTATTGAAATGAGCTAGAATCTCCAAGTACACCCACAGGAGAGTAACATGGTCCCTCTCCATAGTCTAGGGAACATCTTGACTTAACTGGTATTAATTAACCCTAAAATAAAACATAACATATTATGTTTCATTTTAGTTATGCATTACATGAAAAATGCCTCATAGGATGCTAACAAGAGAAGCATCTATACTTTCTGTAATTTGGACTTATTCTATACTAAAAATAATTCTTTTATCTACCTAGGAGGAATTTTTAAAAATCTTCAGAAGATATTAATCATTATGCTGTCCTGAAATTGATTATGTCTAATCAGACAAAAGATACTTGAAGCTCAAGTTTTAAGCACTCTACCCATATACACTGTAGTAAAATTTGATACTTTCCTCTATGAGTTTCTACAACTAGCAGTATTTTTCCTACTATAACTTCTGTGACTAGAATGTGACACCGCAAAGGTCAAATAAACGTGAATCATTAAGAAATACAAGCTGACATTTCTAGACAATAACCCTCCCAGATGAGGAAAGAGAGGCGTACCTGGAAGGTCACAGCCCCACCTGTCCTTTGCTCCTGTGGTTATCTCTGCCCGCCACACACAACAATTCTGCTGCAAGTTTACTAAAACTTGCTGCGCTGAGACTCCTATGTAATACAGAATTCAGCACACAGGGCATGCTAAGTGCTACTAAACAGACTCATGATGTGGTTTCTTGCACCCAGCTTTCAATAAACCAAGCTGTGTTATTTATTCCAAAACCTCGGACTTGAATTTAGAGATTCCTACTCCATGCTGCTAGTATACAAAACATAATACAAAATCCAGGATCACATCAGATGTGTGTGTGATGGCAAAATCCAAGAAAAAAGATACCACACTGCTTTTCAAACAGGAAGATGATGGACAAGCTTGAAAAAGTAGCATCTACCTGAAGGACTTTTTGAAATAAACAAGTGCATTTCCTGAGATTTCATAGAGCAAAATGGTGCTTAAGTCTGCCATTTTAATACTGTATTTATACTCCAAATTTGACAGGAAACTTTCAAATTTATCTTGTCCTTCAGAAATGAACTAACCACAGATTTCATTAAACTAGGAATGTGAAAGATGAATACAATTGCGATTTTGATATGCCATTTGTAAAAGTGAGTAAAAAGATTCAATTATGAAATAAAAGGGTTAGTACAAGCACATGTTCATTTCCCTGTACCAATAATGTTCCCAGCTCACCCTACTTTCTGACTTCAACCCATGGACAATGTCTATTTTTTGATCTGGAGTCTCTTCTTTACATGATAAAACTCTATGTAACCATCAAACCCCAGATGAAATGCCAAACCACCCATGAAGTTCTTCCAGATCTCTCCATTGTTCTAGCTGCTACCCAGATTTAGAAGAAAATCTCCCCACTCTAAACTTCAATGTTTTCTCACATGCATTAACTTCTGCCCCTCTCTGTGCTGTAATACATACCAGATTCATTCACTCTCTTGATGATTAGTAGGGAGGGCCTAGTTAATGCCAAGCTCTTTTCCAGACAGTGAACAAAATTTAAAAAAAAATCCCTGCTTTCTTGAAACTGACATGTCAGTGGGTGGAAATAACAAGAAAACAAATAAGACCCAAACAGGGAAATAAAATGCCCAGGAATATACATTCCTAAGGAATCAAAAGACCTGTATTCTGAAAACTATAAGATGTTGATGAAAGAAATCAAAGATGATGCCAATAGATGTTCTTGGATTCGAAGAATTGATACTGCCAAAATTGCTATACTACCCAAGGAAATCTACAGTTTCAAAGCAATCCTGGGGGGGCGGAACAGAGCTGGAGGAATCAGGTTCCCTGACTTCAGACTATACTACAAAGCTACAGTCATCAATATAGTATGGTACTGGTACAAAAAGAAAAATGTAGATTAATGGAACAGGTCAGAAAGCCCAGAAATAAACCCATGAACCTATGGCAAATTAAACAATGACAAAAGAAGCAAGAATATAGAATAGAAAAATAGTCTCTCCAATAAGTGGTGCTGTGAAAACTGGACAGCTACATATAAGAGAATGAAATTAGAACATTTTCTAACATCATTCACAAAAGTAAACTCAAAATGAATTAAAGATCTAAATGTAAGACAGATACTATAAAACTCTTAGAGAAAAACATAGGCAAAATAAAAACAAAAATAAACAAATGGGACTTCATTAAACTTGAAAGCTTCTGCAAAGCAAAGGAAATCATTAAACAAAATGCAAAGACAAGCCACAGAGTGGGAGAAAGCATTTGCAAATGATGTGACTGAGAGGGATTAATCTCCAAAATACACAAACAGCTCTTGCAGTTCAGTATTTAAAAAACAAGCAAACCAATCCAGAAATGGGCAGAAGACCTAAACAGACACTTATCCAAAGAAGACATACAGATGGCCAACATGCACATGAAAAGATGCTCATCATCACTAATTACTAAAGAAATGCCAATCAAAACTACAAAGAGGTAACACCTCATACCAGTCAAAATGACGATCATGGAGAGGGTATGGAGAAAACGAATTCTCCAAACTGTCAGTGGGAATGTAGATTGGTATAGCCACTATGGAGAACAGTAAGGAGGTTCCTTAAGAAACTGAACAAAGAACTACCATATGATCCTGCAATCCTTCTCCTGGGCATACATACGGAGAAAACCACAACCACAATTCAAAAAGATACATGCACCCCAATGTTCATTGCAGTGTGGTTTATAATAGCCAGGAAATGGGAGCAACCTAAATGTCTTTCAACAGAGGAATGGATAAAGAAGATGTGGTGTGTGTGTGTGTGTGTGTGTGTGTATGATGGCATATTACTCAGGCATGAAAAAGAATAAAATAATGCCATTTGCACCAACATAGTTGCAACCAGAGATTATCATATGAAGTCAAGTAAGTCAGACAGAGAAAGACAAATATCATATGATATCACTTATACATGGAATCTAAAAAAAAATGATACAAAAATGAACTTATTTACAAAACAGAAACAGACTCACAGACTTTGAAAACAAACTTATGGTTACCAAAGACGAAAGTTTGTGGGAAGAAGGAAAGCTGGATAGGCGGAGTCTGGGATTCATATATACACACTACTATATGTAAAACAGATAATCAACAAGGACCTTCTGTATAGCACAGGGAGCTCTATTCAGTATTCTGTAATAACCTAAATAGGGAAAGAATTTGTAAAAGGATGGATGTATGCATATGTATAACTGAATCACTTTTCTGTACACCCAAAACTAACACAATATTGTAAATCAACTATAGCCCAATATAAAATAAAAATTAAATTTATGGAGAAAAAAAAAACAAAAAACCTAAGCACAGAATGGAGACAGAATGTTCTGGGGAGAGAGGTACAATTTTAAACAGGATGGTCAGCAAAGGCCTCACTTTGGAATGAAGATCTGAAAGAGGTGAGGGGGCAAGGCTCACCAGCGACCAGGAAGGGTTCTGCAGGAAGGGGAGCAGCATCGAGAAAGCCCTGAGCCAGGAGGATGCCGTGCAAACTTAACCAAGAGCAAGAACACCCACGTGGTGGGAGCAGAATGGCCAAGGCAAAGACCAGGTAAGCCTAGAAAAGGAGGAGGGGTTCACGCCACGGAAGTCATTGAACACTTGGAAGGTTTAGTGGATTGAAGGCACTGATGGAGAATGATTGGTTGGAGTTTTACTACTAGAGGGAGTAAGTTGGAAAGTGGGTTATTGCTAGAAAATTGGAGTACCTGAAATTGAGATTAGGGAGGGCATTGTAATTGATAATGACAAGGTATGACCTTAGGAGTAAGGGCTGAGGTAAGCGGGAGAAAACGATTACGAGGATGAGGGACAGAGTGTGGTCTGGTCCAAGGATCAGAGCTGGTTGTCTTAGAGTAGGAGAAGGTCATCTGAAAGCAGAGAGGAGGACTTAGGGGTACACCTCACCGGCTTCCAAGCCCAGCGGTGGATCGGGAAGAGAGAAGAACCACTCGAGAGAGCTGCAGAGGGGGGAAGATTCTTAAAGACAGCCAGGTTTTCATTAGAATAGAAACATGAAGGACTTGTTCAGAAAATGCAGGTATGAATTGTTCAGAAGATGCAAACGAATGACTGAGTTCCCAAGGACAGAGGTGTCTGAGAGAAGAGGGGTGTAGTCAGAATATGGGTTCACAGAAAAGACGTGGAGATTAGAGTGAGAGCCGTCAAGACGCAGCTGGTGAGGAAGAGCAGGCCCCGCCCTGGTCCTGGTGGGCACAGCGGACCCTGGAGGCCAGGGAGGGAGGAGCATCTGGCCAGAAAGTGTTCAGGGTCCCTTCTGGACTCCTGTCACAGCTTGCCTCCGAAGGAGCAAGCACCTTTTCGTTTCATGGCTGCAGTCACTGTCCCCAGTGATTTTGGAGCCCAAGAAAATAAAATCCGTCACTGCTGCCAATTTTTTCCCTTCTATTTCCCATGAAGCGATGGGAAATAGACACTTCCTCCTTGGAAGGAAAGCTATGGCAAACATAGACAGTGTATTAAAACACAGAGACATCATTTTGCCTGCAAAGGTCCAAATAGTCAAAGCTATGGTTTTTTCCAGTAGTCACGTACAGATGTGAGGGACTATAAAGAAAGCTGAGCACGGAAGAGTTAATACTTTCCAACTGTTGCTGGAGAAGGCTATTGACAGTCCCTTGGACTGCAAGGAGCTCAAGCCAGTCCATCCTAAAGGAAATCAGTCCTGAATATTCATCGGAAGGACTGATGCTGAAGCTGAAGCTCCAATACTTTGGCCACCTGATGCGAAGAACTGACTCATTAGAAAAGACCTTGATGCTGGGAAAGATTGAAGGCAGGAGGAGAAGGGGACGACAGAGGATGAGATGGTTGGATGGCATCACAGACACAATGGACGTGAGTTTGAGTAAGCTCTAGGAGTTGGTGACGGACAGGGAGGCCTGGCGAGCTGCAGTCCATGGGGTCGCAAAGAGTCGGACACGACTGAGTGAGTGAACTGAACTCTTGACCACAGAGGACTGAAGGGCTAGGGTGCAGTGTGGGCGGGAGTCGGTTGCTGCCTCTGCGGGTCCCCGCGGCCCGTGCGTCCTGCAGGGGGCATTCTCAGGGACCATCAAAGCGCCCCCGAGCCGGAGGCTCCTTTCCGTGCTCAGGCAGCAGCTGGCGCAGGCCACGGGCAAGCAGGCACAGCACACCGTGGTGCGCGGGGCCCAGGACCCGCTCTCGGGCTCCGGGGCCCCAGCGAACCTGCGGGCTCTGCAGGCTGCACCATCCGCGAGGTCCGCGGGCGAAGGCCCGCTCCTACAGCCCGCTGCCTCGCCTTGCTCCTTTCTTGTTTTAGCGTCATGTACTGTCTCCGTTCTCATATTAGATCATAAACTCTTTGAGGTTAGTAAGAAATATCACCACTTTGACTTCACCTGTTGATTGCTAGTACTAAACGACTGGGTTTCCGTGGTGGCTCGGTTAGTAAAGAATCCACCTGCAATGCAGGAGACCCCTGTTCTTCCAGTCCATTATTTCCATGAAGGTGGCAACTTTGGCTACTGAGGTCACCACTGTTCCCCCCAAGACCTTGCCGGATCACTGCAACATGATAGAAGCACTTAAAAAAAAAAAGTTAGGTGAATATACTGTCATGTCCAACACAACTGATAAAATACGAGCGCTGTAATTCTCATGCAAGCACTGTAGTTAAGCTGAGGACTGTTCCCTTACTGTACCCTGAAAAATACCTTGAATACAATATCTTTAAGTGATTACACCCCATAAAAGAATAAACCCCCCAAACTGTTTAATTCAGAAAAACATGGAATACAGGCTGATTAAAGCACTAACTTTATTTCTAACTTTTCGACCAATATCATTTGAAGAAAGAAAAAAAATAAAAACAAGGTACTATTGTAACACATCAAGAAATGACTTTATCCAAATGGAAGATATACTTAACATCAATTCATATATTAGTAACTTACACATTTATCACCAAATATGACATAAAACCACAAGAGTCTCTCGAGATTTCAACCAAACTTCTGGTTTACCGTATGTGTCACTTCCATGACTACCAACCACACATATAAAGAGACTAGGAGATATTTTATTGAAGATGATTTTCCAGAAAATTTACACAATTAATATGGCAAAGTATGTTAAATAAGGCACAGGCAACAAGGGGACCCTGAATTTACTCTGGAAAGGCTGCCTAAGGCACTACCAAAGTAGACAGCTGTAAATCCCTGATCTGACTTTAGATTTTTCTGATCTTAAAATTTTCAATTCCAAGCACAAGGTGACATGACCATGCTAATTGCTATTCTCTCAGTACAGGCAGATGTGAGAAATATTACATCCACCCAAGGTACAGTCACCCTCATATATGTTTGCAATATATCTGTTTGTATGAGATGTGAAAGTCAACTTGGCTATTTTTTTCTTTAAATGCATTTTAAGGACTTTAATGGCACTTGAATGAATGGTAGCACAATAGGGAAAAGAACTATTTTAATATAAAACAATACTAAATCAGCATGTGATGACATAAAATGTTGAAGCTATAAGAATTTTATAAATGATAATTTAGAAATTATAAATGCTTTTATTCAAAACTGCAAAAAGGTATCAATTCCCCTAATCTACTGGAATCACAGGTCTTCTGAATAATAGCACTTACTGATGAAGCAAATCAAGAATGAATAATATAAAATTAATTTTCAAAAGGGAACAATTCTGGTTAAAATCAGAATATAAAGTTATGAAGACCAAATCAATGACAGTGGTGACAGAACGCTGATTTGGCTGATGAAAGCAATGAATGCTTTTGACCAGCGGTCCCCAGGTACCCTGTGCAGACGACCGCGGTGCACCAGGATCGGGTTCAGGAGACTGAGGACGGGGCCCAGTGAGCCCTAGACCCCTGGACCCCACCCCAGCTTCAAACGAGAACCTCTACTCCTGTCTTCCAATACACTGAGCTCACATGCAAATGTTTCCTTTAAAGGACGCATATGTTCAAAAAAGAAAATTCTGAAAACCAAAGCAATATATACAGGCTGTTCCCCAGGACACAAAGAGAACTGAAAGTAGGACATCTTAGACAACAAAGGCTGCGAACTCCTGGAAGAGTCAGCAGTTTACTCCTCTCCTGACTGACGTCAAGATGGCTTGTCATCCAATGAGTCATACTGTAGGGTAACAGACGACTAGCTAAGTACCTTCAGGTTAACAACGCACGTCCAGAGGCCAGCTGGCTAGGTGGGAAAGCGTCAACTGCTCGCCTGGGGTGGGCACCCACGACGGCCAGCAGACCCCCTCTCCCTGACCTGGGCAACGAGCGGCTTCTGAGAAGCCAAAAGCTGTTCATGGCTGAGGCTCGCTTCCTTCAAACAGTTCAGGAAACACAAGACCCACGTGGTGGTGCATTTTCAGTGAGACCGGAAGGCACGTCGGCACAGGGTGCATCCACTTACGGATCTGTGACCGACATGCCATCCTCAGTATCCAGATGTCCAAGATGACCAGCCAGCATATGGACGTGCATAGTACTTGGCACACAGGTCCTCAGTAAAACCTTAATCTACTCTGAAAAGGTAATGTTTGCTAACTATTATATTCTAAAGTGTAAACATCAGGAAAAAAAAATACTAAAAAAAAAAAAAGCATGTTAAGTCCACTCTATCCTATGCAGCAGTTGGATATTTTTTATAAGTTATAATAGGTTTCTGCTTAATACCATACATTCTGGGCATAGGAAGCAGCATGTCATTAAAATGTAAAATAGGATTTTGATTAATAACCATTATCATGAGTTTTAAAAAATCAGAGTAAAAATGTCTTTAAAACTTAAAAAAAAAGGAGAAAATGTCTAAATGAATCTATACAAATGGAGAAATCAATGTATGCTTCCTTTGCAAGGAAAATATAAAGCTTGCCTTTTTTAATAAGTAAAGTCTTTCATTAACTAATAGAAAGTGGAATTCCGAATTTTTTACATGTTTGGTCCTTATAACTTTCCTGGACAAACCCAGTCCTACCCATTTTCACAAACTCCAGTTGAAATCATCTAATAATGCTGAGTCTAGGACAAGCTATCATTAATGCACATACAGAATCCCAAGTGTCACATACAATCAATGAAAAGGTCAAATCCAACCATGTTTAGAGTATTAAACAATTTATATGAAAGACCTAGGCAGGCAAATAAAATGGCTTACAGGAAGTTCCTTTTACTTGTGATTTTACATTTTTAAGAACTGAATATGTATGTGCCTTCCTTTCTAATTTGGGACTTCTCATGAAGTCTTAACGAGGATGCATTCTGTTTTGAACTGTGCATGTCTAAGTTGCAGCAAAACTCACACGCAGGTGAAGGTAGTTTCATCCCACAGAAAAGCATAAAATATAGTTCTAGATACAAATTCAGTATCATCTAATTTAAGAAACTCGTCATCTGGTGTGGACATCAGCTTATAAAACATTTATCACCTAGAGCAGAGCATAGCAACCTGTACATCACATTGCTCCAACAATTTCCCGTTCTTTCCATTGACAAACATTCAGAAACAGCATTTTCATCATATGAAAGCAAACAACAAGAACTTTTACTTTTCTCACACCGGTTTCTAATCCAAATAGCCTCACTGCAATTACTGTAAATCACTAGCAATCACTGAATTGATTGGGCAAAGACTAAGTTAGCACTTTCCTCCAAAAAAGTATAAAAAGAATGCTTTAAATAGACATACTCCATAGAGAACTAGGTTTGCATCGTAAATGGTGGGGTTTGCGAGAAGGGTGTAAGATGACAGATTCACGATTTGGGATGGAGAGAAATCTGTTGCTCCACACAGCTTTACAAAGGAATCCTGCGGGCACGGCCAGAGCGCCTCTCATTTAGCAGCCGGGTTGTTGGGAGGAAGGAGTTTGTATGTGTTGAAGTAGCCCACCACCTGCTGGGGGACCTCCGCCAAGACGCTTTGAGCAAGTGCTTCTTTCGGAGCCTTATGAACAGATAAAATCAAAGCAATTTTATTAGCAACCAAATTTTTAACTGGGATTTTGATAAAAGACTAGGAATTCCTCACCCACCAGGAAAAAGCAGTTAATTTCCAATTTCTAGGTTTGTATCTTGTCTCGAGAATAGTCCACGAAACATGCAATAAACCAATGTTACTCAGGAATGCCTTAGTAGGCTCACATTTAACAAGTCCTTTTTTGGTGCCTGCATTTTGGCATTTAATGATGTTGGTTCTTTTGCTTTTCAACTTTTAAATGTGGGTCTTTCATTCTCTGAGTATTAATTTTTTTAACTTTTTATTCTGAAATAATTACAAATAGTGCAGAGAGGTCACATGTACCCATTACCCAGTTTCCTCCAAAGGTAGCATCTTATGTAACTATAGTACAATAACAAAACTAGGAAACTAACATTGGTATGATTCTCAGAACTTACTCAGATTTCACCGATTTTACATGTACTCATTTGTGTATGTGTGTGTGTGTGTGCCTGTGTGTATACAGTTATATGTAATTTTATCATGGGGGTCTATCTGTATAACCACCATCATAATCAACATACAGAACAGTTTCACTACCACAAAGATCCCTAGCATTGCCACCTTTTTTAATATACACCCACCTCATTCCCTTCAACCCACTCCCACTCATACATTGGCTGGTGGGAATGTAAAGCTATGACATAATTTTACATAATTATGTAAATGACATGATTTACATTATATGACATTTTTGTCATATTCAGATTTCACCAGTCTGTGCATACACAGGTATATGTCATTTTATCATCAGGGTCTATCTGTATAACCATTATCACAATCAAGATACAGAACAGCTTCACTATCACAAAGATCCCTAACACTGCCACCTTTTGCATACACACCCACCTCATTCCCCTCTACCCACTCCCAAGCACACACTGGCTCGTGGGAGTGTAAAAGGACATAATTATGCCAGAAAAGCTTAGAAGTTTCTTTAATGACTAAAATGCAACAACCATATAACTCAGCAACTGCACTTACGGGTATTTATCCCAGAAAAATAAAAACTTATGTTCACACAACAATGTTTATAGCATCTTTGTGTGTGACAGATGAGAACTGGAAACAATTGAAGATGTCCTTTAATGGGTGAATGGTTAAGCTGGTATACCCATACCACAGAATACTACTCAGCAATAAAAAAGGAATATACTCAACAAGTGGGAAGACTCTTAAGAGAATTAAGCTGAGTGAAGAAAAAGCCAATGTCAAGGTTACACACTGTGTGATTCCATTTATATAGCATTCTTGAATGGCAAAAATATAGAAAGGAGGCCAGACTGGGGGTTGCCAGGGGTTAAGGAGGGAATGAAGGTGGCCAGGAAGTGGTGTGACTGTAAAAGGGCTACATGAGGAAGCCTGCCATGAGGGACCTGGATTCTATCAATGTCAGTATCCTGGTTGTGATTCTGGACCATAGTTTTACAAGATGTTACCATTAGAGTCGTCCGGGTAAAACAGTCTCCTAGAGATTTTTCATCAAATCAACTTCTAGTTTGGTAAATCCATCATATACTTACATAGTTTTTCTCTTGTTACATACATAAAGATAAAATATAGCTTAAAACAGCAGTCACAACAACATCGTTTTAAATAATTTATCATATGGACTATAAGAGGCACACAAGACTACAACCTGAAGAAAAAACCTGCCAAATCAAATCAAGGTTCTTCAAATGGAAAATTCACACACTCTACTAGCTCAGTGTTGAAGAATCTGCAGGAGACCCAGGTTTGATCCCTGGGTCAGGAAGATCCCCTAGAGGAGGAAAAGGCAACCCCACTCCAGTATTCTTGCCTGGAGAATCCCCTGGACCGAGGAGCCTGGTGGGCTGCAGACCATGGGGCTGCCAGGAGTGGGACCCAACTCAGCATATATGCACGGCAGCTCCAGACATCTGCCCGTAACTGCCGGGCCATGGACGGGCAGAGGCGTCTGTTCAAACGCCCGGGGGCGCGTGAGGAGCAGGGAGGCGTGGTACTCACGTTCTGGAACTGCCTGAAAGGCACAAACTGGACAATGTCCCTGACGGCCACTTCGCCCGACGGGGAGCGGAGGCTTCCACCATCACCATCTAGAAACTCCATGGCGCCAAAGTCCGCGCCTCCAACGCCAACAATGATGATGGACATGGGCAGCTTGGCAGCGTTAACAATAGCCTGTCTGGTCTCATTGAGGTCTGTGATCACGCCGTCAGTAATGATCAGGAGCACAAAATATTGCTGCCAAAAAAAGACAATGATGTCCGCTGAGCGAGCTGAGCTCCCCGAGAATAAAAGCAACGGTTAATGACGTCTCCCGCGGATGAGTCATTTCGTCGCTCATTTTCCTTGTCAGTCTCTACCCAGGATACCATCTACATGAAATCTTCTAAGATTGTCTGATGACAAGGAAATTAACTGATACAAAAACTGTAGGTTAATTAAAAGTTCGACAGACCACAGAAGAAGGGTGGCAAAAATACACAGAAGCAAAGATGAAACTCTCAGTTAGCACGGAAACTTTGATTTAACTGAAGGATCGGATATGTCAAAGTACCTATCAAGGTAGAGACTGGCAACAACTATATTCATAAAAGATCCAATATGGAAGTAGAATTGCTTATCAAGCTAAAATACGCTTTTGAACAAATGGATATGGTTCAGGGAAGGGCAGAAGGGAATCTTTCTCTCAATCCTGCCATCTCTGCTAAATCATTTCAGAGAGTGATAAAATGTGACATGAAGTTGTGACTCCATCTTTTGGGTCATTTACATCTGGAATGGAAAGAAGGATTATAATAGTAGCTATCAGGTGCTGAGTGTTTATGGTTTATCTCCTCACACTTTTTTCAATAACTGTATGAGGCAGTTATCCCTGCCTCACTTCTGAAGATACTGAAGCTGAATGAGGTTCGTTCTCCAGGGTCAAACAGGCATTTTGCAACAGCGACTGAAGTGGCAAGTCTCCTCAAGCCTTAACTTGCTAAGTCTACTTAAAAATAATTTTTTTTTTCAGAACCTACCCAGGAAAATTATTTCAAAAGATAGAGAACAAGCTCATTAAGTATAAAGGTTGTTCTGCTGTTCTCTTGTTTTTGACGATCACCGATTTAACAGATGTTACTCCCAAACCAAGGATGACACATCATCGCTTCGTGCCCCGTCTTTGCATCTTAACAGACCAGACAAACAGCAGAGTGGCCCTGGGACCAACTCCCACTCTATGCTCTCCCTGCCCCCTGGCAACAGGGCACTCACAGAAGCCGTCCGTTGCTGCGTGGCTGCAGCGGCAAATCTGGCCACGTGATTTATGATTGGAGAAAAATTAGTCGGTCCATAGAGTCTTATCTGAGGAAGGCAGGCCCGATATGCCTCTATGATGCCCTGGACTCCTAGATTAAAAAAGAAAAGCAGTATTAAAAACTCTCAAGCACAACTGTCTGCTATTCACCATAGTGGCTGGTTTAATTTATATACTAACATACAGTGCTTTAAAGAGTCAAAAGTTCCATATTTAGGAGTTCTCTAAAGTATATATTACAAAGCTCCATAGCGATGCTCCATCACACAGAAAAAAAAAAAACCTATAAACTTTACTCTCCCCCAGTAGAAGGCATTTGTTTCCACCTCAGCCAAATTATTCATTAGTCTACAGTAGGGCTGTTATACTGTTTAATTTTGATATGTTTTGAGAATGAGACTCTGAATAAAAAAGAGCCATGCAAAAGACGCTGCAACATACAACTGACGACAAGGAAAGAAAAAGTAAATGATAAAAAGGGAAAACATCTGCGTATGTGACCAGAGGCTCTACAAAAATGTCAGAGAGCTGTAAACTTAATGTCAATTCTAGCCCAGGGTTCATTCGATAACTTACAGATTAAGCATGGTCTAGTAGACTGTATTAATTGCAAATATTCACTTCCAGGCTGTTCACCACATTTTGCTGCAGAAACACTGCCGCGTGTGTTTGCGGGCCGCAGCTCAGGCCTGCGGCGTGGCTCCGCCCAGTGCAAGTGAAGCGAGGCCACAACCATGTCTAAGCAGATGCTTCAAGAATCGCTGCCGGTTTTTGCAGCTCTCTTGCTTTCCCCCCCTGCTATGGGAACAGCGTATTCCAGACTGCCTGAGACCCAGAATGAGTAGGAACAGGGGAGTGCAACCGTCTAGCCAAGAGGCGAGTGACTTGTCAAGTGAGGGAGACATAAATCACTGTCATTACCAATTAGTGAGACTTAGCCTGTTGATTACCGCGGCACAGCCTATCAAAAGCTGAGCAGCATTCCTGATTAAGGCCCTGCTGATGGATCTGCCCGTAATACACAACAGAGTGTCTGGGATGCAGGTAAGAGACTAGAAAGCCTGTAGAAATCCCCCCACAGCCCTTTGCTGAGAGTATCAAGAAAATCTTAAAAGACTTTTTAATGTCAACCAAAACAGGTGTCCTGCTTTTAAAATGTCCCATAGAACATACATTAATAAGGAGGAGCAGCGTATATTTGGTTTAAAAGCTTAATAAGATCAACACTCTCCACTTAGAATTTGAGTGCCAATAAACTCCTTAGGCACTTTGAATTTAAGAATAAGTGGTCATATGAACCGCCTTTGAGAATGTAACTAATTCATATACAGAGATGATTTTACATGCATAAGGTGAGGCTGTAACTAGTGGTTAGTCAGTCCAGTAGTAACAAAAATAATATTAATATAAGCCAGCAGCAGGATCTTTCTGTAATGATATATGCTATAGAAAAATTGAACCCACAACCAAAGCAACAGTAATATTTTCTCCCATTTCGATCATCTAGCCTGCTTTTCAATCTGAAGGTATACAAAGCTATTAAATGTTTTCATAAAAATATCAACAGCCTTCAATTCCTCAACTAAAACTGAATTATGCTAGTATCTTTCCACTGCATTAAAGGAACAACTGAGACATGTTTTTTTATGGGCAACTAAGTTCAGTGACTAAGAGAAGAGGATTAAACTTCCTTGTCTTAAAATAAAGTTGTATTTTTTCCGTGTGAAAAACTTCCTTTGTCTGAAACCTAAATGATTCTCTCTTTTGTCCAGACTAAACCGAAAGCAGAAAAGCTGCGCTTGGTGACAGCCCTAGACGGGCTCTTACTACTCACAGAGCGAATGAGCTTCTCAAACAAATCATCCCATGATCTGTCATCTGTATTTACTTGTGAAACATAAAATCTAATTACAACAAATTCTAAAAACTGTTCCAATTTCATCATAAGCATGAGGCACATTTTTTGAAAAGAAAAAGTTACTGGAAAAAAAAAAAAAGAAAGAATGGCTACTTATTGTGGGTATGAAGTGCCCATTCTATGAGCTGACTTCACTCTTTTGACAGTGTTCTTCGATTTACAGAAGTTTTAAATTTTAATTAGTCTAACGTATCTATTTTATTTTTGTTGCCTGTGCTTTTGGTATCATATTCAATAAATCATTGCCAAATCCAAAAAAAAAGAAAAATATTCCCATTTTCATATGGCTGGGGATAGGTCACTGGAGAAGGCAATGGCACCCCACTCCAGTGCTCTTGCCTGGAAAATCCCATGGATGGAGGAGCCTGGTGGGCTGCAGTCTGTGGGGTCTCTATGAGTCGGACACGACTGAGCGACTTCACTTTCATTTTTCACTCTCAACGCATTGGAGGAGGAAATGGCAACCCACTCCAGTGTTCTTGCCTGGAGAATCCCAGGGACGGGGGAGCCTGGTGGGCTGCCGTCTACGGGGTCGCACAGAGTCGGACACGACTGAAGCGACTTAGCAGCAGCAGCACAGATGGGTCACAACCACAGCCACTGAACGCGCAAAAAGGCACCCTGAATCAGTATGAAAAAAGAATTTTGCAGAAAAGGAGAAAATCCTAATACAAACTACTCCCAACAAAATATTCATGCTCTTCTACTTTATGAATATCATTTAAGAAGAGGGAAGAACATCCTCTTCTATTAGAATTCTATACATTTTCTAACTGTTAAAAGCACCCTTTGCAGAAAATCAGCTTAGCGTCTACAATTTTATGTCTCTGCCCCTACCTCTTTCCCTCCTCCAAACTGTTCAGTTTTATATTAACTTTGAGGGAGATTTGGCATTGGTCAATATGATAAAAAGGAAGAGGCACTGGGATATTTGAGAGATAAACAGAAAAGTAGAATCACAGAAATATTTGTGCCTGTTTTCTACACAAAGGAAAGCTATTCCTGGAGCTTAATTCTGTGCTTCTTTAGCCTACTTTCACCTCCTTACAGAAACTGTGTAACAAATAATTAGATGCTGGACACTTTCTTCATAGAAAGTTAACTGTTAATCTGAGAAAAACATCTGTATATTAAATGATTCATTTTATTGAAGGTTTATTTTTAAATCAACTTATATGTGAAAATAAAATGATTACTCTTATTGATCTATCATCAAGATTGAGAAATCTTTTGTTCTATTAGGCCTCTTAAGGTAGAAGAATTTAGCCTGCAGCCTTCATCATTACATTTGCCTTCTTAACATACTAGCCACCATACTACCCAAAGCAATCTATAGATTCAATGCCATCCCTATCAAGCTACCAATGGTATTTTTCACAGAACTAGAACAAAGAATTTCTCAATTTGTATGGAAATACAAAAAACCTCGAATAGCCAAAGTAATCTTGAGAAAGAAGAAGGGAACTGGAGGGATCAACCTGCCGGACTTCAGACTCTACTACAAAGCCACAGTCATCAAGACAGTATGGTACTGGCACAAAGACAGAAATATAGATCAATGGAACAGAATAGAAAGCCCAGAGATAAATCCACGAACCTATGGTCACCTTATCTTCGACAAAGGAGGCAAGGATATACAATGGAAAAAAGATAACCTCTTTAACAAGTGGTGCTGGGAAAACTGGTCAACCACCTGTAAAAGAATGAAACTAGAACACTTTCTAACACCATACACAAAAATAAACTCAAAATGGATTAAAGATCTAAATGTAAGACCAGAAACTATAGAACTCCTAGAGGAGAACATAGGCAAAACACTCTCCGACATAAATCACAGCAGGATCCTCTATGACCCACATCCCAGAATATTAGAAACAAAAGCAAAAATAAACAAATGGGACCTAATGAAACTTAAAAGCTTTTGCACAACAAAGGAAACTATAAGCAAGGTGAAAAGACAGCCCTCAGAATGGGAGAAAATAATAGCAAATGAAGCAACAGACAAAGGATTAATCTCAAAAATATACAAGCAACTCCTGCAGCTCAGTTCCAGAAAAATAAATGACCCAATCAAAAAATGGGCCAAAGATCTAAACAGACATTTCTCCAAAGAAGACATACAGATGGCTAACAAACACATGAAAAGATGCTCAACATCACTCATCATCAGAGAAATGCAAATCAAAACCACAATGAGGTACCATTACACATCAGTCAGGATGGCTGCTATCCAAAAGTCTACAAGCAATAAATGCTGGAGAGGGTGTGGAGAAAAGGGAACCCTCTTACACTGTTGGTGGGAATGCAAATTAGTACAGCCGCTATGGAGAACAGTGTGGAGATTTCTTAAAAAGCTGGAAATAGAACTGCCATATGACCCAGCAATCCCACTTCTGGTCATACACACCAAGGAAACCAGATCTGAAAGAGACACGTGCACCCCAATCTTCATCGCAGCACTCTTTATAATAGCCAGGACATGGAAGCAACCTAGATGCCCATCAGCAGAAGAATGGATGAGGAAGCTGTGGTACATATACACCATGGAATATTACTCAGCCATTAAAAAGAATTCATTTGAATCAGTTCTAATGAGATGGATGAAACTGGAGCCCATTATACAGAGCGAAGTAAGCCACAAAGATAAAGACCATTACAGTATACTAACGCATATCTATGGGATTTAGAAAGATGGTAATGATAACCCTATATGCAAAACAGAAAAAGAGACTCAGATGTATAGAACTGACTTGTGGACTCTGGGAGAAGGCGAGGGTGGGATGTTTCAAGAGAACAGCATCGAAACATGTATATTATCTAGGGTGGAACAGATCACCAGCCCAGGTTGGATGCATGAGACAAGTGCTCAGACCTGGTGCATTGGGAAGACCCAGAGGGATCGGGTGGAGAAGGAGGTGGGAGGGGGGATCGGGATGGGGAACACATGTAAATCCATGGCTGATTCATGTCAATGTATGACAAAAACCACTACAGTATTGTAAAGTAATTAGCCTCCAACTAATAAAAATAAATGAAAAAAAAAAAACATACTAAACACCAACTTGGTGTAAAATTCTACTTTACGTGATAGGAAATTCAATATGTCACAAAGAGAAACCCAGAAAGGAAATCTGAGGAGCTTTCAATCAGAGAGAAAAAACAACTGACAAAGACTCAGGAAGGCTTTCAGTTTAAAACTCACGTTGATTTTTAACTTACCATTACAGTAGGGATTGGACGGATTAAAGTTTATCGGAAATTCGTGAGAAACCTGTCAAAAGATGAAGCACTGATGAGGCTTGTTTTGCTTTCCTAGGAGGCAAACCTGACAATGAGAGTTCTTCCTACCTGCCACTGAGGTGGGACCTGTGCTCCAAAGCCAAAAGCTGGAAACATCTTATCACTAAAATGAAAATTTGAAAAAAGCAACAGGTCATTTTTATCTTTACCCATAATAAAACAACATGAGCTTACTTTTAAAACTTTCAAAATTTTAGAAAAATATGAAACTAAAACAAAGACTAGAACTAATGTTAATATTTGGAAACTCTCATCCTAAATATTTTTCTGTGCATTGAAGGAATTTAAAGTCTCTCTATATGTATTTATTAAGATGGACTTTATGGCTCAGGCAGTAAAGAGTCTGCCTGCAATGCAGGAGACCTGGATTCCATCCCTGGGTTGGGAAGATCCTCTGGAGGAGGAAATGGCAACCCACTCCAGAATTCTTGCCTGTAAAATTCCATGGGCAGAGGAGCCTGGCAGGCTACCATCCATGGGGTGGCAAAGAGTCAGACACAGCTGAGCAACTAATACTTAACACACTTCTACTTGTATACCGTTTATCATTTCACTAAATAAATATGTAAATAAATTAATAAAGCTTTAAAAAGCACAAGTTTTTCATTTGTCTACAAAAAATACTCATTTGGCAGCAAAACGCGACCTCAACTAACAAGAGGTTATTTATAGCCTTTATTTATATCACTTAATATGAATAAGATATCATATGTTTGACCACAGAAATATGGTACAAATGCCACATATCATAAAACTCTCCATTTCTGCAGCAAAATGTATGAATATCTGGCCCAGGGGCTTAGAGATAATTTGGACAGAATATACAACATCATGAGAGTGGCTGCCAAGTGATCCACTGTACGGAGATTCTCCCCCAACAGACAGATACCCAATGGCTTGCTATTACAGAACCGTGTAATGACGATACTAACCTTTATTCTAGCGGTTATCTTTTTTATATTAATTCTCAATGGTTCTTTTTGCACTGAGGATAGAACCTATGTCATAGATGTCACAATATTTTTCCCAGTTGATAGTCTGCCTTTAACTTTAAAAGAGCTTCCCTTTTCTAGTTATTAACATTAATGACTGTGAACACCCAAAGATTCTTTCATGATTGTTGCCTTTTCTGTCTTGCTTAAAGGCTGTCCTCACTGCAAGATTATAGACAATTCACATATATGTTCTCTTAGAACTTCCAAGCCTTGATATTGATATTAAATGTGTAATTCATCAGGAATGGCATGTGAAGCAAAAACTGCTTCACATGGATCCACCAGAACCCATCTCTCCCGCTTTAAGCCGGGATGCCCTGGGCCCCTAGCGACCACATTTGCTCGACCCCAGCCTCTCCGGGCTGGCAGTGGTCAGGGGGTTCTGGCCGGATGTGTGAGTGGAGGGGTTTGCAGCCACTCCGGAGTCGCACCCTCAGGGCGTCCTCAGTCCTTGTCCTCCCACTGGCTGGGGAGGGCGAGAACGCGGGCCCAGGGTGGAAGCCCTGAGAGGTAGCACTGAACTGCCTGTCGCTAGACGTGCAACAGGAACGAGGCACAAATCTCTATTCTGTCAAAATCATGTTGTGCTGGGGTGTCTATTTCAGCAGGTCTGTCCATAGTCTGTACAGAAGTATCCTAACACATACAAGCAGAGTCAGGGGTTGAAATCCAGTTCAGATCCAGCATGGTTTGACAGTTGTTACAACCCCATCCCCTCAAAATGCCATCGCTGTCAAGTGCTTAAATTCACAGACATTCTTGGGTCTATTTCAAGACTGCATGTTTCTACAGGTCATGTACTAGTTCCACACTCTGAATGTATACTTAACATTGTACACGTGAAACATACATAATGTTGCTGTGCTGAGCGTAGTCGCTCAGTCATGTCCGACTCTCTGCGACCCCATGGGCTTCTGTAGCCCACCAGGCTCCGCTGTCCAGGGGATTCTCCATGCCAGCATACTGGATGGAGTGGGTAGCCTTTCCCTTCTCCAGGGGATCTCTCCAACCCAGGGATGGAACCTGGGTCTCCCGCTTTGCAGGAGGATTCTTTACTGTCTGATTCATTTTACCCTCTAGAAAATTATAAGAATCACTTTGTCAAGGTTCTATTGAAATTTTGGTTAAAACTTACTAATCCCAGAGAGAAATGTTATATTTTCATTATTGTGACATCTACCTATCTAGAATTGTGGCGTATCTTTCCTTCTTTGTCCCTGGGTATAATTCTGTAGTTTCTAACTAAATATCATAGATCTTTTACTAAATTTATTCTCATTTTTATTGCATTATGAACTGTGATCTATTACCTACTACAGTTTCTTCAATTGGTTTTTGCTGGTTCATGAAAAATTGTTGATTTTTAACTTTATGTTGTATGTAACTGCCTTTTGAACTTTCACTACTTTCTAACATTTTTCACTTGATTCTCTCAGGTTTGAATTCATTCCTCATTTACGTATGGCGCTGTCTTGGCTGGTGCCTTTGTGAGAAGAGCTCTTTGACCATTTCTTGGTCTGATGAGGTTCTCTGCCTCTTTGAGCCAAGTTTGGTAATTTGTAGCTGTCTAAAAGAATCATCCTTCAACCTAGGTTTTTTCACTGAAATAGTATAATATTTTACCAAACATTATCATACAATGTTTAACGATTTTTTTCTGAATTTATGCTTATGATCTTTGCCTCATTACTAATATTCTACATGTTTTCTCTTTTTCTTGGGGGTCGGGGTCACCAAAGGTTTTCCTAAATTTTGTTGAACTTGCAAAGAATCATCTCTTCATTTAATGTGTTAACTTGGTGTGTGCAAGTCATTACTTTGTGTGTTTGGAGGAAGCAGAACACAGCAGAGTGGAGGGGACACGTCTCCGGAGCCAGACAGCCCGGGTGCAGTTCTGTGTCTGCCGTTACCAGCGGAGGGACCCTGGCCACGTGACTTTAGCTTCCTGCCTCAGGCTTCTCATCTGTAACATGAAGATGATGACACCACCTATCTCACAACCAAGCATGAGGATTAGGTGAATATCATATAGAAAGGATCTAAAAGTTTCCCTGACATAGAATAGCCAACATGTATATGGAATCTCCTACTATTACTGTATCTATATTTTTCTTTCTATCCTTGAATTTTATTTTGTTGAAAAGCTAGTTCATTTATATTCAATTCTTGTTTAAAAATAAAAGTGTCAGAAATCTTCCTTTATAAAGCTGAGACTGCCTAGGTACCTCAGTTGGTAGAGTATCAGGCTCTTAATTGGAGGGCCTAGGTTCAAGTCCCTGGAGATGCTTTAAAAAAAAAAAAATGAAATAAAGGGAGTTTCCTTGTGGTCCAGTGATTAGGACTTGATGCTTTCAGTGCTGTGGACTGGGGAACTAAGTTGTTACAGATCATAAACAGTCTTCTCATTACCCTTTATTTCTAGAGAGTCTGTTATTACGCTTTGATTTCCTCTTTGATCTAAGAACTACTTAAGGAGTTTTTTTTAATTTTCATGTGGCAAACTTTTTTTAGTTAACTTTTTGTTTTAACTTCCAGGAAGCAGTCTTAAACAGTAACCCTGTAAATTTACTGCTTTTTTTATCTAAGTCCCATTACAACTGTTACTTTGAAATTTTTATCATATTTCTAGCTATTTTCAATGGAAATACATTGATACTCTATTACTATGTCCATGTTTGTATTTTCATTTTGGGTTATATAAAAAAGTGT
Organism: Odocoileus virginianus; assembly: GCF_023699985.2. NCBI lineage: Eukaryota > Metazoa > Chordata > Mammalia > Artiodactyla > Cervidae > Odocoileus > Odocoileus virginianus. Next base: position 60,792,569 of record NC_069688.1, read on the forward strand.
CTATAAAGTAATTTTTAAGTTACATTTAATGAGTTTTGCCTTAAATTCTATTAGGGTGGTACTGAAACTGCTATCCTTGCTTAGATTTTGTATAAGAATTTCATTTAGATGTCATAACAAAGTAATAAAAAACTCCATCAATATGTAAGGACTTTCATCATAAAATAATTGACAAAAACAAGTGAAAATGTATACTGTACCCTAACAGATACAGAACAAAAAATTAATAATGTCGATTTTTTCTATTGTTTAGTATACCTTCAGAAGGACCTACTTTAATCTATTCAAAATATACCCATTGAGAATCGATTCAAAATATTTCATAGCAATTATATCAAGTTACCCTGTAGCATTTGTTGAAAATAAGAAACTAATTTGATAATGACTGCCAAGAAAATAGACATATTAAAATATAGTGTCTATGAGTGTTTACAAAAGGTGTCTTCTGGACTTGAACCACAGAAATAACTTATCCCTAATGAGTAAGCCCCAAGAAAACCAGATCAAAGAAACAAAAGCCTTGCTAACAGTCAGCTGTTAAAGGATGCTACACATAATACATCATAACTAATCACAGCCAGAGATTAGAAGTCAAAGGTAAACACTGACTGTTCACAAAAGGAAAAATAGAAAAGACAAGAGAAATTTTAAGGAGAGAGCTACTTCTCCCTAGCACCGTTATCCTGTCAACTACATCAGAGAACCAGCAAATGATACAGACACTGCCGTTTCTGGGGAGTTATGTACTGGAGTCATACTCACGCATCATAGTCTTGAATGACCAGTCCCACAGACCAGATTGCAGTCAAATACTCATTAACACCACTGGGGCTGATGTAATGAAGGGAGTTGGGAGAACTCGGATCACCATTGGAGCCAGTGAAGTCCACTCCCACCTGCCAAATGACAATTGCGGTCCTTACTAAGGGAAGGGCAGGGACATCCTTGATGTCCAGGAAGACACAAACACTGAAGGTTGACGCAGAAACACTGACCCCCAAGCCTGCTACTCTGATCTGCTAACAAGTCCCTGAGCCAACAGGTACTTTCACGACAATTAACTACAGCTTCAGCCTGAAGCAATCTGCTATTCCTAATTTTCTAGATGTCTTACATCATAGATTATTACATCCATGACTTTAGACATAGCAGGTTTTTTGGTACATTTGATTAGTGCTTTTTATTATTCAAATTACTGTATAATCACTGATTTATATACACGTGCTTTTTTTGTGGTGGAAAAGGTATTATTGACAAGGTCAAAAGCTGCTGGATGAACTTAGACAAACTCTCGGCAGAGACCATATTCAACAGATAGTGTAACAGATAGTGTAAATTTCATCACAAAGTCAGTTTGGCAGTAAAAGAAAGAACACTGCAAAATAGAGGGGAAAAGCCACACATTACAGTCTACTGTGAAAAATCCAGTGTGTTACTCACAGTAAAATTCAGCTGGCAGCCTCCCATGATATAGTCAAGGAATGTACATTCCACTGTAATCTAAAAATAAATAGTAAACAAAATTAAAACTTTCCTACTTTTTTAAGAGAAGCAAAGAGCTCCCTGGCATACATTTTTAATCATTTATAAACTGAACAGCACAAGATATAAACACATAGAACCCACTCCTACATTTGAATTTAAAGCAACCTACCCCTACATGTCATGAATCTGTAAGATTCAAGATAATTATAGCATGTTAAGATTAGAATATCAATAGCCAAAGATGAAATACACTGGTTTTAAGAAACTAGTAATGAGTTTAATATGTGGAGACTTTAATAAGTTTAAAAAGAAAAACAAAAGCAAAAACTCCCAATTGTTAAAGAAATCTCTTGGGTTTTTTCCCTTCGCTCACAACATCTCATCTTGAAATTATAACCAGAATTGATGCACTGAGTCAAGTAATTTCCACTGATGTACCAGAAAAACACCAATGACGCCTTGTATTTCCTAAGATAATGAAAAACTTTAAAATTCTTTGTCCTTTGCTAAAAAGCTGTAAAACCTTGGAAGCAAAGTTACTTGAAAGATTTCTCTACTATTTCCTGTTCTCTAAAGGTGCTGAGATGCTCATGTAATTTTCAACTGTTCAAAGTGTTTGTGTGATATATACCATATTGATAGAAAAACTTAAAATGTGATCTCATTACACTATCAGCTGTCAAGAGCAACTGACCTCACACTGCTTCACACTGATAACCCCTGAATTCTTGTAGCTTTTCTTCTTTTGCCTCTTTTTTTCATTTATGCATTCGAATTCAACCTATAAGAAGAAAAGACAAAATGTTCATTATTATTAGTGATATTAGAAATGCCCATGTAAATTTAAGTGAATGACTTTTTTCTCTTGGAATCAAACCATTTACTGATACAGGTCTGTTACAAAATACAAATCTGAAACAATTGCACACTATATTATATATATGAAATATTTATCAGTCACATTTTCAAAAAGCACTTCTAAAGTTTTGTACCTTTAAAAATAGTTTCTAAGTATAAATGTTTCCTTTGTAGATCATTTCCTTATAAATGCTCCAAGTAATCATCTTTTTTCTTTATAACAAAAGAATAAAATATTATTTTTAGCTGTCATCCAAAGTACAAAAACACACTGCTTAGCAAAGAAAAAACCAACCATCAGAAAACACAAATATATGAAGCTCATCTCTATGGTAGAGTATGCAGCAAAGATCATCCCTTTCCACTGGGAATATGTATAGAAACAGATTACATCTTCCCACAAATAGATCATCTTCCCTTCCAACTCCTACCCACTGCTTCTGGAAGGCTTGGCTCAAGTCATCCTTCTCCAGAGCATCAGCTCCTGTTCTAGTCTCTGCCATCTCTCTCATTAAGCTGCCACAACTACATAAAACTTACATACTTGGCATTAACCTCAACTGTTTCATTTCATTAATTTTTTTCATAGCTAGGGTACAGTTACTTCCAAGTTATACCCTGAAATTCTCACTGTCTTGCCTAGTAATAAGAGACACTCAGTGAATACTGGATAAGTCACCTCTTCTGGTCAATAGAAAGCAACTTACATACTTTAGCCAGAGGCATTACTAATTTTCTAAGAATCAAACATTTAAAAATACCTTTGAAACAATGATACAAAACAAAATAATGTTAAAAAAAACTTTTTGATGGTTAAGGATCCTGCCAGAGTTTGTCATTATCATGCATATTAATTATTGAATATTAAAGATGCAGAAATGTCCTAAACAGAATTCTTACTTGTAAAAGGCTACATGACTTCATCTCATTTATCCACATTTTTCCAGTATCCACCCAAGCAACAAGCACTGTTCTAGGCACTGAACACAGAGTTGATAAGATACAGTCCTGACTCCGAAGATCGGGTGGATAAACGCTGTCACGGCAACAGTATTAAAAGCCTCATTCTATCATGGGAGGGAAGGATCGAGTTAGCTGGAGTTAGGAGAGTTTCACATGCTGATGGCATCTTCTCGTCAGCTGCACCAAAGGAGTGAGTTCCTAGACCGCTAATGCTTTATTTTTACATCAGTTATCTCATGCAATTCTTCCAACAACCTTGCAAGACAGGCTTAACGTCCCCTTTTAGGAACTGAAGGGGCTTCCCTCACAGCTCAGTTGGTAAATCACCTGCCTGCAGTGCAGGAGACCCGGGTTCGATTCCTGGGTCAGGAACATCCCCTGGGGAAGGGAATGGCAACCCGCTCCAGTATTCCTGCCTGGAGGGTCCCTGGACGGAGGAGCCTGGTAGGCTACAGTTCACGGGGTCGCAAGAGTCGGACAGGACTGAGCGACTAAGCCACCGCCACCTACGTGCTCTGTAAAGTATCACACGGTTAGTTTCTGGTTCATTCTCTTCCAAAAGCAGGGCATTTACTGGTTCTGCAAAATAACAACAAACTGAAACCAGGGAAACGATGATACACATCACCCCTCATATTTAGTTCTTTCAGGAAGCTTGCTTTATGTTAAATGCTCAGATGGTCACAATTTTCCATTATTTCTGCCCTTAAAAATAAATGAATATACATATATATATCTTTAAGCAGAATATTCACAGCTGAATTTTACTGTTGTTTTAATTTAGACTGCTAATTCAATCTCTGCATTTAAACCATTAGGTGTGACTGGAAAAGCCCTTCTTACTTCACACAAGCACTTCCGCTACACAAGTTCCTGGGCTTTGTGACCTGGGCGTAAGGACAGGACTGTGTGTGTGCGTGTTCGTTCAGTCGCTCAGTGGTGTCTGACTCGTTGCGACCCCGTGGACTGTAGCCCTCCAGACTCCTGTGTCCATGGAATTCTCCAGGCAAGAGTACTGGAGTGGGTTGCCATTTCTCACTCCAGGGGATCTTCCGACCCAGGAATCAAATCCACGTCTCCTGCACTGGAGGCGAATTCTTACCGCTGAGCCTCCCGGGAAGCCTGCAGAGACAGGACTGGAGACCTCTACACGACCTACCGAAGATTCTAGTCCGCTATGTTAGTTCAAAACTCATTTCTCCCAATCATTCAAATCAAAAAGCTAGTAAGTTCTACTTATTCACTTCGTATTTAAGTTTTGATCTAAAACTATCAGTATCTTCTTTTGGGTCACTTCACTTACATAAGTTGGTAAAAAAGACCTTCCCACCTGACCATAATTTCTTTCCTTTTAAACTGCATGTTCGGATTTTCAAAAGCAAATGCTATATTCATGAGCATTATTCAGGTCACAAGTAGATAGTAAACATTTCAGATTAGTCTAAGTAAGCTAAAAAGAGAATTAACTTATTTCATTCAAACTAGAAAGGTAAGTAAGAGGGAGGCAGTTTTTAAGTTTTATTTATAAAAAACACTCTGGAATAGTTTTTAGGTACTTTGCCATAGAGACAGGAAAGTTTCAGAAGCAATCTTAGAAATAGGTGGGGATGCTAACTAACAAACTGAATGCAGTTAAGGCAAACAAACAATCCTAACAAAATTAGTCCATTAGATGGCAGCTTAATACTACATAATTTGAGGCAGTATAACTATGCTTGTATCCTTCCTTTGGGCAAGGACAAGTCAGAGAGGGACAGAAGGTAAAAGCTAATTTCTAAAGTATCCAAAAGGAGAATAAATGTCCAAAATTCAAGCCTAAGTATTTGCCTCATGTAGATATTAATTATGGTGGCCAATGAAATGCCAAGATCTTTGAAACGAAGGCTTTTCAATCAAACCACATATATTTGTCCGTAGCGAAAGGAAACCAAACCTCTAAACACAAACTCGCCCCAAGTAAGAATTTTGCATCAGCTGACTACTTAAACAAAATCCAGAAATTTCAGAATATTACATATTATAGAGTAAAAGCAAGGAAAGCTATTTGCTATTTCAAGAGAAAAAATGAAGTAATAAATACAGGGCCAAATATAAGATATACACAAATCACAAAGGGGCAACTTACAGGTGAGTTTCTGGAGGCTTCTTTCAGTTTTGTCATTGTGGTTTGAAATGTTCCAATGAGATCATGTGACCCATCGTTGTCATAATCATAACACTCTACCTATAAGGAAGCATAATAGAAATATATAAAAATCAATATGATTTTGTTTAAAAGAATTGGTTGCAATAAATGCAACTTACCAAGAAGTGCACTTTTAATTAAAATAAGTGAAACTGTTTAATACACAGTCCCACTTGGAGAAGCAGGAGCTAAGTGCCTAGAGGGGTAATACTGAAACCCTTTCAAGCCCTGGCTATTCTTGGGATGGGATTCCAAGACAGATGAAAACACATCTACACGTGTTTTGTAGGCACATGAAAAACACAAATACTGTTGAAATTCCATGTTGAGCAGTTTTCAATTCCTGTATATGCCGTTTACAAGTTCTAACAAAGTCGAAATGGAATTAGACCTTCTTTCTCATCCACTTTTTACCTTGCTATTTTACAATGGCTAAAAGCCACTATCTATCTGAAGGAAGAAAGCAAGTTAGTATCCTAGGCAGCTAAAAATCATATAATTAAATTCTAGATGATTTATAACTATGGAAAATGTATTTCATTGGCTGCAATCTGGTGAGGCTCGGCTTCTTTTAGGAGTTAGATTCAATGAAGTTGGATTTGCATCATTCTGAGGATCACAACTCCCACAATGAAAAGGAAAATTCCAGGAAAACAGTATTTAATCCACTGAGGAAGTATCTACACTGGGTCATAACAATGCTATTTCCATATAAGACAAGGTCAATCCTAGTCTGAGCTATGGCTTTCATTAAATGCTCACTGTTTCTTAAAACATATGGAAGACAGCTAAGAGTATCTGACTTCCATGTAGTTTGGTACCATGCTGGCAGATGCAGTCAAAGAGTATTCACAAGAATATCTGAATATTCATTGCAGTGAGAAAATTAACATGGTGTGAACTCGTAGCAAGCAGATGTGTTCACTGTGATGATAAATAACTTGAGTTTTCATACTGCTTTATAACTACAAACGTTTCTTCCTGCAAATATTCATTATGTGCACTACACACATTATCTACTGAGGATGTCAGGTAGACAGAAGAATTTAATAGTCTTAGAAGATGACACATCTTGTGTGGTAACCAACAAAGTAAGTCTGTGCCAGGAAAACTTCTGAATACTTCTAGAGCCTATGATTTAAGATAAAAGCCTGTAACTGAAAAACAATTTGCATTTACCCTATCCCATAATCCGTTATAAAGTTATATTAATCAAGCTAAAACACTCAGGATTTATATATATTCACCAAGCAAAGTGATCCTTTTTTCTCAGTTCTATGAAAAGTGAATTGAGTGCTTATCAAAACAGGAAGTCTTTCACTCCATATATTTTCATTATTTTTCAAGACTAAAAATCAAATGATCAATAAATGAAAACAAACTAGGTCTAGAATTGCAATTCTGAGTAACAGTGTTTTTATTTATTTCCACTACTTCAGTCACTAACTCTTGATCTACATATCTGATACTCAATTTTTATTTTATTTTTTTATACTCAATTTTTAAACCAAAAGTCCTTTATCTGACAGAAAATTAATAACATTAATAATTTTTCTAGAGGGACTAAAATTAAAATTAAAATAATCTTAATATTTTAATAATTTCATTTTAAGAGGTTTTTTTTTAATTACAGAAAACAGAATTTTACATCTTAGAACTACATTCAGAAAACTCTAATTTATACCTAAGATGACAAGATCAGGCTTTGATAAGACCAAGATTTTATTTAAATGAAACTTAAGGAAGAGCTAAAACTGTTCATGTTTAGACTGTCCAAAACTTCTGGAATGCAAAAACATTTTTAAAATGTAATTCCTGATAACTCACTGTAATAAACATATAAGAAAAGTTCACTGTTGCCCCATTAAAGACAAATGTTAGATGTTAAAGGAAAATGTGACATTTATTATGCTGACATGTGTTCAGATACAGTTTGAGGTAAATGGTGTTAACAATTTATGACATTTAATTTCTCTTCTCAAGAATTCAAAAACCAGTACTGTTAGCTGTTTTAAACAACAGCTTCAGTAGTCTGTGAACCTGAAATGTACACATATATACATATGTGCATATGTATATATGCAAAAGAATGCACACATCACACAATACTACATTCACTAATGCATTCTCAGTTTAGACATGCATGGTTATATTATTCACACAATCTTATGAAAGTAATAATCCATGCTAGAATGATAACACTGGGACGTTCACACTGCAGCAAAGAAATTACCAATAATTCCGACTCTATTCTCTGCTCTATAACTCTTTACTACACCTCTAAGCAATTTCCAAACACCAAGAGAATCAGTGATAGATGACTTTCTGATGACTGGGAACAAATACAGAACTAAAGAAAGAAAGACAGAGATGGTGTGGCAAACCAATTGGTATACAGTGAAAACAAGTGGAGAATCTTTTAAGAATGAAGACATTCATCAGAGAAAGCTCAAAAAATCAGTTTACTTACTATAATAAAATAGCCCTGTGAGCATGACACTGTGCACAAAAAAAGAAGTTTAAGAAATTGTTAAATTTCTTAAATTGTTAAATTTAAAAATGTTAAATTTTAAAGTTGTTAGATATTGTTTCATTGTTAATATATTATTATAAACAATCAGAGTTGAGCATTTTTTTCCGAGCCTTTCTTGCTTCTTAGATCTCATGAAGCCTTAACTTATTACTTTCAATGTGAAAAGCAAAAGGTCTAGATTTAATACGACAGTAAAAAGTGTCAACTACAGACGGGCCGTCTCCGTGGGGGCTTGCACCCGCCCCTACAGGGATTAAATCGAGAGATGCTGCAGCGGCAGCCCTCTAACAGCCGCTGAAGGGTTCGGGGTGGAGGGCAGAAGTGAGGCGCTCTGTGTCCAGGGGAGAACCTGCAGGACAGGTCTTCAGACAGTTAAATATTCGCAGGAGCTGATTGTATGAAGCCAGTTCTTGCATCTCCACATATCTAGAAAAGCACTAACATCCTTCACGGTGACGACCGTTTCTCATGACCAGCAGAAGCTTCACAAGACTCGTAGAAACTTTGGGAAGAACCTGTGCTTGATTGCATGCATTCCCCCCTCTACCAAAATCACATCAACACTGACCTTTCCCCTGCCTCTTTGGAACAGCTGCTCAGAGCTCTCCGAGGCGCTGTCTCTGCGGTCCCCATACTGTCCCAGATAAAACGTAACCCAAAACTATATCTCACATTGTGCGTCTTTTCTAGTTGATGAAAGTAACGTGCAAAGCTACTTTTCTATTTATTTTGCACCAAAATTTTCACTGCTGTTTGAAATATCACACAAATCATATTAATTTTTAAAGTTCTCTGAAAAATAAGGAAAAAATTTATGAATCTAAGAAATAAAATGGTTTTCAATAATAATAGCATGGCTACTGTGTTTAACAGTTTATGAAACTTTTCATGTACGTTAATTTAATCCTGATTTTATTTTGTTATGTAGACATTATTTTCTCCATTATATAAGTAAGGAAGTTAACCTGGTCAAAATCCCTTAGCTGGTTCAAGGTCTAAGTCAAGTCTTGGACTGCGGTTTGACTCCAAGTCCCTTCATCACCTTTCCTGCTTTCACCATACAAATTATCAAAAGAAAAAAACAAAAAGCAAAAAACTCACCTCAGTTTGCTGACCTCTGAATATATGAAAAGGTGCCTATCAGGCATCATATGTAAAGAGGTGACTAATATAAAAGTATCTTTAAAATAATAAATCTGTTTTGATAAATGGCTATAAGTGAAAACATTAAAAAAAATTCTTAGCTATCTGCTGCAGCTCCGTGGTCCTACTTTGCTTTCCTTTAAAGACTCTAAAACTAAAGCCATCCATATGCTTTAATAAATGACACCTTCCTCTGAGCTCCGGGAGTTAGTGATGGACAGGGAGGCCTGGCATGCTGCAGTCCATGGGGTCACAAAGAGTCAGACACGACTGAGCCACTGAGCTGAACTGAAAATCAGTGACCAAAAATGTCACCACTATTGTACTCTGCGCTGAGGGCAGAAGGAAGCTCCGGGTTCTCAGTTAAAGTAATACCTATTTTTATTGCAAGGGACACGCCAAAGGCAAAGTGTGCAGTTAACTGTTTCTAGTCACAGAACGGAAGAATCTTATTAAAAAGTAGGGAAGACTTAAATATTTTATTTTAAAAAATGAAGAATAAAATAAAAACCACAATGTTTGATTAAGCATTCAACAGATCAACAGATCATTCAAAATGTCTCTGCTCCTTTAGACTGACTGCTTATCAGAAACATTTCTATTTTAGCATTCCTAAATATAAATAAAGTTCAAACTTACATCATTTACTTTCTTTAAGGACTATCCAATAAATTAATTTAAAAAATCAGGGTATTTGTATGTGTGTACATAATATATATATAATTTTCAAATTACCTTAATAGTTTTATCCATATCTCCATAGCACAGAGAGTTAAGAGAGATCTTAAAAGGCCTCCAAACAGGATTCAAGTTGTTTTTAACAACCTATTAAAAACAAAAAAAGGCCAGTTAGAAAAACATTCCATTCATCATTAGTGTTTTGCTCTTGCCTTTCCCAGGTTCCCACCAAATGCACCATCACCCTTCACCTCTTCACCCGTCCAACTTCGTCGGTGAAAATCTAGCTAGGACCATATTATACACCTGTTACATGAAAAATGCGGGGGACTAACTAGTCAAGATACATTCTGAGAAAGAAAAAAAACTGGGCAATATACCCGGCCATTACAGACGCACTGACGAACGCGCTTCCTTTACGTCCACTGAAAAGGTCTAAAGGCAACGGCAGCCCAGTGGCAACGAGCTCTCACACCCTGCTCTGCAAACCCTACCCTCTTAGAGGAAAATCGGGCCTCCTAAGAGAAACAGCTCGTTCCAGACAGGGCAGGGTAAGCACAAGGTGAACTGAGAACATAATTTCACATAAAATAAGATGGTGCTTGAGGACTGATTTGTTGGTGTTTAGTCACTAAGTTCTGTCCAACTCTTTTGCGACCCCACAGACTGTAGCCCACCAGGCTCCCCTGTCCATGGGACTTCCCAGGCAAGAATACAGTTAGATGTGCTGCCATTTCCTTCTCCAGGGGATCTTCCCCGCCCAGGGATCAAACCCACATCTCCCGCGTTGGCGGGAGGGTTCTTTACCACTGAGTCACCTGGGAACATAATAGCCAAATGCAAAATGTGAACCTGCAATGGGCCCTGTGTTAGACAAAACAAAACACATAAAAAACATGTTTGGGGAAACTGGGGAGATCTGAAGACGAATGGTATAGTAAATTATGTTACTAAACCAATGCTAACCCTCTCAGTTATGGAGGTGTAGAGAAACGCCTTTCTTCTTGAGAAATACCT